>NW_006383039.1:369117-745067 GCF_000221225.1 Thermochaetoides thermophila DSM 1495
TTTTTTTTTTTTTTAGTGTTACGATGCTGAGACCCAACCAGGGAAATTATCCCCGACTCCTCGCTGCTCCCTCCCCCTCCCAACATCTTCAGCGCCTATGATCGCTCGCCAGCAAACAATGCCTCTGAAGATGAATACGAGGCCGGCAAGGCCTGGTGTCTTGCTTACCCGCTTCTGCCGCCCCTCCGCGACATCGATCCGTACATGTCGGCCGCGCTTAAGGTATATGATCTCAACTTGCTGCAACCTCCTATCCCCGGCTGGCCTGGTGTGCTCGAGAGGATCGACCGGGGCGTCTGGCAAGTGAAGTGTAGGAATATCAGGGATTCGACGTAAGTATCTCTCCTTCCCCCCGAACCTATCAACCATCTCATGAGCATCTACTAAACCCAATCCCAGTCTAATCGCCTACCCCCCCCTCTACACCACTACCCTACACGCCCCCCTGACCCCCTCCAACCCCCGCCCTACCCATACAATCTACTACGAAGTCGCCCTTACCAAACCTCCCACTTCATTAGACACCGTCATCGCCCTCGGCTTCGCCGCCCTCCCCTACCCCTCCTTCCGCCTACCCGGCTGGCACCGCGGCAGTCTCGCCATCCACTCTGACGACGGCCACCGCTACATAAACGACGCCTGGGGCGGGAAGGAATTCACCTCGCCCTTCTTCACCATGTCCTCTCGTCCTGGCGAGCGCTGCGGGATTGGCATGACGTTTTCAAGACCGCAAGGCAAAGGGACGCAGATTGAGGTCGATGTGTTTTTCACCAAGGACGGGAAGAAGGTGGGCGGGTGGGATGTGAACGAGGAGTCGGATGCCAAGACGGATCTGGGGGTTGAGGGTTTGCAAGGGCATCATGATTTGTATTGTGCGGTGGGGGTTTGTGGGGGGGTTGAGTTTCAGATCGTGATGGAGCCGGGGAAGTGGTTGTTTACGCCGGGGGATTTTATAGCTGAGAAGGGTTCTGAGGAGGTGTGATATACCCAAATGGATGGGGGGTTTATTCTTACTAAGGCTCGCTGTATATCTGGTTGGTTTTGATAACATTCCTTTTAATGGAATGAAACCTTGCTTGCTTGATGATCTTATGGAGGAATTACAGGAAATTCTGGTTGATGATCTGGGGAATGATTGAAGGCAATGGTTGCTCTGGGCGAATTGTAGAGTAAAAATCAAATCGAGGCTAGTAGCAGAACACAGCTCTTATATCTCATCTCGTGCTAACACAGCTCTTTTCATCAAGACTCAAAATAAAATATAAAAGCTGATGATGATGATCTAATGCTCCCCTTACATAGAATCGTTTTTATCCTCACTCTTCAGCTCCTACACCTAATCCTCAATACCCCCCCACTCCTCCTCCTCCTCCTCCTCCTCCTCCTTCTTCTTCTTCTTCTCCTTCTCCCCCTCATCCCTACCATCATTACCCTTCTTCCCCTCCCTCTGCATCTGCATCTTCTTCCTCCTCTTACTCGCCTCAATCGCCTGCCTCCTATTATGCTCCTTCCTCCTCTCCCACGCACTCTTGGTCGTAATCCCCGCCTTGACCTCCCTTCCTCCTCGACTCAACCCCCCGCACCTTCAACTTCCTCCTCTCCTCCTTCTTCACATCCGGCAGCGCCTCCAGCAACCACCTGTGCACCGCCGCATCCGGCGCATCCATATCCTTCCCCGCCTGCCTCTCGCTGGCCGCAATCACGTTCGCGATGCTCTTGACATAGGGGATGTCGTCTTTCGTGTAGAAGGTTACTGCTACGCCGCCCTCGCGGCCGGCGCGGCCTGTGCGGCCTGCGCGATGGACGTATGACGCTGCGGAGGTGGGCACGTCGTAGTTGACTACGCCATTGACGCCGGGGAAGTCGATACCCCGCGCCAAGACGTCCGTGGTAATAAGAACCCAGACCTCGCCGGCGCGGAAACGGGCCATGATCCGCGACCGGGCGGTGTCGGTTAGGGAAGAGTGGAGCACGGCCAAGCGAGCAGGACCGCCCGCTTCAATGGGGATGTCGTACTGGAGTTCTTCGAAGAGGGCTTGTGCGCGCTCGATGGTTTGGGTGAAGACCAGGAAGGGGGGACGTAAGGGGGGGCCGGAGTCAGCTCCCGACACGGGGTGGAGGAGTTGCCGGATGGCGAGGAGTTTGCCCTTTTCGGTGGCCGTGTAGATCAGTTTGTGGGTGATGTTGGGGACGGCGGTGTCTTTGAGGCCGACGACCAGGCGAATGAGGGGGCGAGAGGCGTTGTATTGTCTGTAGCGGCGGTCGAGTTGCTTGGTAATGAGGGCTTCGATGCTGGAGGCCATGGTCGCGGACCAGCAGGTTAGGCTGACGTCGGTGTTGGTGCAGGCGCGCCAGATGCCCATTGTTTGTTTGCGGAAGATGGTGTCGAGGAGGACGTCGGCTTCATCGAGGATAAGGGAGCGGACGGTGGGGAGGATCTTGCGCGTGCCTCCTGAGCTGCGGCCGGTCAGGAAGTTGAGCAGGATCTTGGGTGTTGTGACAAGGATGTCGACTCGGGTAGGCGGCTTGTCGGCGTTGGCGTTGTTCTTGCGGCCCTTATGCTTGTTGCCCTTCTCCTTGTCACCCTTGTTTGCCTTCTCGCCCTCATCCTCCGACTCGGACTCGGACTCGCTCTCCTCTTCAGACTCTTCCTCTTCCTCCTCCCGCTCGCTTTCGCTCTCGCTCTCACTCTCACTTTCCGTCTTAGCGTGCTTCCCCTCGATCTCCTGCGCCGGGATCTTCATCCGTCCTTTCATCAGCACAACTCTAACACCCGTCCCAAATGCCAACTTCCGTCCCTCATTCACAATCTGACTGGCCAGCTCCCTCGTCGGCGCAATTACAATTGCCTCAAGCACATGATCATCCCTGCTCCGTCCCTCAGCAGCACGCCTCCTAAGGACCCCATCAATGGCTGGAATCAAAAAGGTAATCGTCTTGCCACTGCCGGTGGGCGCCACAGCAAGGAAGTCCACGCTTCCATTATCCGCATGCTTGTCCACCTTAAGCCCGTGCTTCTCGGCCGTCTTCTTGAGCGCCATCCTCGGGCGCAGCAGCAAAGGCAAACTGCCCATCTGCACCTCAGTTGGCACGCGGAAGCCCTGCGTGTGGATGTTGTTCGCGAGCTGGGCGTCGATGTCGTAAATGGTGCGCAGCTCGACGAAGGAATTGAGAGGCTGGGGGAAGATCTGGACCTTCTCGCCTTTCTTGGAAGCCTCCTCCTCCTCCTCCTCCTCCTCCTCCTCCTCCTCCTCCTCCTCCTTCTTCTTCTTCTTCTTCTTCTTTTCAGTTTCCTTCTCCTTCTTACCATCCTTCTTGCCCTTCTTTATCTTCTTCCCCTCCTCATCCTCTTGCTCTTTCTTGCCCTCCTCTACCGGCCGCAGTCCAGACATAACCGTAAACTTCAGCCTGTGCGACCGCAAAATCTGCTTGCACTCGTCCTCATCAAGCAGCTTGATCTTGCGCTTCTTCACAGCCTCTTCAGCTCCGGCTTCAGCATCGGCTTTTGGTTGCGCCGTCTGAACGGCAGGCTTCTTCGGCGCAAAATAATCGACGTCGCTCGGGCTCTCGCTGCCGTCGGAGTCATTGTCGGCTCCATCGCCTTGGTCGCCGTCCCTCCTTTTCCTTTTTTGGCCTCTATTGTTTATATTGACAGGGTCGTTGAACAGTTGCGGGCGAGGGAGAGCGCCAGCCGAGGGGAGCGGTGTCGCCGTCGCGGCTTGGGCTTTCTTCTTTTGCGGGTTTGGCTTTATGCCCCGCGATAGGACCTTGAGAATGTCCATTTTTTTTCTTTTACTTTGGACAATTGCGCGATGTTGGGGATTGTCGTCGCGCGGGCGTTGAAGATGCAAGTCAACAAACACAATGGAGCGCAGACGGCCGATAAAAAAGTTGAGCCCCACAGAAGCTGGGAAACTCTTTATCTTATCGTGAGACTTGTAACTTACGTGGCGTAATTTACGTGGAGTATACGAATGTTACATCTCCATCCAGGGGACCAGGGGACGTCTTGAACCCTCTCCGGGGCTGAGCTTACACCAACATCAGCACCAGCAACCGCACCAGCAGACTTAGTAGATCGGGGTATTCAATTTACACTCTACCTCTATACAAGATCCCACACCTAAAAAAAAAAAAAAAAAAGAGAGAGAGAGAGAGAGAGAGAGAGAGAAAGAAAGAGATAGTCTATCTCTACACTAGTAGTACAATAGCTTACTGCACATTCTCCCCAACGACCTCTTCACACCGTCCACACAATACATCCTCCTTCTCAGCCACATACCTCCAGCACCGAGGGCACTTCACCTGCCTCGGCGGGATCACAACCGCCTTGCACTCAGTCCCTTCAATCTCAAACACTTCCTCATACTTCCAAGCCACATCGGCCGGCACCTCCCCACCAACCTCAACAGCTGACACAACGAACATGGTATCCAGCTCACCAGCATACCTCTCCAGCGCCTCGCGTGCACGACTGCCCTCTGGAACGTGCAGCACCACGTTACAAGCCAGGGACGAACCCAAAACCTTGTCGGTACGGGCCTTCTCCGACGCCGCCTTAATCGCCGCCAGGGAGCGCATAATTACAGGAATATCCTTCCTCAGTCGGGCTTCATCCTCAGGGGACAAAGCCCTGGAAGGATCATGCAACAACGGTGCCTCATAAAGATGCTTCAGCGGCGAATCGGCATACTTCGAGTCAGCCTTGAGCCACTCCGGCCGATGCTCCCACGCCTCCTCAACCAACACGGGCGTCATTGGTGCCAGCATGCGCAGGAAGCCGATGAAGATGGGCTCGAGGACGCCGCCGCCGTCGGCGCAGTACAGCCGGTCCTTGAGAGCCTCGAGGTAGAACGCGGACAGGTCATTCGTCAACCAGTGGTTAAGCGTCATGAAGGCCTTGTTGAACTCAAAATTAGCATAGTGCCTGCCGACAGCGTCCATCGCATCACGGAGCTGGATGAGCGCGATGTGATCGAGGGTTGTGAGGGGCGCGGTGCGGGCAGACTCGTGCATCGAGCCGGTAAGCATTCGGATGGTCGTGCGGTACTTGAGGATGGCTTGGTGGATTGTCTTTAAGACGGGCTCGCCGAGGACCACGTCGCCTGAGTAATCGCTGCTGGCGACCCAGAGGCGGAGGGCGTCTGGGCCAAGGGCGTCTTTGATCGGTTGGCTGTTGTTGCTGCCTTTGCGGGGCTTGAGAGGTGGCATTAGGGTGCCGTCCATGACGTCGTCAGCGGAAATGACGTTGCCTAGGGACTTGGACATCTTCCTGCCTTCCTTGTCCAGAGTGAAGCCGTGAGTGATCAGGGTTTTGAAGGGAGACAAACCCAGCGTGTGGGCAGTTGAACCAGAGGCACTATCCTGTTGCTCCACCATGGCAGCGACGCGGGTAAGCAAACTAGATTGGAACCATCCACGAGCCTGATCGGAACCCTCCAAGTACAGGTCAGCCTGCTGGTTATTCAACATAGTCCAGCTGCTGCCGCTGTCAAACCACACATCCATCGTGTCCAGGCCACGCGTATACTTGATCCCGCTGCTGCGCAGTGACTCAGGAAGCCAGGCCGGGTCATCAAGGGCATCGGTCCACCAAGCATCAATACCACGCTCTTCGATCACCTTAATGAGATGGTCCATGACCTCATCAGTCATAACGGCGTTGCCATTCGGCTCGTACAGCGCTGGGATAGGAACGCCCCAGGCACGCTGGCGCGAGATACACCACTCGCTACGGCCCTTGACAAACGACTCCAGCCGGTTCTTGCCGCTCTCGGGAACAAACTTGACCTCCTCCAGTGCTGCGACCGCCTGGTTCTTGATCAACTCGACGTCGGCGAACCATTGGGCCGTTGCCCGGATGATAATAGGCTTCTTAGTGCGCCAGTCGTAGGGGTACTTGTGCTTGTAGTCGTGCACCTTCAGCACGTCATCACCCAAAATTTCGAGGACAGCAGGGCCGCCGTCCTCAAGAACCGAGCGTCCCTTCAGACGGGCCGGGTCGTCCGGGTAGGCTTCCTCAGTAAACAGCCCGTCGTTGTCGACGGGAGCATCAACAGGAATATCGAGAGGCAGGCAGGCCTGGTAGTCATCAAAACCGTGGCCGGGAGCACAGTGGACTAGACCGCTACCGGAAGCTTCGGTGACGAAGTGGCCGTGGATGATAGGCTGTGGCGCAGCTGACCTGCCCCTTAGGGCATTGACATAACACAGTTGCGTGAGCTGCCTTCCCTTGACCGAACCCAGAATCTCAGGAGCGGCCACCTCGGCACCCTCCTCCCCCTCCTTGATCAGGATCTTTGCTACGCGCCCCAAGCAGTTCTCCGCAACGAGGTAGGCGTCACCATCGACCTTCACGATATGGTATGTCAGGTCCTCATGGACAGCGATGGCCCTGTTGGCTGGCAGCGTCCAGGGAGTCGTAGTCCAGATGACCGCATACAACTTCCCCTGGAAGCCCTCCAGCCCAGGAAGATTCCCGTAGTCGCCCACAATAGGGAACCTGATGTATGCCGACCGCGAGACATGGTTCTCATTATACTCTAGCTCGGCCTCAGCCAGCGCCGTTCCAGAAGAAGGACTCCAATAGACAGGCTTGAAGCGGCGGTACACAAGCCCCCGACGAGCCATCTTCTGGAACAACCTCAGCTGCCTGATCTCATACTCCCGATCCATAGTAGCCCAGCGAGCATCCCAATCTGCCATGACTGCATACGACCTAAAGCTCTTCATCTGCTGCAAGATAGTATCAGCTGCCAACTTGCGAGCAGCCTGACGAATCGCAGCAGGTGTCATGTGTTTTCCGGCGGCCGCATCGACAGCCTTGAGTTCGATCGGCAGGCCATGACAGTCCCAGCCGGGCACATAATGCACGCGACGGCCCTTCTGAACCTGCACACGCAGGATCATGTCCTTGAGGATCTTGTTGAGGGCATGGCCGGCGTGCAGGGCGCCATTGGCGTAGGGAGGGCCGTCATGTAGAATGAACTCGTTGTCGGCGGGCCGATTGGCCGCCTGCCAGGCGTAGAGCTCATCGGCGCATCGCTGGATGTATTGATCGCGGTGTTGGGGGAGGGGACGGGGGCTGGGATTGACAGTTAGGCTTTTCTATCTTCTCTGTATGACGAGAAAGAGAGAGAGAGAGAGAGAGAGGAGGGGAGGGGAAGGGGGGGAAGGAAGGGGACGCACGGAAAGGTGGACTTAGGCAGCCGCAGCGTCGATGACCAGGTCTTCGACATGGTCTTCACATCGCAGGCGACAGCACCTCAGCGAATCTGTCGAACTGTCCACAAGAAGTTGAGTGAAGCTCCAAGCTGTCCAGCATCCACTGCGACCAAAAGATGTTGCTGGGCACTGGCTGCGCCTCGAAATTTCAAGGCTCGGCGGTTCGGGCGATCTCTGCCGATCGGCCCCGCTCATTGGTCGAAGGTCTGGTGGGGGACCTGCCTTTGTGGACTCACTCCAACTCATGTTCATCTGTTTTCCTGAGATCTGAACTCATGCCAAAATTTTAGCAAACAGTCATCCACAGAAATAGATTGTTCACCTGTGTCCTTCAAACAGGCCGCCCCAATGCTACCCATAGTTCTTCTTGTTGCTTTCAGACAAATGCTTGAAGTGAATATCGGTGTTGGAACTTCAGTCCAATGAAGGTAAGAGACTCGGGTATGGGGGCTACAGGCGACTGGAAGACCTTGGACTACTCGAGTAGATCTTCTCAATCAAGGCAGCCATCACATAGTGCAGTTCATCCCAGATAAATGGCATCTGGGAGCAAGTACCAAGTACGAGGCCAGGGACTGGAATAACTGTCATAACGTTGAGACTCAAAGGGGTATCATCAATTTTGCATCTCCATCGTGTGCTTTTTACATGCCCCGTATACTCTTGTTTCATTGTATGCCCAGATACCTATTCATCCAGCCATACTCGTACCCCATCAACCTTACATCCCATACAACGCTCCCGAAAACAGCGCTCCAGCCGCACCAAAGCTACTCAGCGACGCGACCGGCCGTCTCCAAACCTGCACGGCCTCCCCAAAAGGAGGCAAGCTGCGGTACCACCAGACCCCCACGCCTACCACAGCAGCCATTAGTCCGGCTCCCAGCAGCATCAACACTCCCCCCTTCCGTCTGTCCCGTTCCATGGTCCTGACCGCCCTCTCACCCAGCATGACGGCTCTCATCCTCTCCGTCCACCACGCCCTCCACAGCTCCCCCAGCACGGGCACCTCTCCCAGCACCCCACGCACAAACCGTACCAGCACCGCCCCCGCGGACCGACTCTCATGCCATTCTGTTGCCCACGGCAGATCGCTCCCGGGACCTTTGACAAACACGAGCTCCCGAAACTCCTCCACGAATCTTATTAAACGCGGGTAATCTCTCCTTAGCACCTCACCTAACCATCCTCGCGGTACGTCCGGCAGCGCCATCAGTGCTAGGTACCCCCACGCAAGACACCGCACCTCCAGCATCTGTACCGAGGGGCCAGTCCAGTCCACTTCGTCTAACACATCCAGCACATCCTTGGCCGCACCTTCGAGGCGTATCCGCCGCTTTGCTTCGGGCGCCAACATTCCGACGACACCCTTCCTCTTCACCTCAAGCCCCTTGCGCAGCGAAGCCGGCACCGTGGCGTTAACCCACTCCTCTTTCCCCAGGCTTGTCTCACTCTTCCCCTCATCCTCAGCGTCCGTGTCAAGCCCCGTAATCCCCAGGTGCGCCGCCCGCCTTGACATGGCCGCGCGTACATTAGGCGGCTCCGTCCATGGTAAAGGGAAGGGCAGAATCGATGAGTAGGCGGGGCGGGTAGAAGCGGCATAGTTGGCCGAGGAGACGTAGAGAGACAGAGCTAGGAGCGGCGCGGCATGCGCGGTTAGGAAGGCGGTATAAGCGGTGTTGTCGGCAGCCACTTTAGCAGGATCGACGTCGGGAGGGAGGTTGGGAGGAGGGGCATAGGAGGGCGGGGGATGCGCGCGCAGGTGCCGGATGATTGGAGAGAAGCCTGTTGTCCAGGTTGACGTTTTGGGATCGTAGAGGGCGGGGAGATGTTCTGTGGTTGACGTGGGTTAGGTGAGGAGACAGACAACTTAAGCCTCAGCTTTGTTTTGGGGGGGGGGGGTTGAAATTTATGCATACGAGTTGGGACTGCCGAAGGGCTGCTGGCGATCAG
Source organism: Thermochaetoides thermophila DSM 1495 (assembly GCF_000221225.1). Lineage (NCBI taxonomy): Eukaryota > Fungi > Ascomycota > Sordariomycetes > Sordariales > Chaetomiaceae > Thermochaetoides > Thermochaetoides thermophila. The sequence goes on from NW_006383039.1 coordinate 378,295, forward strand.
TTCGTAGTCGAACGGGCTAATGGTTTGCGTTACGAAGGCAATGACAGCCAGACACTCAGCATCGAGGGAAGGGAGGCCAAAAGCCGGTCCCCAAACATGGAGCTGTAGAACCATGACTGATCAAACAAACAATTGTGGGAGTTTTTGAGAACTCTCGACACAAATGTTTGCGATCAATCCAGCATTGATGCAATGGCGATGCTGCGTGCTCCGAGCTTCGCGAGATCACGTGTCGATAAGATATTGATATGCAGCCCGCTTAAAGTGCATACCGTAGTTATGTATGTAAAATAAAGCGTAATACGATAAGATAACATGGCACCCCGAGCTGCTGATAAGCCTGATAAGAACCCAAGGTTCATCTGATCGAGGAACTTTTCCAGAAGCCACATGCAAAACGAAGTCAGCCTGCCAGGAAGCGGGGACTGGAACCCCCTTTTCCCATCCCCGCCGCTGCCGCCAGCCAGATGACTTTGCCGCGCTCGTCCTGCTTCGACCCCACTTCTCCCGTCCAGCAGCCGCCAGCAACATGTGAGAGAAAGTAAAAGGTCCGGCAATGGCAAGCAAGCAAGCAAGCAAACAAACAAACCAATTCCACCTCAATCTCATTCTCGCCCCTGCATCTGACACAGTGGACAAGAAAAATCGCCGCCCGCAAACAATCAAGATGAGGTGACGCTCGCGCTACCGACTGTTTCAGCTTCAGGCTTCAACGGCGATACAGAAGCGGTCCGTCACACAGCATTCCCGCCCGCTAGGAGAGACGAGAGCCCAGAACTTACACGTACACTGCAGTTGTTGGTCAAATCGATCGATTTGCATGCCGTGTACGGAAATGTGTGCGCCTGCGGTATTACGCGCGGCGTACACAGTACATCCGTATCGCCCAACAAACATTCCAAGACAGTCAACAAGCCTCGAAACAGACGAGGCCCAAAATAGAGACCGCCTCTGCGCAGAAGGGGAAACGAAAACGGAAATCCCACGAAATGACCAAATGGGCACATCATAGCGCGAAAACGACGAACCTTTGCGGCAGCGTCTCGGCCCGGACGGAGATCCTGCGTAGCCTGGCGCTGGATGCTACGAGTACCGTACAATCCATAGCCCTGCACTTCCCAAAGGAGTAATGCCTTCCATCTAAACCCGGCTCTTTGCCCCGTCTGCCCCCTCCCCATCTGGACGTCTTGGGTATCTTTTTTCTTCTCGCTTGTGTATCTTGTTTGCCCCGCGAGGAAGAATGTGATTGTCCTTCCCTGGCCGATCGGGGTCTTGTTTGATGCCGATGCTACTTATGTAGATAGATGGGGCAAGAAGGGGAGTGAGAGAGGAGCCCGCGTGGGATGATTGTGTTCGGCGGGCGGCTCGGCAAATGGAGAGTCGTGGGCATATGGTAAGCTTGTAGATGATAGGCGATGCGAGGTGTGTATCGCAATTGTCCGAATGTACTTGTGTGAAGCATTAATGGCACGTTATCCTCACTCTAACCCTCGTCAGAATCCAGTTTTTACTATGCGCGTGCCAAATTGGAGTGATGTGACGCCGAGCAGTAATATTTGCCGTAGCCAGTCCGATTCGCCCACGTATACCCCATCTGTATGACTATATCTGTATGTCTTTCAGGTTGAAGTTGTCGATCGAACGGAAGAATGTGCACTGTTTCAAGCAGGTGGGCCATGATCGTCGATATTCCGTCGATATTCCTTCTTCAACTCCGACGATATTCCCCCTCGCTGGCTTGCCAAATCCGCCGGCCCATGAGACAAATGCGAGCCGGTTGATCTCCCGCCTGTGTCACTGTGATTGGATGTATCTCGCTACTTTGAATCGATCCAGGTTATGTGAAAAGGACCTACCTCTAGACAGGTGCTCTTGCGGCTGGATTTACCGGCATATCAAGCTGTCAGTCATACATTCCTCAGACGCGCGATCCCGAATGCTAGTGCCTATGCTGTACGAAGAATATATGCACGGCGCCTACATAGATTACTACATAACTGTACTGCGTATACAGTCGCAGTGTAACTGTCCCTTCAGAGATTAAAGGGCCTTTAAGAGACAGCGTTGCATCGTCGGCGGGGGAAACGACAGACGATATGTTTGTAGCAACGTCCAGAAGAGCAATCATATGATGATCTAGGTGGTTGTGATGACCACCCACATCCAGGTTTCAACCGGAAGAAGTGATCGGACTTTCATATAGCAGGGTATCACAAAAGGCATCACAAGACCAGGAATGAGAACAATATGATTTACCATCTTGTTGGCATTATGATCAAACACGGCCTATTATGATCAAGGGGGTATTGCGTGGCGAAAACATGTTGTTAATTCAGTTCTCAAACTCCCTTCACCCTCGTCCAGCTACCCCGCAATCCCAAGACACGCTTTGCTAGAGAGAGTTCCCAAAAATTCCCGTCATTCTCATGCTTCCTTCCTCCGCGGGGTATCGACAAATGCCCATAATAATACAGATGAAACCCCCTTCTAGTACTGCCTAACCATTGTCATAACTCGGATGTCCCATGTCGTAGCTTGCGCACAAAAGAGTAATTAAAAGACAGATATGGTAAGAAAAGATTAGGTGGTGATACACTCCATGCTGGGGATTGAAAAATAAGTGATTAAGCTGCCTGGCGAGCCGACTTTCAGGCAAGTGAAGTCAGCGCATGCGGCATAGAGCGGGTAATGCCGTGCAGTTCGGGCAGTGATGGTGGTAATATTGGTGGATGCCTATGCGTATAGGGCAAGCTGTGCGGTCGAAGAGCTGCAGAATTGGGGAACGAGGGCTTTTCTTTGAAGGGAGCCGACCGGTCGACAGTTTGCTGTTCTTTTCATCGAGACGCATGCAGGCAGATGGGGTCGTGTCGATGCTGCAAAGATGCAGAAACCCCCCGCTGCAGTGCAGACTGCGACTGGATTGGTGCAGTAGGGTCAAGAGCACGCAAATGCACGATGGTGTGCAGAAAGCCAGTCGAGATGCTCTGTTTGGCTGGTTGCCTGCGTTTCGCTGTGCCTTTGTCTTTTGCTTGAACTTATGCGTCGGGTCGCCGGAAGCAAAACCAATGCAGAGGGACGGCGCAGCCTTGTTTGTACGACCGTGTCCCCGAGGAACCGAACCACCATGTGTCGAACCCAGTGCCATGCTAGCAGAACCTAGCAGCGCAGCAGCGTGCGGCTCACAACCGACTCAACGATGTGAGATCGGCGCGGCCCGAGAACCAGAGTGATGAGACCGTAGCGGGTGCGTTGTGTCATGTCGAACCCAGATGGCCCTTTCATGACCATACCTCTCTAGTTCCTCTTGGGAAGAGGGGGAAGAGGGCGGCTCGGCGGCGGGCCAGGGCAGGGAGGGAGCTGAGTAGGGCGCTGAGCGGGCTCCATTGTGACGGTTATTGGTGTTGTTGGTTGAGGTGTTGGTGTCTTGTATGTGCAGCTAGGCCGGTGCCTTAGTGTAGCTGGATGCTATACGTGGGGATTGAGAAGACCTTTAAGTCGTTGAGCTTTGTGATGTTCTCTGTGTATCTCTTGGTTTCTCGCAGCCTTCGACGTCGAAAGGGCGGGAGGGAAGAGGATTCTTATATAGAAGATCGGACTTGGGCTGAATCCCGCGACGAGCTCTCTCAAATTACGAAGGTCACTGCCCACCCCCGGATGGGAAAGGAGCAGGCTCACAAGAACAGGGCTGTGGCCAGTTCCTTGCTCTCGACAAGGGGGGGTGTGGGAGGAGTGGGGCCAGGCACCGTTGGTTCCTGGCTGCGCAAACGGAGGTCCCGGGTACCGTGCGCAACACGGTGTGTACTTCATCCCGAGTCACCCCACCACCATTCCTGCGCGTATTTTGCGCCAAGTCCAGGTTCTGCTGCCGTCGAGCCAAGTACTGTGACTCAACATCCATCCGGAACTTGCGGTGACGCAGTGCGAGCTTGGCGGCCACACAGAATCTCCTGGTTCTCTCGTTCCTCGCCGAAAGGCAATGAAACGAGACGTCAGGGGCGGCGTTCGTTACAGCTCCCATCCGTATTGGGTTGTAATATGTGTTCCGTAACGCATTACGTGTAAGTTACCACAACCCCTGGCCCTCAACGCATGTGCCTGCCTGGCTTCCATCCTCCGCTGCCAGGGAACAGGACGCTTTGAAGATTATCTTCCACGCATGGCACTCCACCAGCCGGCAGAATGGCTCGAATTTTTCTCTTTGAAATCAAGTGGCCGGTTTGCGGCCGTGATGCTCGGCCGCCTGTCGGCCAGGAAATTTGTTCCGTGCTGTCCCACGCCGGATACAGTGGGCTGCTTCTTTAAGGCAACCTGCCCAACGAAAACTCAAGCCGATGAATTGATCAGCCCATCCTCGCCGCTGGCGTTGGGCATTGCAGTCGTCGTCTCTTTCTGCTGACCCCTTCAGGCTGTGTACATAAGTACAGAGTAAAATGAAACCTCAGCATTGATGTCGGGCACTGCAAAGCAAACGGCATCTTCCGAATCGCTGTCTTGTGTTGTCTGTGGCTGCGGATATCGAACAGCCTAGGTACAGCTGGAGGCGCGCCTGTAGAGGCCGAAATGGGCGGCTTACAGCGAGCTGAGGACGATCCCGGCCAGTCAACAAGGCAAATTTAGCACGGCCCAGGCGTTTTGTGGAGATCACGGTTCCAATCAAAGCCTTGTGCGAGTCTGTGAACCCATGGCCATTTTTTTTTCAGAGAAAACAATGACAAATTCACTCATCAAACAATGCCGCGTGTTTGTTGGAGTTGTGCGAAAACAACACGACTCAATATCTCAGTTTGGGAGCTTCTCTTTTACAGTGAGAACAATGAGGGAGAAAGTGGGCCACGACAAGTGTCAGGTTGTTGTCGATCTAGCTGCACGCCGTTGAATTTGGTTTTCATCAGCAGCATCGTCAAGGGGTCTGCCCCAGCACCTTGCAGCAGGACTTGTTGACAGCATCTGTCTCTCATCAGGGGCCCCCTTTTCCTGCTGGGCGATCTGACGTCTTGGAAATTCCCGAAACTGCTCACTAGTGTCATTTAAATTTTTGTTTCTCAAGAGCAGCATTGCCATCAAAGAGTCGCTTCGGTTCGTAAACTGACACTGACAACACTAACAACAGCCTCGTATCGCCAAGAACGCCAGACTTCAATACTGCCATCTCGGGTCATGTTGGACGTGGCTTGGGACATCAATGACAAGAAATCGCTGGACAGCCCCTTTCATTGCTCGAATTGGCAGATCATCATTATGTTTGACTTTTGAGACTTGATCGCGCCATCTCTCCATCCATGTCTTTCTCTGTGTTTCTGGGGAAGACCAATCATAGCGGCTGAGGCATCGGTGCATCGGGCCCAGCACGCCGAAGGTTGCTTTTTCCTGGCCTCCTTCTTGGCCTGGTAAACCTGACGCCATCAGCGTGACCCTCAAACAGACATTTTTTGCTCCCTTCTTTTTTTTTTACACTTTGCTCGTGCGCTACAATCGTCCCAGAACGTCCGCTATGTCCTCTTCTTCATTGAACATACCAGAACCGGTCGCTAACGCCATCAACCTATACGTGCTCTAATTTTGCTGCTTGGTCGCCTTTGTGGGCGGCCAGTAACGACCTACGCGCAGCCCTAAATTGCAGCTCTTGATTGGCCAATTCTCCGAAGCGTGCCGTGGCGCAAACGCCCCGCAAGGCTATCAGGCCAGGAACATCGAGGACACTTCTTCCCCGCACTGGGGTCCTGAGCCACAGCTGCACGCAATCGGACAATGGACATCAGACTACGATTCCGACGAACCTGTGACGAAATGCGCTTCTCTCGTTCCTACTGCTCTTCTAACAAAGCCCCGGGTTACATGCTGGCGTAATTTCAATCGTCCCAGCCGCCAGCGAGTCAGCAGCCACGTTGGCAAATGGTGATCGGGCAGTAGCATTTATCTCGAACATGAACCTGGCTTCCTGTTAAACCAACAATCCCCCGTTGGAGCTCAACCTGTCGGCCCTACAGAAGGATCACCAAGGCCATGACTCACATGGCGCAAGTCCGGGGGTGTCTGCGTTGGCATCCTCAGAGCCAATTGCCGGTAGTCAAGTCTTACCAGATCAGGCATTTTGGTGTGCACGACATAAGCACAGCCAGACTCTCGAAGCTCAGCTTCAAGCTAAACCAAGTTGTCACCAAGACAGCATCAGGTACATGATGGGACGTAGCATAGCACAGCATCCTTGGAAACTCGAAGAGTTTCGAGACCCGGGCTGGGTCGGGTCGACTTCCTTTGTTTCCTTTTGACAACGTCGCCGCAGCGCCATCACTCTTGTACAACCATCGCTACGGCTGCTATCCGTCGTATTCTTAGTGCTGAGCTGTGGTACGTACCCACAAATTATATTGGCGTGCGCTCATAACAAAGAGATAATTCAAAACACCATGTAACCTACGTAAACCAAAGCAGCGGATACCGCGGCTACGATTTAAACATATGCGTATCTGGCTGTATTTTTGGTAACTTCCCTCTACACTATGCGCTTTGAACTCACGTAGCTTTATCTCGAACCAAGTTGTCAGTCCCTCCCATCCTCCCGTTTGCAGTCAGGGAGCGGGTGGTGAAGGTGGCACAGCACTGCAAGGTCCTCCCAAAACAGAAAAGATCCGGCAGCCAAATGTTACCCAACAACAAGGCTCAGCAGTCAGCAAGCCAGCACCAGTCATTCGGCGTCAGCAACATCAGGCTGCAGTTCTGTCAGCCGTTCTTTCGGGTCCGTGAGATATTGTCGTCCACGACAGGGTACCAGCAAACTACTGAGATGTTTGGGTCATCCACTCCAGCAAAGGGTTTGCGCAACCCACCGAAACTCCCATCCCGTCCTCTTCCATCCAAATGCTCAGACCTACGGCTACGATTCCCGAAGGATTGTGCTTTGGCCGGCCTTGTGACCTCATGATAGCCGGGGCCAAGATAACAAGCCGCGTTGAACATCATCCGGAATGTTCGGAGGGAACTTGCTAGACGTTCCAGAAACGAGGCAAATTCAAAGGAGGTCTTGGAGCCCTCACAGATTTATGAATGTGTCGCCCTGTGTTCATTTTTGGAGAAACGCCAGGCCTCTTGTAAAGCTGGTGTCACAGCATGTACGCAGAGAACTAGTCCAGTGAATTGACCCGACAGCTTGGAACCAAGACTCGACAGTGGGGTGCCCTGCCCCTCCCACACCACCACCGCGTAGGCGTAACGTTACGTATGAAATATAGGTAAGTTACACTCTATGTTAACGCATGAACATCAACGTCTCGTCCATGGATGGTTGCCCTGCCATCCATACAACATCGTATTATAGCTGTTATTTAAGGATTGTGTTCATTGTTTCTCAGGGTCGAGACACATGTGCATGTTGATGTTTCTCTATTATCAAAAAGAAGTTCTTATCATTACTGTCTTATTCGTGTATAGGTGTGACAAGCATGGGTCATCTGATCAGGAAGCAATACGCCTTACAACGTTACAGCCACTTCTTCTTCATCCAGTCATTAATTCCGTCTCAGTTCTAACAAAGGCGCAGTTAATTTTCACCCTCACTGCCGTCCTCAATCGCCTTCGCATGTGTCATGTCCCTGAGGCTTGGCTCAAACATTTCTCACGCTGTCCTCAAGCAGCATGGAGACAGGCAATTCCCGGCCTCTAACGGTCCAACCAAGGACGTCCCGAGAAAGAAGTTTTCCAGAAGGCCACATTACTCTCTCATAAGGCTGGGGGAGCCCTGCCTATGATTTCACACCGCCGGTTGTCGGTCAGTGTGATGAACGGCGACGGCGAGACCGTTCATCTTGTTTTTACTTCCACCATCCTGGAAACTTGTCTCGGCTGCCAGTGAAACTTGTGAACAACCCCACCGCCTCTGGAGAAGGAGTGGCAGCGCTGCGTAATATCTTGATGAGATCTTGGGAGATGTAAGGAAAATTTTTTTTTTTTTCCTTTCACTCATGCCGCCGTTGAGAGCTTGTGATGCAGGCTCATCAGGGATGTCGTGAGTTAAAGAAATGACGGTGAGAAGAAGCGCCGGAGCCGACAGTCAACAAACAGCACACTGTCACTGTCACAGAACTGCCGGCAGCCCTAAGGATCCAGCAGGACGGTCAACCATAGGCAGGATGAACTCATGGCACGTGCCGTGCCTCGCCCTGATAACGAAATGGAGCTGTGACGGTCACACAGCATGATGCCATCCACCAATTGCCACGGACGCTCCCAACAGGAGTGGCTTGCTTCACCTCATGCGCCTTGCATTCTTCGTGATGCCCAACCACACCACCGGAATCGTGCTCAATTCGCAATCGATAAAGGTTTGATATGACGCTTGCCATCAGCGCGTTGTGCCGGTGCTGGACACGGCTCCGCATGCTCCGGCTGCTGCAGTCAGCAAACCGCAAGCCACAGAGACATTTTGCTCTCGTCTCGTTTCGTCTCTGACCTCGGGTCTCCGGCAATAAACTCAGTTTCTAAGATTCATGGTCACTCAAGCTTGTTCTTGGCCCTTTTCCTATCGGAGACTTCATCTGCTCCGTCACCGTCGATCAATGCTGCTTATCGCGCCAACAATGCCGATAGCCGGGGCAAAAGGGCGCTTTCGTCATCCACCCCACGCTTTCATCTTTTTTTCCCTCGTGCCCTGGCCAATGAGCCGATGACCCTGAATGGTTTGAAAAACGTTTTTCAGTCTGATCGGTTCTCGCATCCCCAGGGCGGCCAGGATAGGGCTCCACTTTCTCGGAACTTTAGTTCCTGCCAAGAATGATGCGGAAATGAGATGCGGGGCGCCTGGCTGCTCACGAGGACGAAGCGGCCCCAACGGTTCAAAAAAAGAAGACAAAGGAACCTCCACCGACTTTGCTGCTGCCTTTTGCCTTGTCGGGGCTCACTCAAACGCCGATCCCTTCCACCCCAGGTTTTTTTTTTCAGCTCTGGACACACGAAACAGCGGGTCTCCCACTTTGGCTCTCGGGCCCAAGCCTCTTCATCCCGTGTTCTGACCAATCAAAATCCTACGATGTCCAACTTTCAAAGCCGAGGCCACGGCGTAAGCCTACGTAACGTATGTATCAATGTAAAACGTATCTTACTCCGTCCTAAGTACTTTACACGGGCAGCCCGGGCCAACAAAACCCAGCTGAGCAGAGCCCTACGCTAACCTCTTCTGGGAGAACATTCCCTGCAGCAGCCACGTGGGAAATCTGGCTAGCGCTGCGATGACGCAGGGTCTGCGGGAGAGAGAGTCCCGATCGCCACCCATTGCCATGCGCCGCGTACGCACGAGCCAAGGGCAGGAAACACGCGCACAATGGACAAATGAAGCGCACTCCTGACGACCTGATGAGATCGTAATGCAGTTCCCCTGCGTTGAAACACTGAGGATGCGTTTGATGACGCTGAGTGTGTTAAGAGCAAGGAAAGTCCCAAATGTTTTCTTCTAGTGTTTTAAATGACCCAACTGCTTGGAGTCGACGCTGCAAGAACTCGATGAGTTGCCGTCGCAGCTACCTCCTCGAGTTCTGACGCAATCGGCCTACCACGCAGTTCACATGCATGGCCGCGACGTAGATAGGCAAGCTGATAAGCCAGAAGAGGGAATTCAGGGAGGACAAGGTGTGCGAACCTTGGGTGACCGTTTTGTGGATCGCCTCAAAATCCTGGAACCTTAGGACGCTGTTATCGATACGGATTAACCCCTGGAGGTTGCTAACTTGGGGCGCGACATTCCCCCAAGCAGCACGGGAACGCTTCCCGTGGGTGAGGGGGATGTCAAAGTACCTTGAAATGGGTGTGCTGTGAGCGCGAAAAGGACTACGATGGCATCAGCATCATGAACAAGAAACTGTTCAGCTTCGCATGGGCTCAATAATGCCATCCGATGCCGTCTCTCCTGCCGCACTGACATCTCAAATTCTCTCTCACGCATCCACTTCCCAGCCTCCGACATCATAGTATCCTGACAAGCTCCGGGAAACTTGCAAACAACCGAGAGAGCAAAATCCTCACAACCGGGCAAGTGTGGTCTCAAAAACAAGATCAGGCGTTGCCCGGCCGGCCGATCACTACTCCGTAAACATCACACAAAGACCGAGCCCGAGCCCACACGCACACCCACTCAACCCCGGAACTCCGTACCTTGCATACAAACCCCACTAAACTATAACCTCACAAGCCCTACACTACCGTTCGAACCAACAAGGGGCGGCACGCGCAGGCTCCTAGCGCCGCGCACTATTTCGGGGCCATTGCGGGCATCCTCGCAAGCTCGCAGCGGCGAAGGTCAAACCATTGCTGCGCTGTTTGCGCGCATCAGACGATTCTGCACGTAACATTTAACATAGGTACGCACGGAAGAGGCGTCCTCCGGCGTCATCGCGGCCGAACATGTCGGCACCATCGAAAAAAGGGCGGACACACGGCACATACGGCAAGTCGTGGTGGTTGGCCTGCCTTTCGTCGTTCCAATTGTCGCGCCGGAGTTCGTTCGTCGTGGGGTGGATGGAGATGTAAACGAGCCCTTCCCGATGTGGAAAATCGAGATCCCGCTTCACGTCGTGCGTTGCGTCATGGGAAAGCCAAATTGGGAAATCCGAACCGATTTGAGTCGCTTGGCATTTTAGGACGCTCGGCGTGTTCAGTAGCAAACAAGCCAGCATCGCACTACGCTACGGGCATAGGGTTACGATGCTGACAACTCTGGGGCTGCGGAGGGCTTTACACTAGGACTTACAACGCTATTGTGGGATTGGCCTATGGAGGATCTTCAGGCATCGATGTCTGATGTCGGAGTTTTGGTTCGATAGTGTAGGACTTGTCGTAGTCGCATTTACCCGACCAAAGGCGAGGTTTCAAGAGAGTCGACCCTTAGAGGCTTGGGGATTGTAACCGTGACCATGACATGACGACCGTAATGCGGGGTGGCTGGAATAGCAAAGGGGCAGCATTTCTGCGCGCAATGGAGGATCAGCTCTCAGAAGAAGATGGGAGAAAATACAGGCACCGATATTGTCTGTATGTCAGCTGCTCTGCATACAGCATGGACATACATACATCAATATTTACGGCAGACGAGCAGGTAAGGTTGCAACATCCCAACGCGATGGCAACCAATCTTGCGCAGGCGAATTACTATTCCTGTCCGCCAATTGTCATCCCATTCTGCATGATGAATGCGCGGCTCGACATATTGGGCGGCCGCACACGCGCGGCTGTCGGGCGCTGCATGAGTGTGCAGTAGCGCCCTTGTCTAGCGATGCGTGTCCCGAAGGCGGCCGTTCAGCATATTTGATTAACTTAAGAAGCTGAATCAAATTATTGACAGCTGACATATCGATTGTTTTTGTCCGCTTCGATATTTTTTTTTATAAACCATGTGATATAGGGCTGAACTATGTCCGCTCAGCGTGGCTTGAAGAGCGCAAACGATGTCGCCTGCTGAAACAATTTTTTTTGAGCCGCCTCGCAAGATATAACCAATCTGGTACTGGGGTTTTTCTTGGTCTGCTACGCTACGTCCGAGCTTAGACCTGGATCCTTTCCGTTTTCCGCTGTCCCAAACAACGTATCCGGAGATCTCATACAGACCTTCAAGACAGGCCGTAACACGTCGTAGCATGGCGTGACGCAGCACGATGTATCGTGCTGCCAAGATTACCTACATTAACCCCAGCCTTGCTCTGAAAAGGGACGCGGCTCTCTGTCTGTCGCTTACTCTGATGCGAAAACGGGAGGTAGACAGGCTCTCATTCTCTCAGGTAACATCAGGACCTGCCTACCTAGCACACATCCTACCCACATCTTTGCCAGAAACAGATGCTCCGTTTCTGCGCGCGTGTCCGTGTCCGGTTGCGGTCCGAGTTCGAACGGAATTCCGGATGCCAGGTTATGTTATCTTTGTTTGGCAGCAAAGGAGATTTTTGGATGGAGATGGTTTGTATTGCAGTGGTTTGGCCAAGGGCTCGAATGGGATGATTCAGGAAGACGGCACTGAAGAATGCGGGAATTGGAAATTGGAACCTGGGGTGATGCTCCCCGACATCAATTTAGGGAGAGTTGCGATATCTGCAATGGAGAGACATGTTTGCTGCAGTATTTTCTCAAAATGTTAATTCTGACAGAAAACCGTAGCACCAGGATCTCGATACTGTGTAAGATGATGTTCTTGTGGCAGGTCATGTGCTAACCCCACGGTTACACTTGTAGATTGTGCTGCGACGTATGATATCACCACGGATGGTTACATGCTTTTTTTTTTTTCGATCTTGATGCAGACAATGATCCTTCGCACATATGTCTGCAGTATCATCATATTTATTGTAAGACGATGGGCTTGTTGCACTGATCAACTCAAAGCAAAACATCTTTCCTAGCCTTTACCCATGTCACCAGCCTGGCTTGGCAGCGATCTACGACTAAGTGTCGCCATGCATGCGCGGAGCACCGAAATCGTGTCATGTCCGGCAGTTAGTAAGGACAGATGGAAGTGACAATGCCGACATCGTACAATTTGAAGTTTATACAAGGTTAGAGTGCATGGAGCTAATGCACCGGCTTCAATCCGCAGACGGCAGCAAACCTCTCAAAGTTGAAAATTTTCCTTCCAGTGCAGGTTGAGATTAGTGGTGAATTGAGGATCTTTTGATGGGGTCATGCTATTTTTCATGTCATTGTCGATGTCGACATGAGCGTTCATCTAACCGCCTGCATAAAGGTGAGAGAGGAGGAGTAACAGGACGTTAGCACACCTACAAGGCTATAACAGCTACATTAATCCCACATCACCGTGACATCGGTGCACTAGACCGCAACAGACTACGCTGCATAGGGATATTACTGCGGGGAAACCAGGGGAATCGGCATGTAATAAGGTGGTTTTAAGATCTAACATAGCGTACCAGGTATGATCAACTGTTGGATCGCTTACCCCGCGTTTGTGCCAGTCGATCTTGAACACAAATGCTCAACTCGGTGGGGGACGAAGGTACGGTTAATGGTGCATGTCTGGATTGAACAAGTGTAAAACATTGGAACCGAAGAGGATGTTGTGGTCTGGTGAATGGTAGCATTGCCACGGTGGTAACAGTGACCATAGGATAAAGTGTATCATCGGGCTGATGTCGCATTACGAATGTTTAGCTTGGAATGGCCTCAACCCAAGCCAAATCTAGAGTATCAAATCAAGAAGTCAAAATTGAGGACAATTAGTGTGGTGATGGACATTGCACTCTAGGGACATTTGGTAAATGTGCATATGGCGTTCGTAGACAAGCAAGGTAGGACCCGGTTGAGCAGAAGAAACCAACACCTTGATGATCCTACGAATCTCCCATATGTCCTTTAACACCATGATTATACTCTTAGTGATTACAGACTTGAGCTCATATCCCTAAAACATTATCAATCATCATCATCATCATCATCATCATCATCATACCCATTACCTGACCAACCCGATCCCCATGGTATTTCAGGGCGGATTGTAAACACCCCAACCTCACTCCTCTATCTCCCCCTCCTCGCCCTCAACCACCTGCTGGACCTGTGTAGAAGCAATCCAATTCTCCATCGTAGCCTGCCCGGCGGCCTTGGCAGCAGCACCCGTCTGCTGTCTTCCAGCACCAGCACCTCCAGTCGAAGCAGACGCAATCCCTGCCCCTGCAATGCCTCGTCCAGCAAACCCGCCTGCTCCATCCCTCCTCTTGACCACGAGACACAAGACCCGGCCATAGATTGCAAAGCCTTCGTAGGTGATGTGCATATGTAGCTTTTTCTTCGCCTCCGAATCACCGGTGTCGTCGTCACCAGGAGGGGGTTGGGCGCGGTGGCGTTTTGATGGCCTTGCTGGGAGGACAGAAGAACCGCTGTCGGAGGCGTCGTCAGGGTTTTCGTAGTCCGACTGGTTTGTGTCGTCTCCTTCGTCAGAGGGAAGATTGATCGCATCGTCTGCCGAGTCACCTCGTCGCGGACGGCGCGGCCTCTTCTCCCCTCTTACCTTACTATCTGCACCCTCATCAGGCTGATCAATCATGGGTATATCCTCCAATCTTACATCTTCATCCTCCTCTCTGCGAACCGGCACCGGTGAGTCCTCATCGTGGGGTACATCTCCAGCATCAACATCCACCGGTTCATCTGCAGTCCCCGCGCCTAACAGCTTCGTTGAGTTGGACGTGATCTTAGTCTGGACCTTGTCCCGAAAGATCTTTTGCCTGTGTAGCAATGAGTGTCGTGTATCTGTCTCAAGCAGGAAAATCGTCACCTCAAAGTCATCTACTCAGCCACATCAGCCCCTAACCCCGTTGCCAGAACCGAATGAGTGATTGTACACACCCTGCACAACAACATCCTTAACTGCCTTCAGTTTCTTCCCTTTCTTTTTGGCTGCCAAGTACTCCCTCTCGCGCTCCTTCTCTTCGCGCAACTTGGGAAGTACAAGAGGCCGTACAGCCTCAATAATTCGAGGCAGGACCGGGTCGCGCGGGTTAAGAAGCCAGGTTTGAGAGAGAGCCGGGTTCTCGAGATAGATGCGGACCTCGAGGACGGAATACTTTGTTATGCGGAGGTAGCGGCGGATGGGAGCCATCAGGGATGTGGGGTTGTGAGATGAGCTGTAGTGAATTAAGTTTTTTTTTTGTTTGTTTGTCGATGTGGCAGGTTATGGAATCGCAAGGTAGATATTGAAGTTGAAAAATGAGATGAGACGAGATGAAAGGTGAGAGTTGGTGAGAGTTGAGATGGCGTTGAGATGAGTGGGGCTCCGCCTTGTAAAAAACACACGAGACAAAAAGAAGGGGATGACGTCGCTGCCTGCAGCAACGACAACACCAGAAGACACGTATCCAGCTCTGGAGCCAAAAAAAATTGTCGAGATGCAATATTTTGAGCACGCCTACGTATAAACCTAGCAACAGTACCAAAATCAAGTCTACCTACACCACCACATGGTATCTCATTACTTCTTCCGACATTTTATCTATTCCCCTATAAATAAGGTCGTGTCCTAAGCCTTCTTCGCTGCCATTTCCTTCTCAATCCTCCTTCTCTTTGCACGGAGTTTGGCATCCTCCGCGTTCTTCTTCGCATTACTGTACTGCATCTGCTCGAACAGCTTGCGTTTCTTCTTGCTGAGCATGCCCTTGGCGCGCTCCAGCTCCTCGGCCTCCTGCTTCTTCTTGCGCTCTAGCGCTTTCTTCGCCTCCAGCTTCGCCTTAACCTTGGGGTCCAAAGGCTTGCCCTTGCTGACCGCCTTGCCGGCCAGCTCGGCCTCTAGCTCACGCTGGCGCTCGAGGGTCGCTTCTTCTTCTTCGTCGTCATCCTCTTCTTCATCACCTTCTTCGGAGCCTTCGTCCGATTGCTCCTCATCCTCGTCGCTAAAGCCACCAAAGTCATCCTCCTGCTCATCCTCCTCATCCGACGCAACAGACATATCATTCTCGACCTCCGACCCACTCTCTTCGTCACTACCCTCCTGCTGGGCCTGGGCATCCTCCAGCTCAGCCTCCAAAGCCTCAGCCTCCGTCTGCTGCTCCTCAAGTGGCTTAGTCGGATCATACTGGCCCTGGGTAGGCTTAACAAACGGACTCAAGTGAGGCGGCAGCTGCGCGCCAGGGGCATACAGCTCCGGCGGCTTGAGCTCCTCGTCGTTGATGCTGTCCCACACCCACTGCGGCTGTACGTAGATACGGCCGGGATACCGCCCGTTGGGGGCCAGCTTCTGAGAGGTCTGGTTGTCCTCGCCGTCACCGTCCTCGCTGACTGCTGCGCGGATGACGGGGCGGTCGATGATCTGGTGAGTGATCCGCGGGTCGGACTCGTCGGTCGTGAAGGCGCCCTCGCCGAGAACGGCGTCCCAGCCTATTCTCTTGCAGCCGAAGGCGCGCAGGATGAATTCGAGAGGCTGGCGTGGGGTCTCGCGCGAGAGGAAGAAGGTAAAGTTGGCAAATAGTTGCGACGGGTCGCTGCTGCTGTAGGAGGGTTGAGGGAGTACGTCGCCGCCGGGCGCGACTGGCTCGAACTTGTCGATGGCGTCGCTCGGCTTGTCATCGCCTTCGTTTTCCTCTCCCTTCTCATCTGTTTTGTCGCCATTGGCTTGCTGCTCCTCCTCGCGCAGTTTCGCCACAAGCTTGTCGACCTCGGCCTGCACTTTCGGGTCCGGGCCGTGCTCCTCGCCGTTGGTGATGGCCTTTTGCTCACCGTTCTGTGAAGCCAGGTTGAGACCCTCGAGCGAGAAGGCAGCCAGCTCAGCGCCTTGGTCGTCCTTGACCTGGTCGAACTTGGGCGGGTACTTAAGACCAATCGAGGTGTAGAGACGATAGTTGACGAAGCCCAGCAGGGTCATGTAGAACTCGACAAAAGTACCCATGATGCGGAAGTCCACGTCGCCCACAATCCTCTGGTTGAACTTGTAGGGAACCAGCCAGAGGATGTCCTCGCCCTGGATGTTGGCCTGGTAGTAGATGCCCTTGATGGACAGGAACGACTTGCGCAGGCTGTGTGTGACGATGAGGTAGTGCTGGAACTCGTGGCATAGGCGCTCGCACCGCGCGATCATCTTGGCGGGCACGGCGGTGGTGGAGGGGAGGTTTGCGAAGAGGAAGAGCATGGATAGGCAGTCGTCGAGGTCGCGCAGGGCATCCTGGAAGGTCGGGTAGCGCTCGCGGATGATGTGATTGAGCGTGTAGCGCGGCTTGCCCGTCTTCTCGGGCAGATTGGCATTGCGCTCGAGACGAGCCGCATTGGAGACGTCGCCGCGGCCGAGAGCGCGCGAGATCTTCTTCTCGAGGGCCTTTTGCTCACGGAACTTTTGCAGCAGGGGCTCGTGTAACAGGTACTGGATGTCCTTGGTGTAGTAGAAAGTGGTAGAGGCCGTAGCAGACTTGTTAACCTTCCTGCGATCACGGGGCTCACGAGGATAGATGCCCTTCCAGATGCACAACTTGCGGAAGTCGGGAAGGCTCAGCTGCAGCTTCTTGACGGCCTGGGTGCGCGTCATGTAATTTCTGGCCGCGCCAGACTTTCCCTTCTTCTTGGCCTTGCCCATGATGGCGGTGTGTGTTGACAATTAAGCAGTGTAGCTATCGTCAACAGAAAGTTGGTGATGTTCGGTCTCAGACTTCGGCGGGGGTGAGAGCCGCCCTCGAACTTTTGGCTTTTTTTTTTTTGTCGAATTGCTTTTCTGCCGCTCCTCACCGCTATCGATAAGATTTTGGGGCCCATCAGGCGGGTCCGGATTTGCTGGGCGGCGCAAACCCCCTGCATGCTAAGAGCCAAGCTCCACTGAATCCTCCAATCGTAGGCCCACTGTCCACGTTCAACCACGGCTGCTGGCTGGCGCGGTCCCAGCTTCACCTCTGTCCCTTGACACTGACAGTTTTGACGTCAACTTCGAGGCCATCCCACAGCACTTTACATTACCGTCATGGCGCTCTGAGCGATGGATGGCGGCAAGGTAACCCTCGGTCGGGCGGCAGGGCTGTACGCCGGCGCTGCCGTCCTGCGGCTTGCCATCTTCAGCCTGCTGCCCGCCCTGCCCGACCTGCTCACCGGTCGCGTCGAGATCTCAACCCCGGTGACCAGCTTCAAGCGATGTATGCCACTTCTTAAATATGTTTTAATTTCTGAGAATCCAGCTGACCTTTTCCAGTGCAGGAGGGCCTCTTCCTTTACAACCACAACGTGTCCCCGTACGACGGCGGCGTCTACCACCAGGCACCCCTATTCCTGCCGCTCTTCTCGCTGCTCCCGAGCTACGCGACCTTCCCGTTTCTGACGAACTTCCTTTATGTGATCGTCGACCTGCTGAGCGCCAATGCGCTGTGGAAGATTGCCGAGTCGGGAGAGGCGGGCGCGTCTGCCCACTTTACCTCTCCGCGCCGTGAAAAGCGCTGGAGTGGATTCGTCATTGCGGCCACGTACGTCCTATGGACCCCCCCCCCTCCCTCTTCCCCCTCTCAGAGGCTGCGAAACGAGAGAAAAATAATGCTGACAAACACAGCTTCCTCTTCAACCCCTTCACCGTAGCAACATGCATCGGCCGGTCCACAAGTGTCTTCACTACCTGTGCGATCCTCCACGCCGTCGCAAAGGCCGTTTCTGGCGCTCCCTTCGGCGCCATGGCCGCCCTTGCCTTCGCCAGTTACCTCTCCATGTACCCTCTTCTTCTGCTCCCTCCGATCATGCTCCTCGCCTATGACCGGCAGAACCCCACGCGTGCGATCCGTTCGCCACTTAAATTCTCCCTTGCCTGCACAACCACCGTGGCGCTCATTTCAGCCGCCCTCCTCGGCATGTCTTACCTCCTTACCGGCTCCTGGGAGTTCCTGGCCGCGACCTACGGCGTCCAACTCACCCTCTCCGACCTAACTCCCAACGTCGGCCTTTGGTGGTACTTCTTCATCGAGATGTTCGACTCCTTCCGCTCCTTCTTCCTCGCCGTCTTTTGGCTACACCTCTCATGCTACGTAGGCGGGTTGTGCGTGCGCATCCGTAGCCAGCCGCTTGCCGTCATCACGCTATTGCTCGGCATTTTCGCCATCTTCAAGCCCTACCCCAGTATCAGCGATACATCGCTGTTTTTGGCGTTGGTCCCGCTATACAGACACGTGCTACCGCTGATGAGGTACTCATTCGTCATTGCGGCCGTGATTCTGTATTGTGTGCTCCTAGGGCCGGCGTTCTACCATCTGTGGATTTATGCTGGCAGTGGGAATGCGAACTTCTTTTATGCGATTACTCTGGTATGGGGCCTCGGCCAGAGCCTGCTCGTGTGCGACCTTATGTTCGCTGTGTTGCGTGACGAGTGGGAGGTGGAGAGGCCGGAGATGGTGGGTAAGGAGATTAGGCAGATATGAATAGACTTTTGTGTGTGTGTTCGCGTGTTGGAGGATTGACATTTGCATTAAGGGGTTGTAATCCGTAGTTAGGGCTGGGCATCACTAAACATGCCATTGGCTTTATAAACCGATTTTGCTCTGCAATTCTAGAATATGTTTTTAAGTGACAACCACATGGCCAAGTCCTCATTGGAACCAGTGCTGTCCAGCCCTCAAAGCTTGAAGCTCCCCCGACATCAAGTTTACGGTACGCAGTTTTTCTATCTATTTTCCCATTTAGATGCCAAATTAGTCTCCATAGATAGTTATTTTTGGCATAATTGTGACCTTTCTAACTCTATTGCTTCGTAGTGCTTTTGTTCAATCTGATGGTTTTCAAGGGTTGTGCTGCTGTTCGCTACTTGTGCGGCTAAAGCGAGGGTTAGGGTTAGCTTGGACCACTGCCTTGGCTTCATTTCCAAAGTTCTGTTCGCCCACTCTTCGGCTCATAACCTGAAACTTACATGTTCGCATCAACGTAGCTGTCAATTGTTTCGATAACTCAAATGAAGATTATCTTCTAATTTTATTAGGAGTAAGCTTCACAATGTATCGGGTATTTCAACATTTACTGACACATTCCGGACCTTTTAACCATCATCACTTCAAAGTCGTCCTTAATATTTCATTTGAGGCGATGGCTTTCCTTGACTTGTCGCCATAGCAACTTTCATCCAACAAACTTTTGCCATTTCCATCCCTTACACAAAGATTAACAGGGCACTTCATTCCCGACAGCCTTCACCAAAGATGGACCTCGACGACGACTCCCAACCCTCAGCCTCAGTCATTTCCCATCTTCCTCCCCCCTCCCATCAACCCCAACAAAGTCATTACCCCCCCTACCCATCCGATGACGTTGCCCACCCGCCCCGGCAAGCTACGTACTACTATCCCCCCCGCCCCAACCGCTGGACCGGCCCCCCCTCAACCTGGCTCACTCACACAGCCGCCGACCGCGCAGTCTGGACTTCTCTGTCTAACTCCCGCGCTCAAGACCTTTCCATCCACCTTTACAATGCATACGGCTTACGCAAACGCCTTCGTAAGCCGCCCAAAGTTCCCGGAGAAGACGAGGATTTCAACACTGAGGAGGGGCGGTGGGAAAGGAAGAGACAGAAACAGACGGAGTGGGCCCCCCCCGCGAGGTGGACGGCGTGGCCGGTCAGGGCGGGGGATGTACCCGGAGATGGGTTGTTGCCGGAGGTGAGGGATGGGAGTGAAGAGTTTGGGGTGAGGAGGAGGAGGAGAGAATTGGGGTTGGAAGGGGATGGGTTCGCGGGCGGGGAGTTGGAAGAGGAGATAAGTGCGGCTGTGTTGAGGGCTGCGGGGGTGAGGTTTAGGAAGAGGGGTTTGGAACAGCAAGAGGCAAAAGAGGGGGGGCAAGTAATGGAGTCGGCTGAGCAAAGGAATGCTACGGAAGCAGAGACGGATGGATGGGTGACGGGGGATGAGGGGTATGTGAGAATGGGAAAGGAGAAAAAACCGATTGGGAGACCGAGGAAGAAGAGAGGGTCGTCGCCGGATTATGTGCCTACGCTCTGTGCGGACGATGACAGGAATTATGCGCTGGTGAGGCCGGCTGTGAGGAGGATTATGGCCAAGCTGGATGATACGCTCATGATCCTGCATAATGCGCGCGTCGCGGGCCTGAGGAATATGTCCGAGTCGGATAGTGATGGCGAGGATGAGGACGACGACGAGAGTACAAAGCAGGAAGCGGAGAGTGAAGGGGAGAAGCTGGCGACCGAGGCAGAGAGCAACGAAGATAACGACGACGACGACAACGACGACGACGACGACGACGAGGAGGAGGAGGAGGAGGAGGAGAAGGAGGAGAAGCCATCTGTTCCGGCATCGCTACGACCGAGGAACAGGGGCGGCAGGCCGAGGAAGAAACATGTCCCGCTAGAGGGAGAAACAGAAGAGGAAATGCTCATCCGAATCGCAAGGCAAAACCACAGGAAAGTACCTACCTTTAACAACAACGAAGCCTCTACAAGTCGCTGCCGCTCAACAACCCGCAAACCCCGTAACACACACACCAAATCCGAGCCCGAGAGCGAAACCGACACCCGCCGCGGCCGCTCCCGAAGCAGAAAACCTGTAAAGTCTATATCCCAATCCCGCTCAAAGTCAACTACTCGCTTCCCCAGCAAACGCCCCGCCTCCTCTCGTTCAACCTCCCGCTCAACCTCCCACTCCCGCAGCTCCAGCGCCTCTGATTACGGTGAGAAACGCCTCGGCCGCTGGGGCCTGCGCGACTGGCGTGACGTGCTGGGTGCTGCTGCGCTGGCTGGGTTTGAGCCAGCGGTGTTGGCACGCGCGGCGCAGAGATGTGCGAATCTTTTTGGGGAGGAGATGGTGCTTCATACGTTGAGGGAACAGCCCGTCAATGATGGTGAAGGTACGGGGGTAGTGGGGGGGAGTGGCATTGAGACGGTGAGGTACGTACCAGGGGGAAGGGTTGGTTTGGATGAGGACTGGGAGGAAAGTGAAGAGGATTTTGAAGAAGTACTTGCTCAGCGCAGAACGGTTGCTCGACAGCCGAGTCTGTCCGTGGAGCCCGGGAATACGAGCGAGGGGTCAAGAGGGAGGAGTCGGAGTCAGAGTCGGCCGAGGGGGAGGTCGCAGACTCCTGCTCTGCAGTCGTTGGTCTGCCCGCATGAAACGTGTTATCGGTCGAGGCATCCCTTTACCAGGCGTGACCACTTACTACGACATCTACGAATGACACATGGCGAACAGCCCGAACGAAGCCGTACCCGCAGCCGGTCACGCACGCCTGGACCAGGACATCGCTGTCCGCATGCGGATTGTGATCGGGCTGTGGATGGATTCTCGAGGAGGACGAATTTGGTGAGGCATCTGAGGCTAGTACATGGGGACTCTGGTCAGAATATGGGGCAGGGGATGGGAATGGTTACGGGGGATGAGGAGGAGGAGGAGGATAGTGCAGATGAGGTTGAGGGGGGTGTGCATGTCGATCGATTTTTGAAGCCTATCAAGCCTAGGAAGGGCTGGAGAGCTGAGGATAAGGGCCCAAAGAGGGTTGTTAAGAGGAGGAGGGGAGGAAAAAAGAGGAGGTGTGACGAGGAGAGCGAGGAGCTTGATACGTTTCTGTCGGATTAACAACCTCATAGACTTAATATCCACTCTACTGATCTCCCTTCTCAGCGAACTGCCTCTCTACCTCCTCCGCAAACTCGCCCAGCGTTTGAAAAATCCTCTCAAACCCCAATTTCCCCTCCGCATTCAACTTTTCATAATCCCCTCCCGTGCCATACCCCTCCGGTTTGTCCCCTCCCCTCGCAATCCACACACTCCTCAACCCTATCTCCTTCGCCGGGATCTGATCAGCCGTCAAGCTCCTCGCCACATGCAACAGCTCCCCTCCAAGGGCATCAACCCCAAACTCCTCTTTCACCTTCTCAACCAAGTACCTAAAATTATTCAGCGATGGCTTATAGCTCCCAATCGCTTCAGCCGTATACACCGCATCGAACCCCCCAAATCCGGCCAGGGGACCAGATTGAGCACGCGAGATGTTGGCCTCGTCCACATTGCTCAACACCACGAGCTTGTAATGCTTCTTTAGCTTCCCCAGCGCAGCGATGGTATCATCAAACGCCTGCCATCTTCCAGGTCCAGATCCGATCTCTTCGGCCGCTTTTTCTAGCTCTGCATCACCCTCAACGGGAATACTCAGCTCTCCGGCCAACATGCGGAAGGATTCGGAGAGATTGCGGTTGTATGAGAGGGTCGGCTGGGTGGCCCAGAGGTATTCGGAGTGGTCGTTGAAACGGATCACGGCGGCCAGGGGGGAGGAGCGGAAGGGATGGGAGGGGGGCAGGCGAGAGACGATAGGGAAGAGGTCGGATGCTAGACCGGCTTCCCAGTCTATGAGAGTACCATAGCAGTCGAAGGAGAGAAGTTTTACGTTTGTGAGGTCGGACATGTTGGGATTTGGGGTGGGAGGAGGAGAGAGAGGGAAGGAAGGCAGAGGCTACCGGTAGGACGTATCGTTCAGTGTAGAGTCAATGGAGTGAAGGACTGATGATAGGAGCTGTCAATGTAGGACTGAGCAAGTTCGCAGTTCAAGACAATCCGGACAACTTGTGATGCAAACAGATCCTACAGACGAATTGACGTCCTTTTATCATTAACCCTCCGTCCAAGACTAAGAGATCCGAAGGCTCGCAATTCATTCCTCGACCCCTCGATAGTGCCCCGCTTGATGTGACATCCTTCGGGCCGGTCCACGCTAGCACAAGAAAGTCGGCATTTAACCATTCTATCACCTCCCGAATCGGTATCGGCGAGCTAACAGACCGGATTGGTATCGCCGAAGAGTCACTCAACAGATGCTTGAACAGAGGGCCTGCTCACCATCTCACTATTTTGCCTCTTCGAGTTTCCTGACTCCCGGTCCAGTTTGAGGAACGGTTGACAGGGCTATTGCTCGGGTCAGCGTGCTTTTGAACAGAGTTACCTTTACCACTTGGCCATTATGCAATTTGGTTCATTGGCTTTTTTACTCTGGCCAACACCTGTTGTCCAAGCTTCGAGTTCCGACAAGACAACTCTCACACCCCTCCCTCACCAACCCCACATTTTCCCCACAACCCCACCAAACCCCAAACAACCCGAACCCTGCACCCACAAAAAAGTTTTCTCATCCAAGACCCCATCATTCTCTTGCAATATTAAGGGAAAACCACTCACTGAAACGCCAAGCAGCAAGGCAAGGTGGCCGAGCGGTCCAAGGCGCCACGTTAAGGTATATCCTTAATCTCAACTCCTCTCATCAGGAGGCAGTTCCGTGGTCTCGAAAGGGGCGTGAGTTCGAATCTCACCCTTGTCAAGTGCTTTCTTTTTCCGATCTTTGTTGATTTTATCTATTTTTTCTTTTCCTTTTTTGTGCTTTAGTGGTTGGTGTTGTCTCGGACTTTCATTTTTTTTTTTTTTTGCTGAGGTTGTTATTGTTGATGTCGTTCCAAGGTTGGGAGGGTCCAACCTCAACAAAAGTTGGCTCAACACCACACCTATCATGCCGAACATCGAAAAAGAGTTGACCACATATCAATTCAAAACACTAAAACCCCAGCCCAGCCGCCATGGGTATCGTATCAGTGCTCACTAACAAAGTACAGCGTACAGCCTAAGACTGAATACTTTGAAAGAAACAAAAAAAAAATTCCGTTCCCTTCCCCTTTAACTCTCTCTGGCCCCCAACCCATAATAAAATACCAATAATTACCTACACTCCGTTTGACCTATGCCGACCAACCCATCATACCCTAACACATCACCCGTACGTTTTGCACAACATCCATACATCCGTCCCGTCCTGCCGGTATACTTGGTAGTGAGAGAATGACCGTGACCCATGGGACCCAACCGTACAACCAAACCATACAAAAACCAAACAATGCAATGTAAAGCTGAGGCGAAGAAAAGAAACGGCCGAACGAATGACGAACCCTAATCCAATACCCAGGACTCTTCATCTCAACCTAGGACTCTTCCTCCTCCCGCCCGTCCTCACCGGGGGTGGTACATTTTCCACCCCCTCGGATATTCCCACCAACCCTGCTTTCCTCCCCTTACTACTCACACCAGCCGTACCCATCCTCTTCCCCACCGCCCCCCTCGCAGCAGCAGCAGCCGCTACCTTGACAGGTGCATCACCTCCGGGAGGTAAAGCAAGCACACTCGCTATCGAACTGCCGTCCTTTTCGGCAGTGCTGGCTGTGTTATTCGAGGAGGACTTGACCGCTGTGGGCGAGGCCAAGTTAGGGTTCACCTCGCGCAAGGAGGCGGGCGCGGCAGTGGCACTGCCCATGCTCATAGGGATGCGGCTTGCACTTGCGCTTGCGGGAGGCTTGCTTGCGGAGGGTTGGTGAGGGGCAGGGGACTTAGCAGCAGGCAGGGGAGTTGGTACGGCGTCGGGAAGAACAGCCGGCTTTTGTTTGGAGGGGGTTGCTTGGGGAACTTTCTTCTTGGTCACCTGGGGAGTTGGGACCGGGACGGGGGTAGGGGAGGAGGGGTCTGCAGAAGATAGAGGAGGAAGAGGAGGAAGGTCTTGTTCTTGTTCTTGTTCTTGTTCTTGTTCTTGTTCTTCGGGTCCAAGGTCGAGTTCCGGAATAGGTTCGCCGCGCATGCTGGCGAGGAGGATCTCGTGGGGTGCGGTGCGCGGGAGGTTGGTTGGGATAGGGTAGGACGTTTTCTCGGGCGTCTTGCCGGTCGGTTCATACTCCTTCATCTTGATCTTGACAACCTCCTCTCTTAGACCAGCAAGGGGCCGAACGACGCTCTGTTCAAGCTGGTCCATCCCCTCTTCGACCACCTCCACATCCCCCTCAACCGCATCCCCTAACCTCTGCATCCTCTCCCCCACCTCTCCAAACCGCTCCGCCAACCGTCCAAGCCCCCCCTCGACCGCGCTACTAACCCCTCTAACCGCCTCAGCACACTTCCCACTTCCGCTCGCATTCTGCTGCCTCGCGCGCGCAACAAACGCATCCAAATCCCCCATCTGCACGTCCAGATCCTCGACCTGCCCCTCGACAACCCTGACCGTCTCGGCATGCACCGCCTTGGTAGCCGTCTGAATCGCGGTGCTGTACCTTTCAGCCGCAGCCCAATCACTCTGCAGCTGCGTCCTAAGCGCATCGCGCGAGCGGGACACTTCGGCGAGGACGACATCGTCCTTCTCGCTCCAGGCGCGCATGCCGGAGGTGTATTCGTCTACGGAGGATGCGAAAGCGGTGCTTGCATCCTCCATCGACGACTGGATCTGCAGGGCGCGGTTGGTGAGCCGGGAGTCTTGCAGGTCGGCTTGAGTGGTGATGAGCTTGGCGATTTGGGCGAGGAGGGCCTGACGTTCCTGGGCAGCTTGCGTGCGCTCCTCTTCGAGCACCTCCTTCATGCGGGCTGCGTGGGAAGCATTCGCTTCGATCATGGCCTGGGTAGCGGCCTCGAGCTCGCGGCGGAGGCGATCAGACTCGGCCTTTTGCGCACGCATGTGCTTAAGTAGATCATCGAAGAGGGACTTGACGTCGCGGCCGAGAGAGGCGTACGAGTCGTGCAGGTGGGTGTGGAGGGCAGAAAGCTCGCCGAGCACGTCGGCGGCGATGCGCTCCGCCGCCGTGGAAATAGCTTGGAGGCTGGAGCCGACGCGCTGCTTGACCTTGTCGCGGACGAGCTTGATGTCTTCGAGGACGGTGTCGAGCTCTTCTTTGGAGCGCTCTTGCTGGGCGAGGAGACGGGCTCTGGCGGAGGAGAAGTCGGCGAGGGAGGTGTCGAGGAGGGTTTGGGTCTCGGCTAGCTGGTCCAGCTCTTCTTTGACGAATGCCTGGATGCGCCGGGAGACACTGGAGATGTGTCGTTCTTGGTCCTGCCGGAAGGCGTCGAGCCGGTCCTCGACCAGCTCCGTCACCTCGGCCACACGAGCCTGGGACTTCTCCCATGTGTTCCGGTTCAGGGAATGCAGCTCAGCCCGCCGCTTGTTCTTGGCCCGCAGCCCGTCGATGTCGCTGACGGTGCGCTTTAGTGTGCCGACGAGCTGGCCGCCTAGCGAAGCAAGCTTCTGCTCGGTCTCTTGGTGCGCCTTGCGCAGCATCGTCTCTTCCTCGAGGGACTTCTTGGTAGCCGCCAGGATGAGCTCCGTCTGCTCAAGGGCGTCCTTGGAGCGGCCCAGTTCGTCCGACAGCTCCTCATTCTCCTTCTTGAGACCCAGGAAATTAGAACGCAGAGCCAGGAATTCCTGCAGCTTATTCTTGAGGTTTGCCTCGAGCGTTTCGATCTTTGCTGCCTGCTCCTCGGTGAGAATACGTCGCGACTCGTTTTGCACGGTCAATTCCTCGTATGCCTCGTTTGACAGGTAGACACCGTTCCGCTGCCTCGTGGCGATAAGCTCGGCCTTCAACCTCTCGATCTCCACGATAAACTCGCGCAGGAGGGCCTTTTTGTTGGTCAGCGCGTTGAGCTGGGGTTTGTTGCGAATGTTTTTGCCCGGAAGGCATAGTCGAGCGTCGAGATGGTCTCCTCGAGGTTGCTGCGCGCGGGCGAGATCGTAGCAATGATGCACGTCTTGGTGCGTCCACCCAGCGAGTCTTGCAGCAGCCGAGTCAGCTTCGACTCGCGGTACGGGATGTGCGGGCTCTTGTCGACCAGCGCGTTAATCACACGGCCGAGCGTTAGCAAGCTCTTGTTGATCAGGCCGGCTTCGGCTGCCCGCTTGTCGGAGGCGCCGGACCGTTGGATATTCTCGCTGCCGGCCAGATCGACGAGGTTCAGCTTGCCCAGCATGAACATATCCTCGCCATTGCTGTCAGTCTCGTGCTTCTGATAAACGGTAATAGTAAAGACGGTGTGACTGCGAGACGATAGATCGTTGCATTTCGTGGCAGCCACCTGGCGCTTGACGCTGCCCTCCTGGAGACAGCGCAGGCCTTCGGCGGCATTGAGGATGTAGCGCTCCTCGGCGCCCTGGACGATGGTCGTAGTGTGTCCTTTCCGCGAAGTGTCGTCGAAGATCTTGAGCTGCTTGTTTTCGTCGGACGACAAGAGGTCACGCAGCTCCTCGTTGTACAGCTCGATAAAGGACACGCGCACCGAGTACTCCTTCTCGTCCATGTCCAATTTCTTGAACAGCGACTGCAGGACACGCGGGATGATGCCGGCATTATCAGACAACATGCCCATCGTCTCTGTCAGATCACCCGACATGGTATACGTCTTGCCGGTGCCGGTCTGGCCGTACGCGAAAATGGTACAGTTGTAGCCGGCCAGCATCTCGTCCAGCACAGGGCGCACGACATCCTCAAAGATCATAGCCTGATCAGCAGCCTGCGAGAAGACGCGGTCGAACTCGTACGACTTGTTGCTAACAGCGTTGGGGCCCATGGCGAGCTCGAGCAGCCTGCCCTTGGTGCCCTCGGTTCGCACGACCACATGGCTGTTCTCGCGCACCTCGCGCTCGTTGCGTCCCCGGCATCGCACCACGACATTGATGTTGGTAGCCTCCATGTCGTCCAGGTCGAAGTCGCGCTCCTTACGCTTGGCGCCTGTTGTTGTCGCTGTCGACATCGACGCCACCGACTCGGCTGGCGACGCTGCGCGCTGCAATCGGGAGATGGACGCGTGCCTAGGGGCGTTCTGCGAGGATTGCTGCTGTCGTGTCGTAGCCTGTCTTGTTGGCGGCCTGATGCCGCTGGCGCGCCCAGCCGTCGGTCGCGGGGGCGGGCCCATGTTGGTGGTTTTGCGCTCCATATGGAGCGGAGGTTTCGCGTCGTTGTCGTTTCGGATGCTCTCTCGATGGTCGTGACGGGATAGTTGCGGGCGAGGGCTGCGTTGTTTTGGTTTGGTTTTTTTTTCTTTTTTCTTTTTTTTTTTGGTTGAACGCGACGCGGGTAAACAAAAACAAGCAGCAAATGACCTCGCGTCGATTGATTACGCGTGTAGTCGTTTATTTAGAGATTATAAAACTGTAGAAGACGAAAGCAATTCTGGCTCCTTCTGCCAGACGACGTTTGTTGGATGAGGGGGAAGCGTGCTGCGGGTGCGATATCAAAAATGGCATGAGCAGTGCGTGCCGTGGCATGGGTCCCTGAGTTCGTGTGGGCTGCGCGTGGATTGGCTTGTACGGGATGCAAGGGTCGGGAACAATACAAACATCAACACTGCAACTCTGTTGCTGTGGTGATTTGAGGACCCACATGACGAGCTTGGCTTCTTGGCATTCATCGCAGCACATCCCCACTTGCCCCTCTATTATCTCTTATCTCTTATCTCTTATCGGCTTGACGCCAGTGCCTCGCGGTGTCTGCGCGCCGCGCGCCCCCCCTCCCTCCCCCCCCCCCCGGTAGATGACGTCCACCTGTCGCAGATCACGAGGGCGGGCGACCCTGACCACGAGGGTTGCTTGCCTGCTCGTCCATACGGAGGAGTATCTCCCTATCCGTATCGCGCTCCTTATCTATCCGCGGGTTTCCGCTTCATCTCCTCCTCCATCCGTGCATCAATCACACATTCTGCAATTTACGTTCTGCATTTTGGGTCCTGCTGCCTTGTATTCTTGCCATTCCATCTGGTCTACGTCTTGGATCGTTGTGTGTTGGCTTCTTCCATCTTTATTTTAGCTCCCCTGTCTCACCGCCTGCCACAGCGCGGGCCATCATCCATGTAACCAACGCTCCTTTGCCTAGCTACCTTTTACCATTTTTCTTTCTCCCTCTTCCTTTCGCGAACACTCGGTTGCATCCTCTGCTGGCGCTCGCTGCCACTCCTTGCGCCAGCTGTGAGCGGATGGAACTCGTGCATCCTCGCATTTCCAGCCCTTACTAGACTGGTAGCCGTCCGAGCGATTACCCCCCCCCTCCCTTTCTTTTCTTTTCTTTTCTTTTCTTTTCTTTTTTTTTCTTCTAGCGACTTACAACTCCATCTCGGTAGTACGACGACCTGCAAGCTCCCATCATGTCGCTCTTCTCAGCCCAGCTGCATCCAGGCCGGGCGCTAGGCTTCCTCGTGCTCGGCGCCTCGCTCCACGACGTGTTGACCCGGCTTAAGGCCGAGCCACAGCGCTTCCCCAAGATGGAGCTGATGTACCCGCCCGATGACCCTATCCATGGCCAGATCGTTGTCGTCCTGCCCACAAACGGCATACGCCTGCGCTTCGATGGCCCCGAGCAGCGGCTGCGCCTGATCGAGGTGCTCAACTTCACAAAGAACCACATCTTCCTCAAGCCGGCCAACGACAAGGAGCGCGACCTGGTGCGCCCGTCCAGCACAACCTCCTATGACGGTGACGCATCGGCCGGTCCCACGTTCCGCCACATCTATCAGCGCTTCTTGGGGCCGACGTACGACGGCGAGTACCTGCCCGACTCCGAGACATACGTGCTGTCGTACCCGGGGGTGGCATTTAGTTTCCCCATGCGCCGGCAGGACTACTCGCCTACGAAGGACGTCGTGTCGCTTCTGTCTGCGAATGCTGTGCCGACGTCCATGGCTGTCTTTAGCGGCGACTCATGGGCGCACGCGCGCGAGACGATGTGGACGGAGGTCTTGCCTAGCGTCAAGGCTTTTGCGCCGATGGCCAAGGGCAAGGACTTGTGTCCTGACGAAGTGTCCCTCGTCAAGATTCATGGCGGCGGCAAGCTGCAACTGTTCCGCAAGTGGACCAACAACTCTTTCTGGATCACGCTCGGCGAGACGACGCCTCAACAACTGGTGGCAGAGCTGGGCCCTCCAGATGCGATCTACCGTAAGAACGACCAGCGCATGTATATCCACAAGCTGCGCGCGCACAGCAACACTACGAACAACCGCCCGAACCTAAACGACCTCAAGCGCGGGGACGACTTGACCGATACGGACCTGTCATCTCACCCGCCCTCTGACGAGTACGACGATTCCTCCTCCAACGACGGCTCCAACTCGGAAGCCATCGAGGACGACCCGGACGGCCCTTCCGAAGAGTGCTTCTACAATTACTTCTACCTCGGCTTCGACGTGCTCGTCTCGACGCCCACTCTCCCCTCGCCTCCCCCGCCGGGGCAGGAATCGCATACCCCCGACAGCAGCAGCAACCCTTCTTCTCCCGTTAAGTTAACATCTCCCGACCGCCTGGTCGCCACAAAAGTCATCCTCCACGGCAACGTCCCCGGCTCCTACCCCTTCAACCGGCATCGCCGCATCCGCTGGGAAATCAGCTACCTGCCCGGCCCGACCCCGGCCAACTCGGAGACGCCCTTCCCCCAGATCGAAGAGCGCTTGCGCGAGCGTTGGAAGTCGGCGTACCCTTCTGACGGGGAGCTGAAGCAGCAGCGGGGGATGGTGCTCAACCGAGGATGGGGGGATAGTCCGGGGAGTAGTTGTGAGTTTCTTGGAGGGTGGGAGGAGAGTGTAGGGGGCGTGAGGAATGGGGATGATGTCGGGGTGAATGGGGGGAGGTTGACGGGTATGATGACGACGACCTTGTTTGGGTTTCCCGGGTTGGTGTTTGAGGTTATGAGGGGTGGGTGGGTTAGTGCTGTTACGGTGTTTTAGCCTTAAGCTTGGATGTGTGATGGATGATAAAGATGCTGCTGCTGCTGCTGCTGCTGCTGATGATGATGATGATGATGGGATCAATTGGTTTTGATACGGCGTCTTATGGCTGGGTTTATTGAGCTGGGATTGTTGCAGATGGCATACATAGCAATGGAGTATCTTGGGGGGGGGGGCGGTGTCTGAGTATGGGCTTTGTTTGGTGTATGTAGTGCATTTATCTGTTGCTATATATATATATATGTCTGGGTTATGTTAGCAAATATGTATGCCTGTGTTCAAGGTATTTCTGTGTAGGTCAGAGCCTCCTTGCATATGAGTGACATGGAAATAGCAAACATGCACAATCTGGCGGGTGGTTGGCGAGGTTGTGTTGAGACTTTTGAGTGAAAGGAGAGGAGGACAAAGGAGACGCGGAAGCCTTGTCCTAAAGTTCCAACTGCCTATGATAGCAACCGACTACCCTCCGAGTTTCAATTTCATTTTTTTAAATATAATATCTAAAGCTCATTATCAAGTTTGTAGTGACTCTACTTCCAACAAAAAAGCATCTTTTTGTTAATAGTCAATTTGTTTTTTTTTTTTGTCGGAGCTCCTGAAAGATAAAAGAGTTTTCATCCTTTCATTCAAGAGGCTGTAATTTCGTTACATCTCCTCTCCGTATTTTACGCCCCAACACCCCGTCACATGAGCCCCACAGAGGGGCAAACACGTTGAATGCAACACGATGCTGCAGCCAATCGTCGGTGGGGTTCTTCATTTCTTGGCACAAGGTCCACCAGCTCCTTTCCCGCGAGCCGTGATGCAAGGGTCGCAGAAGGCGCGCTATCCAGCGACGACTTTCACATGAACCTGAACCCTGAACTTTTACTCCTCCAGGTCGGAGGTCAACTGACACTTAACAATTATCGTGAAAAGACCCATCCTAAGGCAACAACACCCTCGATTCCTCTCGATTCGACTCGACATCTCCGGAATTTTCACTCGATCCATACACTGCTGATTGATAGATTTTTTTTCTTTTGGAGGAAGGGAAATTATCTAGCCATGCGCATAGTTAGCTGTTTTTGAGCGCGACGACGTTACTTAGACGCCCTGACACCGACATCGACAGCGGCGTCGACGACATCGACGACAGAGAGTTGACATCGCCGTCGACAACGATTAGAGTCAAAAAGCGCGGCATGTGGGAAGTTGTATGGCATGCGGATGCCACCGCGCCGAATTATTTCAGCGGGAGAGTGCGGACGGCACGTTTGTTGACGCTTCTCCAGTCGTCGAGTCTTGACTCCCATCTCCTGTCGCTGTCGGGTTGTTCGTTCGATACTCTTCAATCGCAATGACGGACCATCGCAACGCCAGCTTCTCGACTTCCAGCCCCGTTGCAGCTGGACAGTCGTCTCGAGGATCAACACCCGTGTCATCGACCGGTGCTGAAGCTCCGACCCGCCATGGCGACAAACGTGGTTCGCTCACGGGCAGGACACACAAGCATCGGTCCAGCAGCGGCTTCTTGCTGGCCGATTCGCTACTAAACCGCCACAGACGGTCGAGACATCGCAGCTCGGAGCCAGATTCCCAACATCATCTTCATCGTCATCATCATTATCAGCAGCAGCAGCAGCAGCAACAGGAGCTCTCACAGTCGCAAGACGTGAACGCACAACCGGAGACCCCCACCAGACCATCATGGAGCAGCACCGCCAGCCCGCAAACTCCCTCCTCCACGACGGAGACCCAGCGTACTTCCTTCGCTACCGAGTCTACCGCCGTGTCGTCCCCCTCCCCCTCGCGATCAACCGTCTCCCAGCTGGATCTGGAGTCCGCCCAGATCGTCAACATGGCCCTGACGCTGAGCGAGTCGAGGAGGCTTGCTGCATCGAGAAGGACCGTCTCCCAGCCTGTCAGTAGCGGTGCCGCGCCACCGAGGCTGTCACCTCTACCGGATGCTGGGGCTCCGGGGTCAAGTTTAAGATATCACCTCCAGCAGCAGCGACGGGCTGTCGGACAGCCGCGGACGGGATCCCCTAAGCCAGATCGTTCCCCGAAGATGGTACCTACGGGGACGAACACCCTCACACCGATGCACTCTTCGTTCGAGCATACCACGCCACAGCCGTATCGGTATCATTTCTCGCAGTCGACACTGGCGCGCGCGCAAAAGGCGAGGGAGTACCTCGAGCTGATGGCCCAATACCGGCGGTTATTGGAGCTCGTGCCCCCGTTGGAGCCACCTCGGGAAAAGACGGCCAAGTCCCGGAATGCCAGTCCGCCTGGTACACCGAGAGATTCGGCTCCTGCATCGAGAGTGTCGAGCTCCGAGCTGGAGACCAAGCTTGGACGGCCGTACAATCCCCTGCAGTACATCCGGAACCGCAAGGTGCGCGCGCGAGAGAGGAAGGCGATTGACGGTGAAGCGCAGGGATTCAATGACGTGAAGAAGGTGTCGGACTGGATTGATGAGGTCGCCAAGTGGGTTGCCACGGGGCAACATCGCATACCCGGGAACCCTGCGCTGCCGCCGTTTCCCGGGGCGCAGCATGCTGCTCTGCAGGCGTCATCGTCGTCGTCGCCGGCGCTGTCCAGCGTGCGGAATCCGGCTGCTGCACGCCCGAAGCGGCCGCGCGTGGACTGGGTCATTGAGCCGGCGGATATGTTAGCAGATGTGTACTGGCTGGAGCAGGATGATAATAAGAAGTTGGTCGAGGACCGGCAATGGAGGAGGGTGTTTCCGCAGCGGTCGGATCTGGGCAAGCAGCTCGCACACGATGATCGGCTTGCTGCGACGCCGGGGTCGGCGAGGGACTCGTCGGATGCGCATACGCCGGGGGACAAGTCCACGCCGGATCTGCCTACCTCTTCGCATGAGCATGTCCTGACTGCGGCAAGGGATCGGGCGCAGCAGAAACTGCGCGCGCTTAAGGCTTCCCATCATCGTCAGGCGAGTGTTATTACTAATAGGGATTTGTTAAGGCTGCATCGGAGTTCCATGTCGGAGTCGTCGGATACGGATGGGACGGATCGGAGAAGATGGAGGGTGCGTCCGCCGGGAGGGAAATCCGTACTCGAGCTCAAGGTGGAGGAGATGTATGCCAAAGAGCTGAGGGATGCTGAGTCGCATCCGCTGTATGACCCCGAAACGAAACAGCTGAAGCAAAGTGAACCAATGACGCCCGAACAAGGTGGTCCAACAGCCTCTTCAATCCGGGCCCATCGCCGCGCAAGCTCGAGGATGGATTACTCCGACAGTCGCACCTCCGCATCCGTTATCGGTCTCGGCCTCAAGCCTCTGCCCCTCCCCCACGGCGGATCGAGCCCCCAGCCCGGGGCACGCGCAAGCCTGGAAGTGCCCTCCCGCGTAGGGAGGTTCTCTATGGAGGAGGAATCCTCGCAGCCTACGACACCCGAGCTCCGTCCCGCAAGAGAGATTGGGTTGATCCCGCCTATTGGAATGGACTTGTCGCCACTTTCGCCTAGCAGGCCTAGTTCGCCACCACGTGTCAGCGGGAGTAGTAGTAACCCGCTAACGAAGGTGCGGAGTATTTTTCATGATCGGAGTAAGGAGCGGCATGCTGCTTCTGCTACTGCTTCTGCCTCTGCCTCTGCCTCTGCCTCTGCCTCTGCTGCTGCTGCTGCTGCTGCTGCTGCTGTGGAGACACAGACACAGGAGAGGTTGCAGGTTGGGGCTGGGGAGGATGGTTTGAATCCGGCTGTGCTGTCTGATGCAGCGACGGCGTCGCCCGAGACCGGCCCGAGTAACGTTCCTTCGCCTCAAAGGGGGTTGTCTAGGAGTCCGGGGGAAAGGGCTACCGCTTCTGGGGGTGCGGAGGGGGCGAAGTTGGGTCATCGGCCGAGTAAGAGTGTTAGCAGTGGGAAGTTGCGCGGGGAAGATGGCTCGTTGAGTTTCAGGTCGCTGTTCCGCGGGCCGAGGATTGATAGTGTCTTGAAGAGTGGCGTGTCCAAGGTCAGTGATTTGTTTTGGAGGGGAGGGAGAGACGGCGTGGAAGATAGGTTGTCTGGGTCGTCGGATGAGGGTGAGGGGGATGAGGATGCGACCGCGAGGGTGAGAAAGGCGAAGAAGGAGGAGAAGACGCCGCCAAGGGATAAGGAGAAGGGGCTTGAGGCGTCACCACATTCGATTCCGGGGTTGACGGTCTCGTCGGCGGAGCAGGGCAACCAACAGCAGACTATCATGCTGCAGCATCCTCCTGCCCAACCCCTCAGTCGGAGGTCGTCCCGTTTCGAGATGCTCAAGCCCCCCAGGATCGACATCCAGTCCGCATCCGCGTCATCATCATCCCCAATCCCCCAGCTAGTCGTCCCCGAGAGCGTCGCTTCCGACGCAGAATCAACCACTGCCGCACAAGACAGAGCCCGTCTCGCCGGCTCACGCCTCGACGCCGTCGTGACCGGCCTCGCGCCAACAACATCACGCCCCTCTCATCACGCCTGGCCCGTCCCAGGGGGCGGTATGGCCCCCGTCCCCATCCTATCCCGCCGGGACGTGGCCCGTGTGCGCGCCATGCTCCTCAGCACAGGCATCCACGCCAGGGAATTATCTCGTCGAGCACATACCTCTCCTCTGCTACCTCCGGCCGATATTATCCCTTTCTTCTTCTTCTTCTTCTCTTTTCTTCTTCGAACCAACAACAAATGACAGTCTACACCCGCGTAACTATTCACCCTGCGCTTGCGACGTCGTTGACGGGCCAGATCCAGTCTACAACCTCCCACCTCCACGCCCAAACCTCTTCCTTAACAACATCGACGATCCCTGCCTTGTTAGAAAGGGTCGACACCCTCCGTCACACGACCACCCGCCTCCTCGAATCCCAAGTCCATTCCGCCGCGGACATGGCAGACGAAGCGGCGCGGGACTTGGTCGGGCGTGAACGGATGAAGGTGAAGAAGGCGATGGACGAGATCGAGCTGATGCTGCGCAGGAAGAGGCGACGGTTTAGGTGGCTTAGGAGGGCTGGGTGGGTGGCTGTGGAGTGGGCTTTGGTGGGGTGTATGTGGTGGGTTTGGAGTGTGGTGGTGTTGGTGAGGATATTGGTCGGGATGGTTAGAGGGGTTGGGAGGGGGGTTAGGTGGTTGCTGTGGTTGTAAATGAAATAGGGTATTATTGAGCTAGGTTCTTTTAAGGTGTGTTTTTTTTTTTGGATCCCGGTAGGAAAGGGGAGTTTGGAAGATTGGTGTAAATTGAGATTCGGAGAAGAGCTGCGTCAAGGTTGTTGTCCTGGAGATACCCCGAGCCTCTTTTTTTTTCTTCTTCATTCTTGTTATTAGTTATGATTTATATACATAGTGGTCCAGGGTTGAGGCCCTTTTTTTTTTTCTTTTTGGGAAGGGGGGAGGGGGTATTGGACTGTCTACAATGACAACCTTTACATGGGTTTCCTTTGTCATCATATCTATCTATCCTCATGGTTTCCAATTATGGTGAGATGGGAGAGGCTGACCAAGAGCTAAAAAGATGAACAAAGACGGGATTAGGGATGTTCTTCTGTCCAACCGTTCAGCTACCAGTTGCCAAATTCAACCTAACAATCTACGACCTGATGGATGATGTCCATAACGGGCCTCAACCGAACTACTAGTATGCCAGGGAAAATAAGACAAAAATTGAAAATTTCAGTATTCCCTCAAGTCTATAATAGATGATGCATGCCAGAAAAGTAAGTAGGCAGGGAGGGAGGAAGGTAGGTCGGTAGAGGTAATAAAAAAAATAAAAATAAAAAAAAAACAAAGGTGAACCCAGGGCAACTTTCCCCTGCTTACTACAAGAGTTTTTAAAACTCCCTGCCTAGATAATCTAACCAAATATTGACCCAACACAAGACTAATACGTAAGTAACCCGAACAAGACCACAAGACAAAAAGACCCAAGACAAAATGCCCAAAGTCCTGACCACTGTAGAGACGCAAGCCCGAAAGAGTGTGGCTGTCTGTTGTACAGCTGCTGCCTACTCAATCCTTTTCTTCCCTTCCTCAGCATTGACATAGCGCGCGGTGCTCAATCCCCTCTCGTGTCTTGCCACCAAGGGACCCAGGATACGATCCTTCCGCACTCGCCGGATCGTTTCATGATACCCTTCTGTTGCCCAGGGACGGGGATTAAGTTTTGGCCAGTTGACCTATCTGCTGTTAGCAGCCATCCCAGCAGGCTTATGAACTGGGGAGAGGGGGAAAAAAAACCGAAAAAAAAGAGGGTAGGATGGAGAGAGGAAGGGAGGAAGGGAGAAGGGATAAAGAAGGGAAAAAAAAAAAAAAGGGGGGGGGGCCGGGGGGGGAGGGAAAGGAGGAAACTTACATATAACATTCCATTACTCATCACAAACCAGAACCCCCAAACCGCCACCAGCGCCCAGAAAATTGTCGCCAACCTAAGCGGCCAAATAGCTTTGTCCGACACCCTGGGGGTATACAGCGCCACCATGACAAAGAACGCCCCAAACGCAGCAATGTACGGTACAGCCTGGATCCAGACCGGCCTGCGATCCGCAAAGACATCGTACCCACCGATGCCACCGCCGCCCATGACACTAATCGACGGCGTGCCCGCTGCCACGGGGACGTATTCGCCAAGGAAGAGATCGAACGCGTCTTGGCGGGGGCCGTCGGTGAAGTTATTCTTGCAGTAGCGTGTCAACGCGACGCGCAAGTCTTGCAGCGCGCCGGCCTTGGTGCGCTTGCCCGTGCGCGTAAGATCTGTCTTCATCGCGCCGGTGCCGGAGTAGGCTTTGCTCACGACGTCGGCGTTGTCGGCCCAGATGTTGCGGAATAAATTCTCAAAGGCTGGATCGGCGTCCGCGAAGCGGGCTCCGCGCGGGAGCAGGCCTAGGTCGGACAGCATACGGTCCAGGGTCCAGCGCGCCAGGAGGGATTGGACCACGTTCGTGCGGTCGAGGCAGTCCATGCAGTTAGTGCGGACGACGGATGTTTGGAGGGAGCGGATCTCCAGACGGGGGAGGCCAGGGGCTGCGGAGAGTTGGCGTGAGCCGGGCATGTCGACGGCGCGGAAATATTGTTGGGCGAGGAGGGCGTCGCGCATGCGGTCAATTAGGAGCTGGGCGCGGTGCATTTGGAGACCCTTGGTTTCGGCGTGGAAGTCGAAGTAGATGTAGTGCAGGCGATTGGCGATGGAGGAGCGGGAGTTGCCTGCGGTCTCGATGGTGCGGAACTTCTCATCCGTGTGCTGATCGGCCTGGATGTGCTCGACGCCGGTATTGTTGGTGAGCATTTGCACCATCTTTTCGTAGGCGTGCTTCACGGGCATCTCGCGGCCCTTTTGATTGACCAGGTTCACGAGGTAGTTGTCGCCATAGAGACGGACCTGCTCCTCGAAGTGGGCGCGCGCAGCCGGGTAGGCAGCCTCGATCGCGCGGATTTGCAGCTTGGGCGTGTACTTGAGTGTGTTGATTTCCGCCCAGAAGGCCGGCACACTGCCGCGGGTCTGGACATACGACAGGATCTGCATCTCCTTGTGCTCGCCAGCCTTGCTGGTCCCGGCGCCGCTAGCATAGCCGCTGGCGTTGTTGTCGTTCAACACCAGGATCTGCTCCGTCTCATTGTAGTTTGCCGCGTGGCCTTCCTCGTCCAGACCCCGGGTAAAGTAGCGGGTGCCAGCACGGTAGCGCGAGCGACGGGTAATCAGGGCCAGCGTCAGGGGCGTGCCGGAGAAGGTGGTCGGATGGATCTCGAGCATGCCGAAGATCACGGGGAGGATATAAGGGTCGATACCGGGTTGAGGGGCGGGGAAACCGCGGGCACCCTGGTTGCGGAAGTTGATCAAGTCGGACTGGAGGAAGCGGTTCCAGAAGAAGCGGTCGTCGGCGCGCTTCCAGAGGGGCACAGCAGCGTCCTGCTGGGCTTGCCGCTGGAAGCTGTTGGTGAGGTCGAGCGTGTACGAGAAGTACATGGGCCCGTCCCGGATGAATCCGCGCAGCAGGGCCAGGAAACGGTCCTCGTCGGGGTCGCTGATCTGTCGCTCGCGAAGGGGAAGAAGCTCTGTGGCGACAACCTTGTAGACGGTGTGGCCACAGAGCTTGCCGACGGGCTTCGCTTTCGTGATGAGGACGACATACTTGTCTGCGAGAGAGTCATGGTTAGCCCCGAGGAAGAGAGAGAAAGGGGCAAGAGTCGGGAGTCAGGGGCAGCCTACCTAAGCGCAGACGGATTACGCCCAAGATGCCGGCGATGCTGGTGACGCGCGACACGCGCTTCCCTGCGAGCAGAGAGGCATCGCTGAGTCTGATGTCGCCGGTAGGACGGTCGATCAGCAGGGCCGGAGCATTGGGGCTCGAGGGCGACGAGAAGATGTACGAGTCGGAGGCGTGCTGGACGTTGACGTCGCGGAAGGGGAGCGCCATGATAGCGACTAGCGAGCGAACGGAAGGGAGGAAGAGTCTGGTATTAAATTACGTAGCTTTTCAGAAAGGGCATTGAGCTGAAGAAAGAGAGAAAAGAGGGAGTGGCCAGGCTCCCACACTGGATGGGAGTCGGGAGTTGCGTTCAGGGAGGTTGTGCTGAGGGCTCGAGAATGAGGTTGACGATGTTCCCCGTTGGAGAGATGACGCTGTCTGTCAAATCTCAGCGAAATCACGAATCGGACACTTCCCCAGTAACACAGGGTTACGAAACTCGAAACTTACGAAACAAAACGAAACATAACCCTGGGAAACAGGGGTTTTGACCCTTACGCCCCGGGGAGCGAAACACCTAGTGGGGCAATGGCCAGCCCCACCCCACCCCTTTCCGACTCGAGCCAAGCCCTGCCGGCTGGCAGAGAGAGAGAGAGGAGGGAGAGAACACAAGAGAGAGAACAACAAACTTCTGAATATTGGCACCTGCTCGGCACTGCCATCACGTGGCGATTCAATGGATGTGTGCACGGGCCAAAAACTCACTTATCGCGGGCGGGCGGGCGGGCGGCACAGGGCACCTGATGAATGCACAACAGCCTGGTGCCGCCGCTGGCCGGCCAGTGGCAGTGGTGGCCAGGAGGGCCAAGGCTGCCTATGCCCACAGCAGCACCGTTCACTGTCCACTGTCCTGGCCACTGTCCGCTGTTTCGCTGATGAATGGGCTCTCTTCTCTGCCCGCTGACTGGCAGCAAGGCCGCGAGTGCGTGCGTCAACAAACTCCTTGTTCCGTCCCTCGCCCGTCAATCACCAATTCACACACCGCAGGTAGCGGACGGTTTTATCGCCTAGTCTCTGGTCCCGTGCCTTCCTCTGACCTTGATTGATTAATCGATTGATTGATTGATTGCCTTCCGCCAGCCTGCTTGTCATTTGGTATTTTTGTGCTTTGTGCCTGCGACCGACCCTCAGCTGCACATTTGCATTTGCATTCATCATTTCATCAACTCAGCGAACCGCACCGACCCATCCTGGCCCGGGCTTCTTTGTTTCCCCGCGACTGATTGCGACGACACATCCCTGATTCCTCGGGTTCCCCATAAGAGGAACATCCTACCTGCTCACGACTCACTCGCCTCTAGGCAACCGTTTTTTAGACCAGCCTCGGGCTCATTTCTTGATTGATTTTTTTTTTTTGGGCCGCGCCGCTAGCGCATTATCTACTGGCCGACGGCACTCCGCAAGCGCTCATCTCCTCTGCGCGGAATTCTACTTTGTCTATCGACAGACAGACACAACCACCACACACATCGCCAAATATGGCTAC
Source organism: Thermochaetoides thermophila DSM 1495 (assembly GCF_000221225.1). Taxonomy (NCBI): domain Eukaryota; kingdom Fungi; phylum Ascomycota; class Sordariomycetes; order Sordariales; family Chaetomiaceae; genus Thermochaetoides; species Thermochaetoides thermophila. Next base: position 418,914 of record NW_006383039.1, read on the forward strand.
TCGGGGACCGCCCGGCGCCCGTGGGAACACCCGCTTTGCCCAGTTCAAGCTGGTATTGCTGGGCGAGTCGGCCGTGGGGAAGAGCTCGATCGTATTGCGTTTTGTGAAGGTTAGGATAGGATGGCCGAATTTATCAATCAATCTTAAAGAGAAGGGGGGGGGGGAATGATTGCTGACGCCATGCAGGACCAGTTTGACTCGTACCGGGAATCAACGATCGGCGCGGCCTTCCTCACACAGACCATCTCTCTGGACGAGAACACAACAGTCAAGTTCGAAATTTGGGATACGGCCGGCCAGGAACGCTACAAGTCGCTGGCGCCCATGTACTACCGGAATGCCAACTGCGCTGTTGTCGTCTACGACATTACTCAGGCTGTAAGACCTCCTTCCCCCTTTCTCCTATCTTATCACTGAGAGTACGATATCAGCGCTGACACATCCTCCCAGGCTTCCCTCGACAAGGCGAAATCCTGGGTCAAGGAGCTGCAGCGGCAGGCAAACGAGAACATCATCATCGCGCTGGCGGGCAACAAGCTGGACCTGGTGGCCGACAACCCGGACAAGCGAGCAGTGCAGACGGCCGACGCCGAGGCCTACGCGCGCGAGGCCGGCCTGCTCTTCTTCGAGACGTCGGCCAAGACGGCCGAGAACGTCCAGGAGCTCTTCACCGCCATCGCTCGCAAGCTGCCGCTTGATCAGGTCGGCCCGCGCGGCCATGCCCGTCCCGGCCAGCGGCCCGGCGTCAGTCTAGCACCGGAGAGCGCGAATACCCAGGTTGGCGGGCCTTGCGCTTGCTGAGGAGTTGTCAGGGGAAAGGAAAGGGGATGTGTGTTTGGGGAAGGCTGCTTTGCACTCTACGTTTCTTTGGCTTCCTCAGCATGGTTCAACTGGCAGGGCAGCACTGTTTTGTAGGGTATTGAAGCTGGATGGAGGAGGAGGAGGAGGAGGAGGAGAAGGAGGAGGATGATGATGATGATGGCAGATGGACTGACTGCATTGCACGACGGGGAGACGGCCGGATGCATGGTATGATGCCTTTTAATATTTCGTATCTCTGATTGATGGGTTTGTGTCAGCGTGTGAGGGATCGAGGGCGATCCAAGCATGCGCTGTATAATACGAGCTGTGACTGCGAACTGCGACGACGATACGGATAGAGAGAGAGCAACATGCTGGAGATAATCCTAATGGGGCTCGCTGGTGACGGTATTTTGAACATATGGGTTCTTTTTTTTTTAAAACCTTTTTTCTCTTCTTTTTTTTTCTTCTCTTCCTTTTTTCTTCTTTTATTTTTTCTGTTAAGCCAGCGGACTTGAGATATGATCGCCTCCTCTCCCTAATCATGATAGCCAGAGCCATCGATAATGTTTTCCGTGTAACAATGCGTAACGATCTGTGTAGGTATTCAATACAGAAAGACGATCATGTAAGTTACGCAGCTGGCAAGCTCCACGCCAAGGGGGGGGGGGGGTCCCGCCAGGCCTCGCGCGGACCCGGAACTTTGCCGAGCTCTTTTTCGCTTCCGGGCTCCTCGTTGCTCTCTTGGTCGAGTCGGTCCTCGACAACCCACATCCGCCCCCCCAACTGCGCCCTTGCCGGCCCCTCCCCTATCCCTCATGTTGCGGACATCGCTGCCATCCGTGAGGGCGCTGGGCAGCAGGCCTGCCGCAGTCACTGCCGCTGCCGGCCGCCAATGGCAGCTTGCCGCCGCGAGGCGTGCCCAGCTCAATGTCGCCCAGGTACGAACATCCCCGACGCTGACGCTGACATGCCCTTCGTGACATGACCTCATCAGTAGCTCGTCTCGGGAGCCATCATTGTATCATTGTCTGTGAGAGCTAACTCGACCCTCCAGCGCTTCTACACCGACGACGCAAAGCCCGCCTCGCCTGAGACGACTACTAGTACCACTACCACAGCCCCTCCTCCTCCCCCTCCCCCCCCGCCCCAGACGACGCCTCTTCCCCCGCCACCCAAGAAGAAGGCCGGCTTCTTCCGCCGTTTGCGTAACTACATCCTGACGCTGACCTTCCTGAGTGCTCTTGCCTTTGGCGGCGGCGTATGGTACTCGCGTGTCAACGACAACTTTCACGACTTCTTCACCACCTACGTGCCGTACGGCGAGCAGGCCGTGCTATACCTGGAGGAGCTCGACCTCAAGAAGCGCTTCCCCAACATTGCCGACCGCGTGGGATCGTCTAGGAGGTCCGATCTTGGTGACAGTGTCAAGGTTGCTCCCCATAGTGGCGCCTCGTGGCGCGTGGCCGACGGCAGCGAGATCTCAGCCCGCCAGTCCAGCTCGATTCAGGCTGTTGAGTCCGCGAAGAAGGAAGCTAAGGTCACCAGGGCGAAGCCTGCTGTAATTGAGGAGGCTAAGAAGAAGGAGGAGGAGAAGGAGGAGCAGACGCCTAAGGAAGCTGCTGCCTCGGTTGTTCAGGAGAAGAAGACCGTGCCTAAGCCCGAGCCCCCCAAGTCTGAGCCCTCGTCCCCAGCTGCTGCTATTGTTCCCGCTGCTGCTCTTGTCGAGGAGAAGAAGGAGGAGGAGGAGGTAAAGAAAAAGAAATGGAAGGCTCCCGAAGTCGACGAGCCGTCTCGCTGGCCCCCTGCGTCCCCGATTGATCCTATCACCGTTCCCGATGCCGCTGAGCCGGTTGTCCAGGAGCTCGTCCGCATGCTGAACGACATCATCACCGTCATCAACCACGACGGTGCCAACGAGAAGTACGGCGCGACGATCGGCAAGGCCAAGGAGAAGATCGCCAAAGTCGGCCAGAAGATCCGCGACATGAAGGCCGCCGCCGAGCAGGAGGCCGCGCAGCAGGTCAAGCAGAAGATCGACGAGTTCGACAAGACCGCCAACGAGCTTGTCTCGCGCCTCGAGTCGGTCATCGTCGCGCAGGAACAGGCCTTCCGGCGCGAGTTCGAGGAGGAGATGGCGCGCGTCAAGGCCTCCTACGATGCCAAGGTCCAGCTCATCCAGCAGCGCGAGCGCCAGCTCGCCGAGCAGCGCCTGCAGAACCAGCTTCTCGAGCAGGCCGTCGAGCTGCAGCGCCACTTTGCTCGCGAGGTCCAGGAGCAGGTCGAGCGCGAGCGTGACGGCCGCTTGGGTCGTCTCCAGGAGCTCTCCGCCGCCGTCGCCGACCTCGAGCGTCTGACTGCCGACTGGAACAGCGTCATCGATACCAACCTGCGCACGCAGCAGCTGCATGTGGCTGTCGAGGCTGTTCGCGCTTCCCTCGATGACGCACGTCACCCGCGCCCCTTCATCCGCGAGCTGGTTGCGCTGAAGGAGATTGCCGCCGGCGACCCCGTCGTCGACGCTGCAATCGCCAGCATCCCGCCCTCGGCCTACCAGCGCGGTATTTCCACTCGTGCTGAGCTCATCGACCGCTTCAGGCGTGTCGCGAACGAGGTGCGCAAGGCCAGCTTGCTGCCGGAAGACGCGGGCCTGGCTAGCCATGCCTCGAGCTACGTCCTGAGCAAGGTTCTCTTCAAAAAGCCGGTACCGGCGACGACGACGACGACGGCCGGTGCAGTGGGAGATGATGTGGAGAGTATTCTTGCCAGAACGCAGGCTTTCCTAGAGGAGGGCGACCTCGATAATGCGGCGCGCGAGATGAATGCGCTGACGGGGTGGAGCAAGACATTGAGTCGGGATTGGCTGGCGGAGGTGAGGAAGGTATTGGAGGTTAGGCAGGCTTTGGAGGTGAGTTTTTTTTTTTTTTTTTTTTTTTTATCTACCGGAAGATGCTGACACCTTACAGGTTATACAAGCGGAGGCGAGGCTGCAGAGCCTGAGGCTGGAGCAGCAGTAGACAGCAGACAATACGGACAAAGGGGACTAGCTTATACAGTCTCTCTATTTTTCCTTTTGTTAAAAGAAAGAATTGTACATTGCCTGTTATCTACGTAGATTCGTGCCCTGTCTTATGGAAGAAAAAAAAATAAAAGAGAGAAGAGAGCGCGGATGGGAGGGACGGACAGAAAGAACGGTGAGGGCCGTGTGTGTAAGGTAGTCAATAGACATGTTTGGCAAATTGGTTTCAAGAGTATGTGCAAAGTGCTTTGCTTACGCATTATTTTACCCTAGGGGTAGAGGGTGTTAGGATGTTTTGAGATTCGCAGTGGTTGAGTGAAACCCCTTTGATGGTCCCACATCAAAGCTGGGAGCTTTATATCCTTGTCTTTTTTTTTTTTTTTCATTTTGTCAAGCTTCAGGATCTGTATCAGCTCTTTGGAACTCACTATTGAGCTTTCTGACTTTGGTCAAAACAAGCCTTCATTCATTCAGTCAGTTTCCATCATTTCACCCTGCTGCACATCTGGTTAAGCGGCGGCCTCTTGTAACCCTTATTATATCGGGAGCCTTTTTCTCCTTCAGCGATGAAGTGAAATCACGCAAGTTTTCTCTCCTCGGATATTATTATGCCACCTCTCCCCATCTGCTCACTCACCGGGGATCGAATCGCTACAACTCGAATATTTTCAATCCAACCGACCTTCAAACTCTTACTTCAGCTCCCCCGTCTCATTGCCATCACAACTCGCTTTCTGCGTCCTTTCTCTCAATATCCCTGCAAAATGCCCTCCATCTCACCCCCCACAATAGACCCCTACACCCTAGCCCTCCATCGCCTCTCCCTCCTCCAGTCCAACCAATCCGTCGTCTCGCGCTTCTCCCAACTCCCTTCCCAGTCAAGTCCCAACAACACCCAAGATGGGAAAAAGACCCAGACAACTAAAGAAGACCTCAATGCCCTCTCCCACCCCGAAACCCTCTTCTGGCTTGCCCGCTCAGGGTACACGCCCTCTTCCCTCGCCCGTGTTCACAACTTGAAGTGTGTGCATGTCGCGGGGACGAAGGGAAAGGGAACTGTGAGTACCATGGTGGGCGCTATACTGGGAGAGTACGCATCCCAGTTGGGTGCGGGGGAACGGTCAAGGGTCGGGCTGTATACCTCGCCGCATGTGGTGGATGTGAGGGAGAGGATCGCTTTTTTCTGCGAAGGGGAAGGGGACATCATCCCCAAGGAAGAGTTTGGGGCGGTTGTCAATGAGATATGGGAGAGGCTTACGCAGGCTGCAAGGGAGGAGGTGGAGGAGCTGAAGCAGGGAAAGGAACTCACCCCAGAGGAGGAAGAGGAGATCCAAGGACCGACGACAAAGCCATTCTTCTTTAAGTTCCTCACCCTATGCGCGTTCCACGCATTCGTCCATCCTTCTGTCGCCGCAGCGGTGATAGAGACCGGCATTGGCGGGGAATATGACGCGACAAACATCCTCCCGCCGGAGTGCATCACCGCGTCGGTGGTGACACAGCTGGGGATCGATCACGTCTCCATGCTGGGGGCCACGTTGCCTGAGATTGCGTGGCACAAGGCGGGGATTTTCAAGAAGGGGGTCAAGGCTTTCGCGAGGAAGCTGACGGGTGAAGAAGGGGAGAAGGTCATGGAGGTATTGAGGGGAAGGGCAAGGGAGAAGGGGGCCCAGCTGGTGGAGGTTGAGGATAGCTTTATCGAGGGCTGGTCTGGCTTGCCGGGGACGACGGAGGGCTCTGAGGGGAAAAGAAGTAACCCGTTCTTGAAGCAAAACGTGGCTTTGGCCGTGCATGCGGCGAGGGAGCACCTGCTCCGGAGCGGTATTACTCTTCCAGAGAGGTTCGCTTCGCCGGACTGGACGATGGCAAGCTTACCGGAGGAGTTTATCCGTGGTCTACAAAAGGCGATCCGTGCACCTGTTCTACGCGGGAGATTTGAGACGTATACGGATAGTCAGGGGAAGACGTGGTTCCTGGATGGAGCACACACGACGGATAGTTTGGCGGGAGTGGGGAGGTGGTTTGCGTCAGAGATCGGAGAAGGGTATGAGGACGAGGTTAGGGTGCTGGTGTTTAACCAGCAGGATCGGGATGTTGGGGGCTTGTTGAGGGCGGTGTATGAGGGAGCGAAAGAAGGCTACCAGGGAAAGAGCAGGGTGTTTACGCATGCTGTGTTCACAAGGAACGAAGAAGAACAGAGTGGTAAGGAAGGGGAGAGGGACTTGAGCGTGCAGAAGAAGGCTGAGGAGACGATGAAGGCACTGGACGAGGGGACTATAACGGAGGTATTTGATGCTGTCAAGCCGGCAGTTGAGTACATCAAGGATTTGGCCAAGCAGGGACGGGCGTGCAAAGTGCTGGTGACGGGCAGCTTTCACCTTGTTGGACCAGTATTGAGGACAATTAATCAGTCATAAGTCGCGTCCAGTAGAAATTCTGTCTATCTAATCTGATAGGTAATTTGGGCAAAAAAACAAAAAAAAACAAAAAACAAAAAAAAAAAAGAACAAATCGATTCCTCCCAAACTCCCGAACGAACAAAATTGGATGCCGCGAAGCAGACCTGTATGGGTTGAATACATGGCAAACATCACACGGCGGTTGATGAAAACCGGCCGGAATAATGATAACACGCACAAACCATCTTACAAAGCGTCGGCGCGCTCGAGGATACCCAGAGCACCGCCGACTAGATGCAAGCTGCCGGTAATCAGAGCCTGCCACTGCGGGCCGCCAGCACTCTCAGCTAGTTCGCGAGCCTTATTGATAGCCTCTTCGATACTGGGGATGAGCATGACATTGGCTGAGGGGTCCAAACTAGACCACTTCTCAGCAAACAGCTTTTGCTGCGTCATCTTCTGGATGTCTTCAGGATTGTACTGGTGGTTGACAAAATCTGGCGTCATCGTCAGCACCTATCAGACGTGTTTTAGTGTAGCGTAAACCAGGAAGGCTGAGGCGTACCCCGCTTATACCCCGTCGCCGCATACGTGACGTTCGTGCAGAAAATAACATGCTCGAACCCCTTCCCCGTGGGATCGGCCTTCTTGATGGTATTGCACAACCCCTCCAGGAACCCGACCGCTTCGCTACGGCCCTGCTGATTGAATATCAGCACCTTGGGTCCGCCGTCAGGTCGTGCAGCACACTCCCCTGCAAACCACCGGGCTGCCATCTTCAGGCTGTCGACCGTATGCGCACCGTCCACATGCCAAATCACCCGGTCCTCGGACTTGACTTCGCACCGGCCGCGCCAGACGACCTGTTCCAGGCCTTCGATGAATTCTTGGGGTAACCTCTCAGGATTCCGCTCGAAGGATGGATTAAGGCGCTTCAGCGCCGCCTCAGCCAGCGCGATGGCCAGGCTGGCATTCTTCTTCTGGAAGAGGGCGTCCGGCCGGATGTTGACGCCTTCTAGACGAGGATCGACGCCCAGCACAGTCAGGTCCACACCCTTCTCGACAGCGCGATCGCGCAGCACCTTGTCAGCTTCTGGGACCTGCTCGATGGTAAACGCTGGGCTGCCGCGCTTCATGATGCCGGCCTTATGCCACGCGATCTTATCGACCGTGTCGCCCAGGACAAAGACATGGTCGATGCCCAGGGTCGTGATGCCCGTCGCGACAGGGCGCTCAACCACGTTGGTGGCATCATACTCGCCACCAATACCCGTCTCGTAGACGCATGCTTCGACATCTTCTGACAGAAAGACGTGGAAGCTCATGAGCGTCAGGTACCGCGCGTAGATGGGCTTGGAGCCCGGGGCGACCATATCTGATGCGACGGAGGAATTCGCCTCGAGCCGGTCCCAGACCTCGAAGAAGTACTTCGCGAAGAGCTCCTCAGACAGAGGCGTAGAGTTGATACGGATGCGCTCGCGCACAGCGATCAGATGGGGGGATGTAAACAGGCCGATCTTCTTGGGGCCCTTTCCAGAGCGCTGGTAGCGGGAGAGGATGCTGTCGACAAAGGCGCAGGTGCTGCCCTTGCCCTTGGTACCGGCGACGTGGACGATGTTGAGGCGATCGAGGTCCTTCGGGGAGTAGCCGATGCGGGCAAGGTAGCCGCGCATCTCGCGGACGGAGGCGGCATCAGGACGTATGCCGGCCTTGCGGCGGGCCTCGATCACGGCGTAGGGGGTTTGCAGCGTGTTGAGGGCGTCGATGGCGTCCTGGGGGCAGTCAGCGGCGGGGGACGGGACGGCAGAGATAATCAATGGATGATGATGATGATGCAAGGACCGGCCTGGGCCTGGCCTACATTGTATGTGCGGGACGCCATTGCCATTGTGTGGGAGATGAGTCGAGACGACGTGAAGGATGGAAAATTAGCTCTTGATCGAGAGATAAGGGTCCGGGTCGTGGCAACGGCGGGATGCTGCAGGGCATGAGGCATGACGCATTCAAAAGACGTGCAGAGTCAGAGATAGCAAAAGGCTCATCATCATGGTCGATAACATCATCAGAACAGGCCCGATGCGTGCGATATGCACATAGCGATGCGACGATACGAGACCCAAAAAATTTCTGCGAGTCACTGGGTCACGTCACTGCGTCACTACATGCAATGTAACTGGAGATGCTGCTGCGGCGGATGGGATGAAACGGAGTCAAAATTTCCAAATAATTTGACGAGGCAGCAGCAGCAGCAGCGAAGCTTCCAGCTCTGTCGCAAGCTCTGCAAGCTTCCAACAGGCGGCTTTCGTCGGTGCAGATGACGCCGAACTCGGTGGCCGACGGGTCCTGCTCGATGTGGTTCGTGCACGATACCCCGCGGTACTACCCCGCCATTTTGCGGGCCCACCAGAAAAGTTTAGGAGGGGCTCAGGAGGAGCTTCCCCTTCAAAAGTTGCTCTTTGCTGACACCTCGACAAGGCAAGATGGCCGAGCGGTCCAAGGCGCCAGGTTCAGGTCCACCTGAATTGGCTCTGCTGAGCATTCCTGGTCTCCGCAAGGGGGCGTGAGTTCGAATCTCACTCTTGTCATGTTTTTATGCCGGGTCATATTTTCAAATTTTTGCTCGGGTTGACCGCCGGTGATAACGTTAACTTTTACGGTTGTTGGAATCTGATCAGAGTCTTTTATTTTTTTTTTCCCCCGTTGTTTTGACCATGGCCTTGTAATCTGTAATTGATGATGACAAACACTTCAAACACTTCAACTGTAAGGTGAATATCGGCATGCCTATCAAGACAAAAAGGCAACAATTGACGCCCCAGGCTGACAGCCAACAACCGCAATCTGCCGCAACTCTCCCCCTTCCCCCCCTTGTCGCTTCGAGATGGTAGAGTCCCATTACCATCTGCAGCGCTGCAATGCGACGTCCCCACGCGCTGGGTCGCTGGCATCTAGGCCGCTAGGCCTGTCGTCGCATCACGCGCCAGCCGAGAAATAGCGCCCGCTGCAATCCATCCCGCATCTCTCTCTGATCTGTTGGGAGAAACAAGTGCCGGGTGGCAGATTGAGTGTCTCGTTTACCAGGTCACCACCCCTCAATCAGCCCACAATGCCCTCATGACACCGGGCCATCCGCTCTCTCGGTTTGTCTCTGCTTGAGCCCTGCAGACAGAGACGCAGCAGCCGCAGTAGCAACAGCAACAGGACGCCAGCATGACGATCTATTAATGCGCCCAGCTCCATACCAATTTCATCCAGTTTGCCCGTTTCACCGACGCCAGCACTCATGCTTTTATCCATGGGATAAATAGAGAAAAAAAAGTTACAGGGCCTCACCTGACGTCCTGCCCAACGCGATCCAGCGATGTAGCGCCCATCGAACCCCCCTAGATGCGGATACCAACGGTCACATACCCCAGAATTGATTGGGCCGGTTAAATTCACTGGATAAAATGACTCCCCATGCGGCCCTGCCCCGTAGCGCAACCAGTTCGTGGGGACGCGGCCGGCCGACTGCCAGCGACTTCGCGACTCCAACGACAGCGACAAGCTTCTCGGGACCTGGGTAAGTGTGGATGCCCGACCACAGCAACCAGGCCCTGACAAGCAAATCCATGGCGTAATCGGCCCCAGGCGACGCGCCGCAGTGGAGATCCGTGGTGGGGGGAGATTGCGGGCGATGCGGGATTCTTTTGCTTCCCTTGAGATATGTTGCTAGCCTGGGACACTGTAGACTGCGACGGATGCTATCAAATGGGGCGCTTGTACATGTACCTGTCTCCTCTTTTTTTTTTTTCCTCTTGTCTCTTTTTCTCCTCTTCCACACTCTGCGGCTGGCTCCCCGCTTGGCTGACATGGCCGAAATGGATGGAGGTGGCCCCCTTTTTACCCTTCCCCAGGGACCCAGATGGACCACAGGCCTGGCCACAGGACCATCCATGGATGGAAAAGTCACGGTGACAGGTGCCAGTAAATGAATTTGTGCCTGAGCTCGTGTCTACGCACGGGGTGATCGGGAAGCGTGAGGGGAGCTCCCCTTCACCCTTTCACCCCCGGGCATGTCCAGACTTTTTTTCTACCCTTTACCCCTCTGGATATCTCCGAACAGCGGTGCTGCCCGCTGGCCGTTGCTCCGTGCTGTGTGACTGCCTGTCAACCTGTACCGGTATAAAAGGGGCCATCCTTCTCGTACCTTCTGCCCCTCTTCCAGCTCTGCCAGATTCCAAAGCTCTCTCCTCTTCTTCTCCAACCTCTGCTCCTTGACTGAGCCTCTGCGAGGTCGTCATCCATCACATATATAGAACCTTTCCTCAACCCAATAGCCAATCAGACACAATGGCGGCCGGCAAGTCTGTAAGTTTCGCTCTCCATGCCTTGACACTCTCATATTTTTTTTTTTTCCCTCCCCCCTCCCCCAGAACTCTTTCTCTAATATCCGTCTTGCAGAACCTCTCCTTCGTCCTGAAGAAGCCCAACGAGGTCTCCTTCGAGGAGCGCCCCGTTCCCAAGCTCCAATCCCCCCACGATGTCCTCGTCGCCGTCAACTACACGGGCATCTGCGGCAGCGACGTGCACTACTGGGTTCACGGCGCGATCGGCCACTTCGTGGTCAAGGACCCAATGGTGCTGGGCCACGAATCGGCCGGCACGGTCGTAGAGGTCGGCAGCGCCGTGACCTCGCTCAAGCCGGGCGACCGCGTCGCCCTGGAGCCGGGTTACCCCTGCCGCCGCTGCAACAACTGCCTCTCGGGCAAGTATAACCTCTGCCCGGACATGGTCTTTGCCGCCACCCCGCCCTATGACGGCACCCTCACCGGCTTCTGGACCGCCCCTGCCGACTTCTGCTACAAGCTGCCGGACAATGTTTCCCTGCAGGAGGGCGCGCTGATCGAGCCTCTGGCCGTGGCCGTGCACATCGTGCGCCAGGCGCGCGTCTCGCCCGGCCAGTCCGTCGTCGTCATGGGCGCCGGCCCCGTCGGTCTGCTGTGCGCGGCCGTCGCCCGCGCCTTTGGCGCCAGCAAGGTCGTCTCGGTCGATATCGTGCAGAGCAAGCTCGACTTTGCCAAGAAGTTTGCCGCTACCCACACGTACATGTCGCAGCGCGTATCGGCCGAGGAGAACGCGAAGAACCTGCTTAAGGCCGCCGACCTGCCCGGCGGCGCGGACGTCGTCATCGACGCCTCCGGCGCCGAGCCCTCGATCCAGACCTCGCTTCACGTCGTGCGCATGGGCGGCACCTACGTCCAGGGCGGCATGGGCAAGGCTGATATCACCTTCCCCATCATGGCGCTGTGCCTGAAGGAGGTGACGGCTCGCGGTTCCTTCCGCTATGGCAGCGGTGACTACAAGCTGGCGATCGAGCTTGTCGGATCGGGCAAGGTCGACGTTAAGCAGCTGATCAATGGCGTTGTGCCCTTTGAGAAGGCCGAGGATGCCTTCAAGAAGGTACGCGAGGGCCAGGTCATCAAGATCCTGATTGCTGGCCCGAACGAGAAGGTCGAGAACGGTGGGCTGGATACCACTGTGGATGAGAAGAAGCTGAAGGAGGCGAAGGTTAACGGGTCGACTGGGTGCTGCTGAGCTTAGGAGCGTCTTTGTTTGTCTGTCTGAAGCTTTATAAGTCGTGACCTTTTTTTTTTTTTTTTTTTTTACTATCTTAGTGTTTCTTCGGAGGTAGGCAGGGTTGCAATGGCGTTACGGGTGCATGGTTGGGTTTCATTTTCGATTGTCGTCATGAGATTTGTAGACGGAAATCTAATGCGTACCGCAATCGTATGATCACAGTATATCCGAAGTTATGGGTGTGAAGCGAACAGAATATCGAGCTTAAAAGGAAACCTCTATGTAACACTTTACCTTCCCCCTGGGTCTACGACACACCCCCTCCTACTCCATGTCGTCAGTCTCACACACACACACACACACACAAACAAACAAACAAAACAAACAAACAAACACTCCCCGATCCCCGATCCATCGTTTGTTTACATCCCCAAATACCTGGCCCCAACCTTCGTCCCCTCCTTGGCCCCCTTAACACCAATCCTCACCACCTCCCCAGGCACGATATCAACCAGATTATCCTCAAACCACACCCCCTCATCCTCGCTCTCGAGCGCAACACCCTTAACCGGCACCTCCGCACTAACCTCAACCGCATCCAGCCCTTTTGTCAGCGAAGCAACCAGCTCCCGAGGCCGCTGCAGGTGCACGTACTTCAACGGCTCGGGCCAGTTGACATACCTTGCCAGCTGTTTCCCATCCGCCTTGGACACCAAGTAAGCGGCCACAACCGTCTTTCCCTCCTCGTTAACACCCTTCTTCCGGACGGGGACCTCCATCGCGGCGATCTCGGTCGACTGGTTCGCCGGGAGGGTGAGGTCCTCAGCCACAACAGCTGAGTAGGTCTCATCTCCAGTAACGACATCCCACGCTTTGAGAACGCAATCCACCTTCAACTCTTCAAGCGTCAAGTTCGACCCCCACACCTCGATCTCTGTCCTCACATCCACCCTCACCCTGGTATATCGATCCTCGGGATGCTTATGCACTCTCCTCGTCATACCCACGCTCACGGGTGCCATCTCCCTCTTAATAGTATACCACGCCATCTTCGGCCGGAGGTAATAATCCACCACCGACCAGCTGGTCACCGGCCAGCAGTCGTTAAGCTGCCAAACCAGCGCGCCGGCACAGTATTCCCTCCCGGGACCCTTCCACTCCCTCTTCCACAGCCTGTACGCCGAAGCAAGGCACTCGGCCTGCATCAGCTGCGTGGCATAGACAAACCCTTCCAACGGATCCGGTCCGTACCGCAAGTTCTCCACCAGATACAATGCAATCCTGCGCTCGTGGCCCTCGGCTTTGTTATGGAAATCGACCGTCTCGCTCTGGGGGTAGCGATCCGGATCGTCTTTGCCCTTGGGCAGGTAGGCGTCGATGGTGCGGACGGAGGGGAAGGCTTGCATGCCGAACTCGGAGACAAATCGACCAGCCAATTTGTCGAAGTTCTGCCACTTTTCTTGCGTGCCGTGCCAGACGTTCCATTGGTGGATGTCGCCGACGGTCGGGTCGTGGGTGTCGCGGCCGGCACCCCAGGGCGAGCCGGGGTGGTAATAGACGTTGGGGATTAGCGCGGCGCAGACGTCGGGGAGGAGTTTTTCGTAGATGTAGCGCGCGGGGAAGTCCGTCTTGAGCCAGTTCTCGGGGTCCTTGTCTTCGTAGTTGTAGGTGAGGTTGACGCTCTCCGCGAACTGGTAATCCTCGTTGTTCCCCGCCCAGATGACGATGGACGGGTGGTGTCTGAGCCGCTTAACGTTGGCCTCGGCTTCCAGGCGAATCGACTCGAGCAGCTCCGGCCAGGCAGGGTAGTTCCCGCAGCCGAACATGAAATCCTGCCAGATGAGCAGACCCAGTTCATCCGCGGCATCGTAGAATGCCTGTTCCTCGTAGATACCACCGCCCCAGACTCGGATCATGACCTGATTGCCCTCAGCCGCCAGGCGTAGCCAGTCGTAGTAGCGTTGGCGAGAGATGCGCGGGATGAAGTTGTCGGCCGGGATCCAGTCGCTGCCGCCGCAGAAGATGGGGATGTTGTTGATTTCGAAGAAGAAACTTGTGCCGGGCTGGCCTTGGACCGGGCGCTGAATGAGTTCGGCCCGGCGAAGTCCTATGCGTTTGGACACCGTGTCGATGGGAGTTGTGGAATCATCGGGGGAGAGGAGGGTCGTTGTCACGGTATAAAGCGGCTGCTCGCCGTAGCGATGGGGATACCAGAGGGCAGGAGAGTTGAGATTGAAGGTCGTCGAAGCGGAACCACCTTCGGCAGTAACGGTGTTGTTCGCGACTTGTTGGCCGTCGAGGGAGATTGCCACGCGTACAGGGCCAGTGTTGGAGCCCTCGATGGAAGCAGTCACCTTGATGGTAGCTGAGCTAAGAGACTTGTCCACTTCGCTCTCGATGTTGACGTCGGAAAGACGGGCATGGTAGATTTCGAGATGGACGGGGCGCCAGGGGCCGCAGGTAAGGAGGGTCGGACCCCAGTCCCAGCCCTGGGAGATTGTCAACAAATATACATCTTCGGTCAGGGGAAAGGTCAGAAACCAAGGATCAAGGACATACCCAGTGATACTGTGCTTTTCTTACAGCCAACCTCGAGTTATCGCCATTCCAGCACCCCCACTTATGCTCAGGATATCTCTCAACCAGCTTCCAACCCCTCAAGTACGCACTGTCAAACGTAATGACCAGCTCATTCTCCCCCTCCTGCCTCAGCGTCTCCGTCACATCGACCCTATAGGGCAGGAACATATTATTCGACTCCAGAACCGTGGTCCCATTGAGCATGACCGTAGCAAATGTATCCAGCCCGTCAAATGCCAACACGGCCTTCGCGCCCTCAGGGACCTTTTGGCCCGCAAACGTGGTCCGGTAGGCCCAACGTTCCTCGCCGATCCATTGAACTACAAGCTCATTTTTGCCAATGAAGGGATCGGGGATCAGACCGTGGTGTAAGAGGTCGAGGTGGACATTGGTCGGGAACTGGGACACAGGGAGATATTGCGATTTGGGGTCGTCGGCCTGGCGGAAGGACCAGTTCTTGTCGATGGGGATGCGGACGAGGGGAACCATCGTGGCTCAGGAGAAGCAATCTTTGTGCTTAGGAGACCGTCAGGCTAGGCTTTTCTTGGGGGATTGCCCCGTTGGGGGGGGGAGGGAGAGGAGGAAGAGAGAGGGGAGGTGAGGGGAGGTGAGGTGGTAGGCAATTGGAGTTGGAGATAGCGGGGTAGCAATGAGGGGTCAAGACACGACAGGATCAGGTCGTTTCTTCACCACGCGCTTTCTGTTTCTCAAGAAAATTCGAAAGATGAGAAAGCTGCAATGACTGTGTGGTAGTCGAGAAAGGGATCAACCCAAGCCACTCGACATCTCAGCAGTATTTATCTCGCCGACCAACAGCATCCCTCATCTGATGTCCGCGTACTTATACTTCCCAACATTACACTCCATATCTCGAGCGCAGTGAGATGCGTAACCGCGTCTAAGTGCCTGAATGGGATGCCCCACGGCGCGGGCCATGTTGCCCCGCGGTCAGCGGATGAAGCATGCCCTGGCCTTGTCGGTACCCGGTTGGTTAGCTCGGTCGAACTCGGGTCAGTTGGGTCCAGCTGGAAGCTCCGGTGGGTGCCATTGCCAGGTTGCCAGGGGCTGGGGACCCTGGGGCTACCGCTGTAGCTGTTCTCTTGGATTCTTAGGGGTATAGGTTGGTTGTTCTGCTTCATATGCTCATGACTTTGGTTCCCAGGTCACTTGTTGTCCAGACATCAGAAGCTGCACTTAGAGCTTTCCATCTTCGTTCATGCCTCATATTGAGAGCTCAGAAGCCAAGAGGAACTCTCCCTGGACAACATGCGATGCCACAGCAATACCAATGCCCTGAACCGCATCCGTCGTCTATTCAATGTCCGCTGGACGAAGCCGCAGTACCGCCGCAAGTACCGACATGCCGCGGTCGCTAAGCATCAGCCTAGCCTACAAGAACACCCAGAAACCAACAGCCCGTGCAGCCTTTTCCCTGCAGCGCTAGCAGGCCCTGACCGCGGAGGGCGCCTTTCCGCGACCGTATGGGGAAGAAGCCAAGACTGCATGTAGCTGCATGAGCGGCTCTATCTATCAGCCATGCGGCTAAGCCATCTGCATCATTGTCAGCCTTGTGATGCGAAAAGGATCATGGCACAGCGTAGGTAAAACGCGAATGGACGGGGATGTTTCTAGTAAATTCGTATGACCAGATAGAAACCAACAAATTGCTCATCAAGTATCCGGCGAGTCTATCCCGGTAGCCATGAACGCCATGCAAAGGAAGAAGTGCTCCTGAAACTCAGATCTGCCTTCCGTCCATCAACCTATTAAGCTTCCTGCAACCAGTTCAGTCGCCATCCATCCATCCAGACATTATATACGTAGACAGGTAGACACAAAATTACTATGGTATCACAAACAAAAGCCTCACAAAAAACAACAACAACAACAACAACAACAACAACAACAACAACAACAACAACAACAACAACAACAACAACAACAAAAACCCCCATACCCGTCGCATGCCCAATCAACAACACCCCCCTCTCCGTCTACGACTCGTCAAAGTAAATACCTCCTCCCACTCCCTCAACGCCTGCCCGGTCCCTCCGCCCCGTCTCCTCCTCCTCCTCCTCCCAATCCCCTCACTCCCATCCCCCGTAACCCCACTTCTCACACTGCCCCCATCCGCATCACTCATCCCTCCCCACACAGCCGGCGCATCGCCATACTGGATACCACTCATCGGATCGTCAGGATCGATCTCGCCCAGCTCGATCTTGGCGAGAATCATCCTCGCAAGCCGGCCAAACACCTCATCGACGCCTTCGCCGCTGAAGGCCGAGACCTCCATTGTTACGGGGATGCCAACTGTGCTGGCCCAGCGGGCGGCTTCGACGGCGGAGACTTCGCGCCCGTCGGGGGCGACCGTTGCACGCCATTGGCCCGGACCGCCGCCGGCGGTTGCGGTGGTTGTGCTGCCGCTTCCTAGGCTACTGTTGTGTGTGGAATGGCTGTGTGGATGGATGGTTGACGCTACGGAGGAAGAATACGAGGCGCCGGATGAGGAGGGTGGGATAGCGGTGTTAGCGCTGGTGTAGGAGCTCGCGAGGCTGACGGTAGAGGGTGTCGGCGGGGGTATACTCATGCCTATGTTAAGGCCAGGCGGATGAGGGGAGTCGGCGAGGTCGAGTTTGTTGCCGACTAGGACGATGGAAAGATTCGGTGAGGCGAGCGCGCGGGCATCGTTGAGGAACGGTTGGAGATTATTGAAAGAAAGGCGTGAGGTGATGTCGTAGATGAGGACAGCGCCTGCGGCGCCGCGGTAGTACGAGCGGGAGACGGAGCGGAAACGTTCTGTGCCGGCTGTATCCCAGAGCTGAGAAGGGTCAGCGAGGGTGTGTTAAAGGGGACGGAGGACATCAAAGGACACTTACCTGGAGCTTGATCCGTTTCCTTCTTGCCCCCGTACCGACTTTGATTATCTTGCTTGCGAACTCGACGCCAATGGTTTGTGACGAGAGGACCCTCCACTCATTCTTGACAAACCGGTGCAGTAAGCAAGACCTAGCCACGTCAGCAACCGTGTTTCCACCTTAAGGACGAAGCTTTGGATTACTCACTTTCCCGTACCGCTTGGCCCAAGCAGAATCACCTTGGCCAGGTAATCATACATGCTGCCCAGCTCCTGTTCCTGCTCGCGTACCGTCGACATGCTCTCCTCACTGCCGGCCGACGAGCGCCGCGGGCGCCCAAGCCCGGGCAGCTCGTAGCTGCTCATCTGTTGCTGCTTTTTGCTTATTGTATTGCTGTGGGAGAACAATAAGGCCCCTCAGGGTCCGGACTCCAGATCGAGGTCGAAACTAGCTGGTTCAAGTCTCTCTCTAATATCAGTGGTTGCGATCCCAGGTTGTAGCCGGTAGCCCTCTCGTATGCGTGGGTCACCGAGCCTCAACAAAGATTTCTGACCGAAGCATGAGGATTGTTGCACGCGCTCTATGTTTCTCACCAACTGGCCTGTGCCACACACTGTCAAAAAATTTAGCAGTGACCGGACAATTACCCCACGCACGCGCGTTGTGATTCTGAGAGAGAGAGAGAGGGGTGTCTCTCTAGCGTGGTCTCTTGCGATGTCGTGATATACTGGAGCTGGCTTATCAGAGCGGATGCTTCTGCTGGGGCTTGCCTGCTTGCATGTGGATCGCGGCGTGGATTATGCATCTGACAGGGTCCTGATATTTTTTTTGATCGGGGCTGTGGGGCCTTGCGTCACTACCGACCAACAGAATGTCTTTATCGACATGAGATGGTACTTTACAGTCTTGGCATGAAATTACAATTTACAGGGGCTGTGCGATATCATCGACTTTTGTAGGACCTCTATGATAATAACGGTGAATCGCTCTCCATCACTGAAGACTCTGGTCTCATTTGTGAACAAGTTCCTTTTTGTATAAGGAATTGAAGTTATTATTAGAGCAAGCAGTTAGCATCTTGTTGTCTTCCAATAAATTGAACCCTGAATTGGGCTAATGTTGTGAAAGCTTTCGTCACAGAAAGATTGAAGCCCAGCATACAAGGACCAAAGGGGAGTTAAGATTGAAACAAGGGTCCTTCACGTTCATGATTGTCTCCCATCTTTCCTTTGAACTCACAAAAGCACTCAGGAAATATCCCATTGCAATATGGCAGAACATACAGATTTCTCACGCCATACAAGATCTAGAACTGAGAATCTCATCTTCATCTTTCTTGCCTCGTCTGTCGTGGAACCCACCCCCTGGATCTCGGGGTCTCAGGGTAAAGCTCCTGCCAGCCTCGGCTCCCCGGCTGTTTGGGTGGAGCTCCGAGCGCTTGTCCCGGTGAGACTAGAACGTCAACACCATCTTAATGAGCCTTGACGTACACATCACTCGAGCTTGACACCAGAGTCAATTGCTCTGTAAAATTTCTGATCGCGTCGTTCTAAGTACCCCTCCATCATGAAGATTGAAGGACGCACTTTCGTCGTCTCCGGCGGGTACGTTTCCCCAATTACACATCACGTGCGCCGCATTCTCACCTCACCTCACTCTCACAACTCCTCCCTCATCACCATCCTTTACCTCCCATTTACCATCTATCTCATCAATAATGTGCTAACCGCCTCAGCGCCTCTGGCCTCGGCCTCGCAACAATCCAATCCCTCCTCTCCGCCGGCGCCTCCGTTGCCCTTCTCGACCTCCCCTCCTCCCAAGGCCCCTCCCTCGCCCAATCCCTCCCCCGCACAATCTTCATTCCCGTCGACGTGACCTCCACAAGCGACATCACTGCGGCCGTAGAAAAAGTCAAATCCTGGATCGCCGAAACGGGGCATCCCCTAGGCGGCATCATCCCCTGCGCGGGCGTCGGCTTGCCCGGTCTCATCCTGGACAAGAAGCTTAACCCCGTCTCATTGGAAAGCATCGACTTCGTGCTGAACATCAACCTGCGCGGCACGCTCGATCTAGTTCGGCAATTCCTCCCCCTTTTGGCCAAGGCCCCACCCGAAGGAAAAGACGGCGAGAGGGGCGTGGTGGTGATGGTGGCCAGTGCAGCCGCGTTCGAGGGGCAGATGGGGCAGGTAGCATACGCAGCGAGCAAGGGCGCAGTGGCGTCCATGACGCTGCCGATGGCAAGGGACTTGTCGAGGTTTGGGATCCGAGTTGTGACGATCGCGCCGAGCATGTTCGACTCGGCCATGACGGCTATGTTGTCGGATAAGGTGAAAGAGGGGTTGCGAAAGGCAATGGAATTCCCGGCCAGGCCGGGCCAGCCGGAGGAGTTTGCTAGCTTGGTGAAGCATGCCGTGGAGAATATCATGTTGAATGGCGTGGTGATTCGGTTGGATGGTGCGACCAGGATGCCGAGTAAGCTGTGAGAGGGGAGAGCTCTTGGACGCAGTTACGATGCATCTTCACACAAGAACTGGGAGAAGAGCAGTATATTTAGTAATCCGCACTTATTATTGAGCTAGGATCATTGACTAAGATACCCTACTAGGCGAGGTTTATGTGTCCGTGAATGCCACACCATCATCACGCATGATGGGATTTTGCGCCGACAATGTCCAGCCTATCGACCAAGATGCCATCTATCCCTGCAACGCCAAACAAAGACATTTGGTGGCAGATCTCAGCTCCAGATTCCCCATCCTGATCCCACACAGTAACCAGGTAACTCATAATTACGATCCCAACTGAGGCCTCTCAGCACGTTTGCGCCAGCGAGGCAAACTTGATCAGAAGATTACAGTCTCGAGGAGGTTAGAGGTCATAATATCAAACAGTATAACAGCATAGAGCACTGACCACCAGCCTATCCCTAAAATGCTGAGGGTAGTTGAATCTACCCTAGGTTAATCGTCATAGTAGGGATACCGATCATGCTCCCAGCGACCATTCGCGCCATCTGAACTGGCAGGGTGATAACGATCCCAGAACTCCTGTGGAAGGCAGCTACCGCGATATCGGCGACGGCGTGAACGAGATTCGGACGGAGAGCGGTAGGTGTCACGCAGCGGCTCAGAGACACGAGGGGTCCGCTCGCGATAGCGCCTAATATTATCGCTTCTGGAAGCCTGGAGCGGAGAACGACTACGGGAGCGCTCATGATGGCGGCTACGCTCATCTTCGCGGCTAGACCGTATAATTACATCCGCCATGCGAGCACCCAAGGCAAGCCCTTCAAAGAATGCCTGGAGGGCAATCGGGTTATTCCGTGCATAGTCTGGGAGTTGAACGTCTGCGAGATTATCATGTTGAGAAGATGGAAAAGTTGGATGGGGTGGAGACTCATGTTGAGCAGGACGAGCATGCTGATTAATAGGCACTTGTTGAGGCGGATGGGGAATCTGATGGGCAGTTTGCTGTTCCTGAGCAGGGCGAGCAGTCTGATGTGTGGCCTTCTGGGATTGGTTCATATTTCCCTGGGATGACGGACCCGTGGGATTGCTGGACTTCTGGTTCTGCTGAACATTAGCAGCGAGATTGTTGTTGGGTTTGCCGTGAGAGGGCCGGTATGTGGATCCCCTCCGTTGAGCCTGTTTCTGAGCTTGAAAGGCTCTGGACCCTAGGGCATTCAGAGCCCTTTCCGCAGCAACGATCTTTGCCCATTCTGCCTTGCGATATGGACCGGCCATGTATGCGGTACTCCTCACAATGACGGTGGCAAACCAACCCTCATTGGAAGACCTGGTTTCCCATTGAGGGATGCAGCCACGAAACTCGCATATCCTAGAAAGTCCGAGAAGGGCACTTTTGCGCGCTTGCCAGCGAGCTTCTTCCTGAGCAGCGTGTGGATTGGGGAGCGACTGGGTGAGATGCCGTCCCAGGCCACTCTCTCCGTTAGAGGCCTCAACTTTAACAGCAGTGGACTTGATAGCTTGGTGAGCACCGGATCCTCCAGCAGCTTTGTTGGTCTCTTGCAAACGATGATCGACCTGAGAAGTGCCAAATCCTCCGATCCAGGTGTTGCTGTTATTCGGTGAGAGTTGATTGACCTGAGGGGTGGCAGTTCCATTGTTCTCCTTGTTAACCAATGTTTGTTGGGCTTGAGGAGCCCCTGAAGTAGCGGGCGCTTTTGCGGTCTTGTTGAGGCTCATGGGCTGTCGGTTGGTCTTCGGAAGAGCAGGTGCTTTTGTCGGCTGAGTAACTTCATCTGGCAGTGAGGTGACCTGCGGAGGAGCAAGCCCAACAACCGACTGTCTGACAGTGGCCTGGGTCGCAGGAGACCCTGCGGCTGACTTGTTGAGATTCTGAGAACGCTGATCGAACGGGGGGTAGCATTCTCAGTATCAAGCTTGGTGGTCTCCGTCAGGGAGCCATTGCCTACCCGGTGGGTGACACCCCCTTGAATTGAATCACTGCCGGAACTCTGAGAATGCTTTGAGGTTTCCAAAGCCGCAGTGCTCCCCGTCGATTTACTAGTGGACAACGAAGGCTGGACGTTAGAAATCAGTGGAGCGGCAGATACTTGAACTCGATCGTTCCCGGAAGTCTGCGATGTGTCGGTGGCTCGGAAGGTGGTAACCACTAAGCTAGACGTAGTGCTCGAAGTCTGAGAACAATTGGTAATCTGTGGGCTGGTAAAGTCACCAGCTGAATTGTTAGTATTACGACGGCGCTGATTGAGTTGGGGAGTAGCAGCCTCTGTGTTCACCCTGTTGGGGATGATTCGAGGAGTACTTGCAGCCTGCCGGCGGGCAGACCCTATAACAAGTGTGCCACCAGAAGTCTGTGAACGATGGGCGATCTGGGGAGAAGAAACACTCGCAGTCAAACTCTGAAGAGGACGTTGTGCTTGAGGGCCGATTGCAAGCTGATTGCTCTCGGCCGTGCTAGAAGGATGACTGACAATGGGCGATGCAGAGAAGGAGAACAGATGTGCAGCAGGAGCCGAAGGCTCGCGAATCTCACCAGGCTTAACTGAAAACGACTCAGTGACTGAACAGAGATTCTGTCAGAGGTAGATGATACTTACGAGAGCCTAACCGATCCCAGCCCTCATTAGAGGACTGTCCAAATATGCAGGGCGTTGCGCTGTTGGCTGAGCGACCAACGGTGAATGAACTTGAAGAATCTAGATTGTAATTAGAGAACTGCTGGATTGAATGATGCGAGGGAACTTACTGTTGCCTGTATTCCTACTGAACGTAACAGGATCTGCCCTCGAGACCAAGCTATCGTTCTCTGAACTCTGACTTGAAGGCCGAGCAGTTGAGGGTGTTACAGAAGCTACGTCTGGTCAGCGATGTGACAACTGCTATCAGAACGACGAAGAGCTTACCATTTCCAGTCACCCTGCTTGTTGAAGAGAAGACACTCGAAGTTACCGAAGAAGAGAGGCTTGAGGTCGTCGAATCAAAGAGGTTGACCATTGGAAAACCAAACAGGTGGCTAAAAGCAGAAGGGGGTAGCAAAAAGGAACTCTGTGAATTAGGCACGATGACTGAGTTTGTGACTCGACCTGGAAGGGAGGAGGCAGCGGGGTTTGTGTCGCGACTCTTGTCAGAAAACGCTCACGGCGCTGGGGGTAGAGGACAACGGTGTGCTGCCGTAGTTCTCTTGTGAGTCTGTAGGACAGGAAGTCATGGGATTGCTTTGAAAGACTCTATTGATGATCCGGTTGTATTCTCCTAAAATGACGCCAAGTTGATGAACTGTGGCTTGGGACCCTTGATGGCAATATCGTCCTCTGGACAGAACAGTTAGCAAGATGTTTTTGTTTTTTTTTAAAAAAAACGGGGGGGGTGAGGATACCGACTTTCTCTTGGGGAGGAAACGAGGAATTATTGGTAGAGGGCATGAATGAGAAGCCTCGGGTACCGATGAGGTATTATGAGAGGAAATTAGGGAACTTACCGACTTCTTGATGCAAGTCAACGGGATTAGGGGAAAAGAGTCGATGGGCTTAACGATGGAGAGGACTTCAGAATTATCTCTGTTCCTCCTTAAAGGCCGATTTGGTCAAGATTACTGTGGACAGTGTCTCTCACAATGAGTTCGTTGACCCCCGGATCATCCAGGAAAGTCAGAAGCATTGAGCTCATGGATGAGGGAGAGATAGGTGAATGAATGAGTCGCGGATTGAGTGAACAATGGTAGAAAGAGAATCCGAAGTATATTTACGCATGTGTGGAAAGAAAGAAGTTTTTGGAGGATGGAGGAGGAAATACGTTGGAAGGCGCCCTGGGGACGCTTCGAGAAATTGTGTGCAGGCAGGCACAGTCTTTATGCACGGAACCTGCTTTCGCTGACGCCAACAAACTCTGCGATAGCTGTTGAAACGTTTTCTTGCTCAAATGAAAGAGAAGGGGCTCGAGGCTGAGGCCTTTGGCTTGCGATTTTGCATCTTCCAATGCCTGCTGGTGATATTTGTACTTTTGAACTTCCAAAACATCCCTCAGCAAGAAGTGTTGGTCTTTCAAACAAAATGATGAGAAATATTCCAAAAAAAAATCTTTAAAGCAAGAATCACACCAGCTAGTACAATGACACTTCCAATGGCTCGCCCCTCGTCCAGCGCAGCAGGTTCTCTACTTGCTGGTCATACCAAGCATCAAGAGTGGCCTCCTCCACATATCCCATATGCGGCGTCAGCAACACACGACTGCGACCGTCCTCTCCCCATCTTGTGGTCCGCCACCTGCTATTCGCCGGCAGCGGTTCCAGCTCAAAGACATCTAGCGCTGCAGCCCTGATTCGGCCTTGTTCCAGAACTTCGAGAAGATCCTCCTCAACAACCAAAGGGCCCCGTGACGTGTTCACAAAAATGGCCCCCTTCTTCATTAGCTCGAGATCCCTCTTCTTGATGCAACCCCGACTCCTGTCTGACAACACCAGATGGATGCTGACCACGTCTGCCGTTGAGAACAGCTCCTCCTTGCTCACCGCACGGAAAGTTTTCTCTCCATTCGTATCCTCTACTGGTAAACCCATCTCCCTTGCCTTCTGGTCTGCCTTCTCCTGATTGAGGTTCTCGCTCCATGCGATAACCTTCATCCCAAAGCCAACACTCATGATTCTTGCCACAGCAGCGCCAAGACGACCCAATCCTACAGTCCCAAATACCTTCCCCTTGAGACTGACCGCAGGCACAGTCTGCCATCCACCATTCTTGACCGTTAAGTCGTCTTGAGCAATATTTCGTGCGGCTGCCAGGATCATTGCCACGCAGTGCTCCGTTGTGCTGACCGAGCCAACTGACCCAGCATGTTGCCGGTCGACGGCACCCGCCACAGGGATGCCACGCGCCTGGAAGGTCGGTAGCGAAAGGGAAAGGTTGCGTGTGCCTGTTGTCAAGAGCAGCTTGAGGTTCGGAAGACGGTTAATGAGGGCTTCGGGGAAAGGCGTGCGCTCGCGCATCGTAGCTGGCAATTAACGGGTCAGATTTCCTCTAAAGTCGCAAAGGGCTACACCACATACAGATCACATCAAAAGGCTCCAGCCTCTTGACGAGCTGCTCCCTGACCT
This sequence comes from Thermochaetoides thermophila DSM 1495, assembly GCF_000221225.1. Taxonomy (NCBI): domain Eukaryota; kingdom Fungi; phylum Ascomycota; class Sordariomycetes; order Sordariales; family Chaetomiaceae; genus Thermochaetoides; species Thermochaetoides thermophila. Next base: position 443,705 of record NW_006383039.1, read on the forward strand.
CATCTGGGGTGTCGGGGTGGTTGTATGGCAGGAGGGTGTCTTTGAAGAAAGTCACTTCGAACTGAGCGGGATCAAGAGCCTTGAACTTGGGCTCAGATATGCCCTGGTAATCATCAAGTACTGCAACTTTGATGGGCACCATGTTGGTGATCTTTCCAGGTTTGTCAATTCTATCTCGTTCAATTCTGGTAACTCTTTCAAGGGCGCTCGCTGCCCGCTGACAAGGTTATAATGACAAGATGACGCCGTACATTCTCATCCAACGAAAGATCCAAAAAGCTTTTCAACATCTCTTCCGGCGTTTGTTAAGTCCGAGGCGACTTCCGAACCCGGTCCGCGGACAATGTCGTCATTGCCGCCCCGCTATCCCGCTACGGATGCTGCTACCCCGCAATCCGCCCCTTGAACTCCGCATGCTCGGGATTTGTGCCGGTTGGAGGTGGCCTACAGCCCGCGGAATGCCTGCGCTGGTTGCTGTGGGAGCACAAGCCTTCCCCTGTGTTTTACTTTAGGTAGTGCTCACCTCCTCTTAACGTGACGATGCAATTGTAGCACTAAGCATAAAGATGCTCAAGACGGCATTCTCTTACCGTAAACTACTAGCTAAACTAAGTCAGGAGCCAAGGATGGTCAAAGGAACACCAATGGCTTAAGTAGTGATATGTTTATTGAATCATCCATATCCCCCAGAACCACGATGAGGATTCCTCAGTTAGCAATGCAAACGGTTGGATACTAACAACTGGTGACAACAGTAAGCGATTCATTCTACTGTGTGAGGACCCTAGTCCCTCAGATTCTACAGCCTGACCACTGCATTGAAACCTGCGCTGCCTAAAAGTGTGATGGCTTCCTAAGAACGCACGTGGTTCAGGGAGCGTGATTGGTGAAAACGCAGTTCGAGAAACCTACCAAATTATTAGGTAACTTACTTTCAGGGTGTAGGCACTTCAAAATTAGTGCAGTCGGCATTTAGCGCACTTAATACTTAAGCTAACCCCATCCTAAGATACCATTTTCAACTTCTTAACATTATATGTATATTTTAACTACCTTATTTGTATTTCAATTTCAATATCAAATCTTCTTTTTTTTTTTGACCGGCCTCACCCCTGGAGGTGCTGGGTCGTGCTCACGTCGATATCAACAGCTAACTACCTGACTCACTATATACATGTTACACCGGAGAAAACCCCACGCCGGGGGAAACCTGTGCTAGCTAAGGGAAAGGTAGCGTGCCGATAGTTGGGGCGGCGTTACTCCTGTGCAGCTGAAGAGGGATCTCAACTCAGAGGAGTTCGGTGTCGGGCTTCAATTTTAATCCCGCAATGCATCGTACAAGAGACTTAATCCTCGTTATGTTATCCAGATAGTAGATAAGATAGCAAGATAAGATACCGTTCTACAAATGGCCCTAAGATCCGTGTTACGGCTGGTAATGGAACCGTCAACGGCGTAACAGGGAACCAATGGGAAGGCCCCGAATGGGGTGTAAGAGGCGGTCCATTCAGAAGGAGAAGCGCAGGTATCACAGTTCTCACACTGCGATAGCTGCGAGAAAACCACCAAGGGTCAAATAGGTAATGATACAGGGCAGGCATACCAACGGCTTCGAATATGATCTAAATAGAATCACCCATCCCCCAGAGCTATGACGAGGACTCTTCAGTGAGCAATTGAAACAGTTGTCAACTAACAACTGGTGACCGCAGTAAGCCACATTGTGACTATCCAGCTAGCCTTCCCAGATGGGTTCTGACTTGGTTCAAGGCTTATGCTTCCGAGAGATCAGAGTTGTCACACGGATTCAGAAGCACGGCGGTCACCAGTTGGTTTGGACAACTGTTTGTATTGCTTACTGAGAAACTCTTCGTCCTCCTCTTCCTACGAGGAATCTATCTACCTAATATACTGAAGCTTTTCACTATTTCTTAAGGGTTTTTTCTGGTCCTCTCGTCACTATCTTTTGGCCTGACGACTTTTTCGTCAGTGATTGTTGGCCTGAAGACCTTCCAAGACCGCATGAGCTGTGTTTTTATTGGTCCTTTGTACCCAGCTCCGCTTTTCCCGCGCGACATCCTTGTTGATCGTAACAACATACACTGCTCTGTGAGAGGACCCCAGTCCCTCAGGTTCTACAAACGTGGCCACGACCCTAGAACCCATCTCAGGAGGTTATGGAATCGTCACAGTCCTTGCTAGATCCTATACCTTCCACAGAGCAAACAATACCTTCCCCGCAAATTCTTGTTTTAGAGCCTTCAGCTCTCATAAGCCTTATTATTTTTTATTTTGCATATTAATACCTATAGTTCTAATCTTTTCTCTTTTCTCAGTATCTCTCTAATAACCTTGCTTACTATATTTTACTATAGTTCTCACGATTCGAGGTAGCTTTGGAAACATTAAGCGAATCATCGGTCCTTGGAAAGTTCTTTCAAGCAAATAATGAGTCCCGTGGTTGGCGCGCCTGCGGCTCTAGCCGCGGCAGTAATGGCGCGACAGCAATGTGGGGAGTCCAGGAACCTGGCAAAGCGTGATACCACTCTGCGAAACAGGGGTTCATCTCGAGCTTCGTTGAAGTAGCATCACCGCCCACTAGCCCTGCCTCACCACGCGCCCTTTGTGCCCTTAGGCGCGTCTCAGAACTCGAGACGTTTCTGACGCTCCACGTACCAGCGACGGCACATATGCCACCATCCGTTTTGGGAAAGGTGTGCCGCAATGGTTGGCATCACGAAGTCTCACGTTGTTTGAGAAGGTCGGATGAGGCGTAGTCAAGAGAGATATGCTTGTCTGCATCTTGCATCGAAGAGATCGGTCGGGGAGATCGAGATCGCGGATCGGATGAGGATATAAGTCGTCGTTGTGTCCGTCTTTCACTATGACCACAACACCATCATCAAGGTCACTCACCAAACACTTCCCACTAACATCAACTCCCACTTCTATTCGTTGACCGCCGGCCGGCCATCTTTTTCTCAAAAAGCTTCTTTCTAATCCAGCCTTCCATTTCCAACAATCGACACCAGCCACCAACCATCCAAAATGAAGTTCTCTCTGGCCACCATCGTCCTCGGTCTCGCAGCCCTCGCCGCCGCCGCTCCTGAGGAGCCAGCTCACCTCATGGCCCGTCAGAATCAGGGCCGTCCCGTCCCCCGAGGCACCTGCTGTGTGGCAAACACCAACCTGAAGCAGGATGCTTGTATCGCTGCCAACGGTCAAGCCGGTCGTTGCGTGCCCGGCGGCAATAATTGTGCGTATCCTTCAACGGTTTCGTCTCCATGGTGCTGAAGATATTGACACTCGTCAAAACAGGCGGTAGCCGGCTCAGCTGCGTCCAGTTCAGCAGCCTGACCTGCAACAACAACATCATTGAGCGTGGCAGATCTTTGTGCCGTGCGAATGCTCCGGGTGGCGGCTTCTTTGATGGCGCTCGTATCATCCGGTCGCTTTCGCAGGCGAAAGTGAACTAAAGGACTTATGGGAGGTGGATACAGGGACATTCTTGGGCAGCCTGGCGCTCCGTAGGAGTTTGGATGTACATACGACAGCAACGGTGTTAGAAATGGCAAGGTGCTGAGGGGGGCTTTGGGGAGTAATGTTAGTGGGACAATAAAGTTTGGTGTTATGGCGTAGATGGCAAAGTTTTATCCACAATGAAATGTATTCAATGGTCACGACCACGCAGGCTATTAAGAGGATCGAACAATATGTTCCACGAGACGACATCGCGGCCCAACTTTTAGCACGAAGCTTCATTCAACCTCAGTCTTCATCGTAGTTTCTCCATTTAGCCGTTCTGAGAATCGTCCTGGGGTTAATGTTAACTTCAGGGTGGCATCAGAAGTAGATTGCAGACCTGCGACGTTCCCTCCCAGCTATTTGCTGTCCAACTTAACCGACTTAGTAGTAGGCAGCGGGGCTGACTCTAACTTCTGGTACAAGAACAGACGACATTTCTAGCTGGGAGGACTTGAGTTCAGTTTGACCTAGAACTTATGTTCGAGCTGCCCCCAACCGTGTGCTTACTAGCAGTTAGTGCTGGCAGAGGGGCTAAGGCAGAGCTAGCTGCAATAAACAAGTGCTATAATTGTGAGACCTCGTCCTGTCACTGAGTCTGTTCTTGTTCACTTCGTCCGTTCTGCTGCGGTGTCTACGGTAGGTTCGGATGTCTTGGCTACTTCTCTTGTCTGCTCGGTGTGTTACTTAACAAGGAGCTCGATCACTTTCTTGGAAACACCTTCAGGCTTCACAATAGCCCAATCCTTCTCAGCCTATGGGGGACCAGAAAGACCGGGTGCTTCTAGGCCAAGGTAGTTGATGAGAAGCTCGTACAATTCGCCAGTGATATATCGTAGAAACTCTTGATCGGACTTTGGAGACTCTTCCCTGGTCTCCTTCCAATTCGCTTGATCAAGGTGTGCCACGGGATCCGCGATCGAGTATTTCCTCACAACAACTGTTTCCGGCTTTATGGAAACATCTATAGACGCTTGCGGGTCAGATATTTGCCGCAATGGAGCCATATCTTCTCGCTGAAAGGAGTTCCACTGGAAGCGAGCAACTCTCAGGGAACCATCGTTCAGAAAGTCCCAAAACTCAAGCATCAAAAGGCCCAGGGGTAACCTGCCAACTATGATCGTTTGGCTACATGAGCGGTTGCTCAGCGACATTTCGTACGGCAAAGGTAAAGAGAATTGCGGTAAGAAGTTGAGAAATACCAGGTAATCTCACTAGGTCAGGCTGATATTGGAATTCGCGAACAGACGGTAACCAGAAATGACGGAACTCTGTCACCCCGCCAGGATCTGTCACATGTCCACACGTAATCTGGATGAATCGCAAGAATGGCTGCGGGTAGGCTTTACCCAATATTGTCAAGAGCTGGATAGCTGTTTCGGGGTAATTTTCAAGTCTCCCATAATGCTCTCTCCTTTGTCCTCAAGATTGAGAAACGTCGCACAAAGCTCTGCAACGAGCTGTTTGTAATCAGCGTCGATTTGGCGCAGACTTTCCAGATTCTCGAGACTGGATGTGCTGGAACCGACATGGTAAGGTCGAGGTTTGGACAGGCCATGTGGAACAAATCGACGCCAGCTTGTTCAACCTTTGCACATTTTGACATCGTCTTTCTGTAATTCATGACCTATTGTGGGAAGACTATTCCAGAAACCTTGACCGAACACTTTAGAACCTTCTCAAGGGGCATTTACTACCCTCATTATCTAGCACATTGACCCAACCCCTCTTCAGGACATCTGTGATTAATCTTCGCAAAACCTGTTCCTCCGCACCCAGTCACACATCACTTGTCCCACACAAGAGCAGCATTTGCATGCCTGGCGTCAAGTTGTCAGCCATCATTCGTCGATGGGTTGTGGCTGCTGGTTACAATCGGCTTGGTCGTGAGAGCATTACCTTTCGACGACGATCAGCATCATCCACGCCATCAATGCAAGAAAGAGTGCGAGAGTTCCATCGGAACTGGTTGTAGCAGGCGTTGGGGTTGATCACATCGGCACAGTCGTCAGTGCGGATTAGTTCCCGTGTGCATTCAGGAAACTCTTGGGCTTGGACGAGGAATAGCGTGAGAAAGAGGGCGACGAGGCCCAATGAAAATGAACGAGTCATTGTGCAGGCGGCCTTGAACAGTTTCCATGTAGGTGCTTTGCTGACTCAGACCTACATCTAGCTCCCCTGGGTTTCATTCACACTTATACACAACAACAGATGAAGGCTCTAAACTGCCGAGCGTGTGGCTATATCCTGTGTCTACAGCCCTATATCGTCGGTTTTAATCCACTAAGACCCTTGATTCCCTGCTACTCCGTTGGAGCCAAGCCAGAATCAAGCGGGGACAACTGCATCAATCGGATGTATCCCATAAATTGCTGCTATATAATAAAGTTTGACGCGGCTCTCTTCGGCAGCTCTCCACATCGGCAAACGGAACGACGGTGCCGTTTTTGTCTGGGGTTGGGTCAACAGCTCGATCCTTTATCAAAGCCAGAACCGGGAACAATACTATCGAGCACTCTTTTTGCTCAAAGATCTTAAGACACGGCTGGGCGTTTAAACACGGCCACGCGTCCTCTGCCGGCTCAGCCGAGGAAACAAGCCTATTGGCCATGTTCTGCTCCTAAGAGAGACAATGGATATTAGGCTTCGGTTTGCGGAAAGGCCTTCATATTTGTTCAGATCACCTGGGACATCCGACATCTCGATAGTGTATTGGTGGCCCTGTCGGCACTTGAACTAGCCGTCTCCTGGGATGAGCACGCCGGCACACTACCAAGTTCTACAAGACGAACTTGAGCTCGACAGGATCAAACGTTCTGTTTTCCGGTTTTGCCTCAACACCGATCTTTGCTTGATCTTTGACAGATACGTCCAATTCTTGGGAATCATGACCTCGAATACGAAGTGGAGCAACTTGGGCATTGTCTTGGGTCTCTTGGCTCCGGTTCAAGCCCTGCTGCGTTTCGGATGCTCACAGCTGACAGTTCAGCGTCTCGACCCTCTCGTCACTCCGGGGCAAAACCCTTCACCTCATCTCCATCAAATTATCGGCGGCGTATGATATATCCTATCATCATATGCAGTGATAACGGACCGGAGTTAACCCGTATCCAGAACTCGTTTAATGCATCGATGCCATATCCCCAGCATGATCCTGCTGAGAAGTCGACCTGCACGAGTTGCCAGTTCGCTGAGGATTTGTCCAACTACTGGACTGCTGTGCTCTTCTTCCGAGCTCGCAACGGCACCTTCAAGCGCGTGCCACAACTGGCCCAATTCGACATGCAAGGCCAAAATGGCGGGATGGTGAGTCCACTGTCAGGTTCCTGCTGAGCAACCGTATGCTCAACGAGCCTCATAGGTCGTGTACTACATGTCCGACGCCCTCTTCGACACGAACCAGCGTTCAAAGGTGACTGCCTTCCGCCCAGGATTTCGCATGATCGTGGGCGACGCTACTTTCAGTACGCGTGAGCAGGCCCGCGAGTTCCGGCAGATCACCTATACCTGTATGGAGAGCCAAATGTCCCGCGCCCCGGAGACCGTTGGATTCCCCAAGACCCCATGCAAGCTGGGCATCATGGCAAACCATCGCTTCCCAACCTGTTGGGACGGCGTTAACCTCGACACTCCTAACCATCGCGACCATGTTGCGTACCCGGAGTCTGGAACGTTTGAGTCTGGAGGCCCGTGTCCTGCGTCCCACCCTGTTCGGATCCCCCAAATCCTGCTGGAGACAATCTGGGATACAAGCCAATTCAATAACAAGGATGACTGGCCTGAGGATGGCAGCCAGCCGTTCGTTTGGTCGAATGGTGACAGCACCGGGTACTCGTCGCACGCGGACTATGTGTTCGGTTGGAAGGGAGACAGCCTGCAGCGCGCAATGGATGCTCACACGTATGTGGTGGCCCCAATGCTCAAGTCGCAGAGCATTGCCGAGCAGAATAGGTGCACCGTGCCCGATATGGTTGGGGAGAGCTTCGATGGGTGTAAGTTGCTGTTCGAGTTCCTCGCAAACATTTCCAAAACCAGATTGACAGAGGCCTGACACTGACGATGATGAAACAGGGCTGAAGGAGCTTCCTGGTGGAAACCCAATCTTTTGAATTACATCTTTTTTTTTGGATGATTCTTTAGGTTGGAACACTAGTCAAGAGCACAGGCCGAGGACAAGCGTTGATTTTAAGGGATGACTTAGGAGGAAGCAGTAATGGTGGGAGAAGAACCGGGTACATCATCACAAGGTTTACTATTAACCAGAATCTTTATCAACGTGACTCTGGGGAAGGGAGAGTTTTAGGCGGTGAGGCGGCTACCTTATGTAAGAAGGCGGCAACAGACGTGATGCCATCGACGAGAAGCTAGCTGAAGCTTGAAAGGACGAAGGTGAAAGGCTTAGACCATCCATTGACCTGTTTAGCGTGTCATCCTGCCCTGGGGATGGGTGCGGCATTGTTCTTGGCCATTTCACATGCATCATTCCAACCAGTGGCACAAGAATCAGGGTTTATAAGGTGCTCATTCTGTGCTTGCTTTCACTAGATGCCCGCTACAGCCCAAACCGGGATGCACGGTGAAAGCGGTAGCAACCTAGGCACCGCAAGACCGAAGAGCCCCATGCACTGGTCATGCATATGTGGAAGTTGCCCCGGTTTTTGTAGCCACTGATTCTTCGTCACATTTGCCCCAGGTGTATAGTTGGAGGATGAAGTGAGCCCTTTTACAGTTTTATTTTTTTCTTGTTACAGTCACGCCTTTTCAGAATGGGGATAATAGTGCCTATAAATATGTTTCCAACAAGAAAAGTAAAATATTTATCACCTCTCTCCGCCTTCCCATGAGGTCTTCAGTGTCGGCCTTGGTGATTGAATTGGGCGGGGTGACGCCCCATTACAGCAGATGTCGACCAACACCGCTGCAGATGTTAGACGACTAGAGCCCGGAAGTTGACTTGGAAGGTTTAGAAGTCGGCCTTGGCAGTATTTTCCAATCCGGAGAGACTACCGCTACTGTTCAACAAGATCATCTCTCGCAAAGAACAGTCATCAAAGTCCAAACGATGGGTACGTGGCTGCTCTCATCTGTTTTCAGGCCATGGGAGCCGGCTGGGCACCAGGCTCAAAGATGTCTCTTGTGGCCACAAAGACAAACAGAACAAATTGAACCAAGAAATCTGGAAAATTTCCTCCATAAACCCTACTGCAACGGCATGATTGAAGGCAGCTTTCAGAAAGGAGATGCATGGCTGGAAATCACAACACGGAGCATCCTCCGATAGAAAACCACGCAGGAATTCTCCGGCTCCGTATACACTGCAGGCATATAGGAGAAGGTGCGCCCCCGTTCGAATCCTGTTGTGGGTGCAAAACTCTTACTTCCTTTCTCTGACCAAGAAAGGCGAGGAGTTCTCATAACTAATGAATCCCCGGGGAAAGCAGGTGGTTGTGATGGGGACGAGGTGAGCCTTTTGCAATCACGCAGCCTGATGTTCCTGCTCGAACGTTCAAGAATCCTCTTATCCAGGAAAGTCTTCCTCCTCGTTGCTCACCGGAAGGCATGCGGGTATAAATCAAACTGCGGTTCACGTAGACGTACAGTACTCCCTTCCCTGCCCATGCTGCGCCGCTCTCCGGACCGCCAAATACACCCATACTGTTGACGTCAAGGCAGTGACATGTGTGACAGAAACAAGTACAGTCTCGATCAAGCGTGTTTTTTTAAGTAACCTGCAGGCTGCGGGACGCACAGCTTACTGGCTTTACTTGAAGCTGGGAACCCAAACTGGGGCCCCGCATACTCACGCAGACCCCGGGATGCCCGAAGTGAGTGACACAGCTTCAACATGTTGCTAAAGGCATGACTTAATGGGCAGGATTCTTATTTAAGCAGCGGTCAGTGCCAGCAGCAGGGTCCTCAGTTTGGCTAGCAGTCCGCGTGCTGGTGATCAGGGAAGCGCCGTCGTTGTTGAAATAAGTGGATTTCAGCATTCGTTTCCTGATTCTTTTGCTCGACAGGCAAATTCTCCTGCTGTCGCGTCACACTCTTGTACTGGGAGCAGGTGCGCACAACTGCCTGCATCAAAACCTCCAAGGTTGAGGTCGGCGTCGAGCGGTTGGTCAGGTTGTTGGGTGTTTCGTAGTTAATCTCGCCAGTCCGCTTTCTGCAGCTGTGGCTGCGATGCTGAGACCAAGATCGCATGATGCAGATCTATCCCTTGTCACTACCTGGCGGGTACCAACTTCAGCAGTCTGGCTGTTCAATGAGTTAAAACTTGTTGACCTTTGGGAAGTCGGCCCTGCTTGCGCTTTCATTGGTTGGCGAGATCTTGGGCGAGCAAGTACTTAGGGTATTTAATGCCATTGCAAGTCGCGACACACATGTGAATTGGTCAAGCCACCTGGGGTGCTGGACTCTTGAGTGATTGATGAGCGTGCGTTTTTAACGATGAGATTGCTGACCTGGAAACAAAGCCTGTCCGTGCGGAAAGCGGGTGTACGCCTCGCCTCTTGCCGTACCGCCCCATTCCCCACACCGGTGACGACCTTATGGGAGCTTGGGGTTCATTAGAGGTGTGGCTTTGTGGCTTTTTGGGCTGCCTGCAGGCGCGCGACCTCCGGCGGCCTGGTCCCGAGTCCTCGGGTCCGTGGGGCGTGGTTGTATCGTGCCTGGCTAGCAGGGGTTTTTCCCTAAGCGAGCTTGGTAGGGGAACATGCTGGCAGCCACCTAGGGGGCACTCGACATCTGCGGCATACAGTACGGGTTTCCTATATTGAGATTCAGGAGCTGACATGCGCAAGAAGAGGAAGATTCAATGAGAAGCCAACTCTTTAAAGTCTTTCTCTAGGTCACCAGTTCGTCGCATCGACCGGCAGGCCGCCATCGAGCAGGCTGAAGGAGCGACGCGATGCCAATCCACCGCTGTACCTCTACTGTGTAGCAAGGTGAAAATATCGTCTCTGAACCATTGAACGCCCAATGGGTCCGGTCAGCTGGCCCAGCAAATCGTAAGTCGAGGCCCTAACTAAAGTTGTCGAAAGCGAGGCTAGACTCGCTGCAACTCCGTACTGGGGATGGCGTCTGATATTATCGTCAGGGGCCCCTCTCTGAGCTTCCCCGGCCCAATGATCGGTGAAATCTCACTGGGTTGTGGAGCATAAAATTCCCCCATGAATTGCCGTCGAGGTACCAACTCCACCTGATCTCTAGGCGCAGCCGCACTCGAATATCCGTGTCGGAAGTCCCAGAGGATTGTCTTTCGCATCTGAGTTCTCTTTCCTGTCACCACCTCCGTGTTGCCATCGCCGTCGTCATTGTTGTCGCCTCGGATAGAGCAGATGTTCGCCAATTCGTCGCCCGAACGGCAGCGGTTTGTACCACGTCGCCAACGTCGGCCATGGTGAAGGAGCAGGACAATTCGCTACCTAATGGCCCAGAGACGTTGGCTCCAAGGGTCTTCTGGGCCTGCGTCTTGTCATCGGCGTTTGCCATATTGTTCGTTGTGCTCCGCTTTTTCACAGCCCACAGGATCCTCCAAAAATTTTATCTCGATGACTGTCAGTTTCATCCTTGACTTTTCATCTGTTGACTTGCGAATGACGAAATACTAACACTTGTCTCCAGGGCTTATCCTAATAGCAGTGGTACGCTCGCTTCGTCCTTGACCATCAGGTTGTGAATACCTCCTCACCGCTTGCTTCCTCGACAGATTCTTGCCACTGCATACTCTGGTGGTGTCATTGCGAGTATGTTACTTTATATTTATATCGCTTGGAAACCGGCACAGTTTCATAAATCACGACCAAGAGACAGAATCACTGACTACCGTGATCTTTCATTGTAGTGCTTCATTTCGGCTTGGGCCACCATAATCAATACCTTCTTGACCACAATGCCGACTTCAGAACATATCTGCTGGTATGACTCAGTTATCCAAATACACAAGTGCCGGGAGGATTGTTAACATCATCGACAAGCTGGCCGCCTTTCCGGTCAACATTACGAACCATCTATCGACTCTCTTCACCAAACTTTCCATATTGTGTTTTTACCTCCGCTTTGCGATTAGCCGAAAATTCAGGATTGCCGTCCACGTGCTCATGATCATCATTATCCTCGCTTACACCCTTGGCGCATCAGGCGGCTTGTTTTTCTGTCGGCCGATGAGTTTCTTCTGGGAATACATGCCTTATGTGGGGACGCCCGGTTATAATGGACCCAAGGGTACATGCATCGACGCTGATGTATGGTACGCTTGCTGATGTTTCTAAATTGCATTACGGATGGCATTCTGCTGCTCATGCCGATATGGATCATTCGGCCTCTACGGATACCAAGAGCCCAAAAAATTGTCCTTGCGGCCATTCTTGGGACAGGTGGATTGTAAGTCCTCCTTGCATCGTGTTCTGCGCATCACGCAATTAAGAAATTTTCCAGGGTCTTTGCCATGAGCATCATCAGAGTTGTTATTGTCGCCCTCGGTTGGGGTGCTGCCGACTCCTCGTGGGTCCTTGCTCGAAACTACCTCTGGAGGTATGGCTCACTTTCATCGAGAAGCGGATTGTATGCTGGTGGGTTATTAACGCTGAAATGACAGTGTGGCCGAAATCAACACCGCCATATGCTGTGCTTGTGCACCTTGCTTGCGAGCCCTGGCTGGCCGATATTTTCCATCCTTGAATTCCCTGGGACACCGAGGTTCTCTCGTTTTGACCACCATCCCAGTCACGCATACAGGAGAACCCCTCCCAGATGCCGAGTCTGGCAGCTGTAATCTCAGCATTACTACAACAATTGAGAACTCGAATACGGTATCAAAAGCGACGCTTAATCCTGACCATTTGCAACTCAACGAAGGAGCTCAATCAAGTCAGCCTCATCAGCCTCGAAGTCCAACAATAAGCGGGCCCAGTTAGGAGGATATTATTCTCTCTCTCTCACTTTTTTTTACTAGAACTTTACGCTCTAATGTTTGTTTATGATCTATGATACCCACGCTATGTCTCGGTCCATCAGCGACGTCTGCATTCTTTTTTTTTTTTTAGTACTCGTCATAAAACACAAGGCATCTAACTTCGATGCTCTCCCTCGGTTTCGTCCCCTCGGGCGCCATCTCGTCCAAAAATGCCGTATGTGGAGTTAGCCCTGCGATTCCCTTCTTTCCACCTGGTTGGTCCTCTCCCCAACTATCAAAACACTTGATGAACATCACCTCCTCCGGCGTCATCTCATCCAAATAGTAAAACTTGTGCTCCTCATTTGGCTGCACGGCATACGTCTCCCCCTTGACTTCGTACCCCTCCGTGCTCTGCAGCTTCTCCAGATCCGGCAGCACCTCCTTCCCGCGATCGTCGTCATCATCTCCGTCTTTCGGCCGGACAGGATAAAGCAAGTTCACGGCAACCAAATCCTTCTCCCGATTCACTGTCCGAAAATCGACAACCGTCAGCGGCGCGTCTCGCACCGGTTGCTCGCCGATCGACCGCCACACATTGATCGGCTGCCACCGCCGCTTCAGCAATCCCTCAACCTCTTCCTCACTCAAACCCAGCGCTTTCCCCGCGTGCCGCCGCACCCTCGCCTCTGCCGACCGCGGCGTTTGGTCCACGTGCAATCTATACACCGGCTGTCGCGGAGCATTCGGGTCCTTCCTCCGAATCGTATGATCGAAAATCACCACGTGCCTGATCTTGTTCCCATCCCGCAACTTCCGGCGCAGAAGCTCCTCAACCTCGGGGTAATACCCCTCGCGGATCTGGCGATCGAGTTCTTGCGTGAACCCCGCGCTGCCGTATTTGGCGTAGTACGGAGAGGGGGAGGTGTACACCGCGAAGCCAGCGATGTCGATGTCAGTGCCGAAGGCGCCGCGTTGGGAGGAGGTGTGCAGGGTTAGACAGTCGCGGATGGAGGTTATGCTGCGCCGGCGGGAGACGATGCCGTAGGAGGTTGCGGGGGCGTCGACTTTGGCCCAGGGTTTCGTACCGGCGGGCACGGTGGTGGGGTCGAGGTAATTGATTGAAGCGGTTGTCATTGTTTTGGGGAGTTGACGCAAGCCTGTTAGATGTGGTTTTTAACAAGGATATCTTGGATAACCTCAGTCGGGATCTTTATGAACTGGGGGATATCTATATATATAAGTGTGAGATTTCGAATGAGGGGTTGAAGCTCGGTAGCTCGGTTCAAGTGCGATGTCGCCATCTCAGTGGCCCCCTAGATTAGTAATCCGGCATAATTGGTGGAGGTAGACTGAGGAGATGCGGCCAAACAGGCTTGGTAAGACGGGTATCATGGAAGCTTCAAGATGAATGATACCTATACGTCTGCATTGTAATATTTGTTGTCGAATTATGCTTATTTAATGCTCCTAGATACCCAAACAATCATTGACTTTTGAGCCAAAATCTGTTGTCCTCCACACTCCAGTGTTGTGACATCGATGAAAACGCAGGCAACCCAAAAAAAGTAGTATGCCAACCCCCCCTTCGCCAAAACTCCGAATAACAATAAAGTGCTTGTACTCCCTATGTACACCCTACTATGCTGATACCAATCAACTATCAAAAATCGGGCCATAAGCCGCAATTCCCCTCGTCTCCAGGGCATACACCAACCCCTTCGTCACCGGCATGTTACTAATCACACACACAGCTTGGGCATCAAACTCCTTGTACAACTTCAACACAATCGGCAGCATATCAACTCTTCCCGACACGGAGGTATCGATCACCACCGGCTTCTCATCCAACTTCTTCGCCAGATCCAGTGTCCTAGACCCGTACGTCTTAAGCGGGCTCTTCGTTTGCCAAACAACCCTCATAGCCGGTCTCTTCTCGTCTTCTAGGAAAGACAAGCACGGCCCGATTCCTGAGCCCGTCGTAACAACAATTATGCGCTCAAACATCCGGAAGACGTACCCAAACCCGTAAGTCGGCACGCCCCGTTTCCAGAGGCACTTGGGCGGGTTCGCAATGCAGTCCTTGGTCCAGTCGCCCGCTTTGGAGACCAGCACAGAGAACTTTGTGTCGGGGGAATCAAATTGATCGGTGAAGCTTGCGAAGCTGTGCCAATCGCGCAACGGGTGGCGTGCGACGGAGATGCCCTGGCCAAATCTGATGGTTGTGTGGGTGAAGTGCAGGCGGATGGCATGGTCGGAGAGGGGTTCTGCGACGACGGGGACACGACGGAGGAGAAGCCAGGGATGAATTGTGGCGCAGGTAAGGATGATGAGTATCCAGAAGGCGGGGAGGTTGATGAGGAAGGTGTCAAGGGGCAATTGCTGGTCACAGGCGAGGAGAAAGAGAAGCGCCCAGAAGATGACAAGGATGAGCCAGTTCGCAAAACGGTGTGTTAGCTCGAAGTAGTCGTGGCGTCGGATGCGGAAAGTTGGGTATGCGACAAAAATGATGGCTAGCAGGAGGGCCAGCACCATCCAAATCAGGACGAGAGCGGGAAGAGCGAATTTGGATGGGCGGAATTCGTAGGTATAGAGAGCGGCAAAGCCGATATACCAAAGGCAGGAGGCTACCCCGGTACCGCTGTGTACGCCACCGAAGTGAAAGACCTTGCAGGCCAGTCCGCGCAAGCGCATAGGAGTTGACCTTGGAAGAGCACCAAACGTCAGGAACAGGGCGTTGATGACGAGAGGCTGCCGGCAGAGACCGCAAACGGCGAGGTTGATGGCCGATGCGTTTACAAGGTCGAGTGTAGTAGTACCCTTGATGGCAAGGACGATAAAGGCGATGACGTTTCCGATGAAGGCAATGCTAAATAGTCTCCGGTAGACGTTCAAGGCCGTGTAGCGGAGGAAGCCCAGACGTTTCTGGGAGAAACTATCAACCTCGTTGAGCTGGGCCTCGAGATCGGGTGAGGATGAGAAAGGAGAGCCAGTACTTTGGTTTTCTTTCTCGATCGTAAAGACGGTTGACGTCGGAGACGTTGGCGATATTGGAGAAGGGCACGTGCTGTCGTCGTCTGCTACCGAGGACGCAGAGGACGCAGACTCATGTCCGCCTTCTGATCCATCACAGATTGACGAGGCGGTTGATGATGCTGAAGAGACTGTCTCAGCGTATTGGACTTCCATCCTCGTATCTACGACGAGCTGACGAGGACGAGTGTCCTCGGCCTGTTGTTGGACTGCCATTGTTGCTGCCATCTTGAGGGATAACCCGGTTCAATGTCGTTGTTATCACGACTAGCTTGCCAGAGGTTGTTGGCCCACGAAATGCCAACCGCAAGCTGAGTCTGGCGGGCATGATGCGGTCCATTTATACGACTCCCAACAAACGTCGTCGCCGTGATGCCCCTTCTCGTACCATTCCCCTGGCGATAGCAACCCCGAACCACATCAAGGATTCCTTACTAAAGTCGACACATCTTGTCCATTCTGTCCGAGATCAGCGTCCATGCTGGGCATATCGACGTCGTGCCAAGCTGTGATATGCACCTGGTTGGTGCTCAACACATTCGGTGTTGGCGGTGATTTGTCTGGGATCGAGGCCCTGTGAAGTGACATTGGATGTTGTAGGACCAAGGGAGCTGGCCTGATGCCGGAGTATCTCGCAGACAGGAACGTGGACTGAATGTGGCGAACCGGCAACGAGGCTCAGGGGCTTTACCATATTCCGCAGACACCAATGAAGCTTCGCCGAGAGGGATGCCAAGAGGGCTAACAGATAGAGCAACATTGTACTGGCTGTTTCACCGCACACCACTCCAGCCGGAGTTGGATGTGGTCAGTCGAGCATGGAAGACGTTGGTCATGGCCTCGTGGGATCGTTGAGATCTTGCGGTCACGCAGTATGTCTGTGATCAGATTGTGCAACATGAACGGTCGTCCGCAACGTGGGCCTGAATCGCCACGCTGGACATGCGGCATGCCCGACACGCCCACCTTGTGAGAGTTGAGATCTGAGTCTCGGATCAGCACGGAAGAGCTGCTGATTGACAGCTGAGGTTGGCTGGACAACTGAGAGTGTGCGGCTCCGATGCCAATCTTCAGCCACACCAGTGCAGCGTTTGCAGTCGTTCATCCGGTCAGAGCCTCATCAGCCATCGCTGCGCCGTTGCCGATTGCGTCCCCCGTTACCGCTGCCGAGATGTGTCGGTCAGGGAAGCTGAATGCCAATGCCTGATACTGTGCGGGCATTCTTTTTTTTTTTTTTTTAGTTAAAGTGGCGAAGGGTATGAACAGTCGTACTCGCAATGGTGTGCGGAAGTAAATCCTCGATGTTGAAGGTTCTCGGAGTGCGGACTAACTTTGCCGGCAGCACAGTATGCTGAAGTTTCGTCGGAATCTCTCCAAGTCATCAGAGATGACAAAGCAAAATCAAAAGCCAGATTTCTCAGTCAGGCTTTTGAGTTCTAAACCACTTTTCGGCGGGAGTCGTCGTTCTTTTAACCACCTTTTCTTCGAGTTTATCCACACTCTAGATCCTCTCGGGACCGAGATGTTGGAAGCGAGAAAGCGTGCTTGAAGCCACACCATGCTTGTCTGGGTTGGGGGCCCAGAGACCCGGTGTCAAGATATGTGTTCTAGAGAAGGGCAGGGCCCACTTTTATGTGTAAATACAGGTAATGGCCCAGTTTTTGTGGTTGACTTTTTTTCAACTCCTCTGTCACACACACAGTATCTCCCTGAATAGTGTACAGTTCTTGTGCAACCCTCGCCGCAGCGCCCCGACATTTCTCAGCCCCATGCCCAAGTGTCACAAATACCTTGCGCGATAGACAGAAAAAATACGGTAACCTGCCAACTCTGGTGTCTTACCAAAAAGGCCCGATGTGCCCATTTTCCACACATTTTCGGTCATTGATCCAACCCTGGCTTAACACCACCCATCTTAAGATTTCAGGAATGCGTTCCTCCTGAACTGACAAGGATGCTATCTGAGTCAACATGCTCAGTATCATGCTGTTGTGTTTCCTTTCACGCACACCGCTTGCCATGTGTCCTTATTCACTAATTCTTGGTCCTGAAGTCGAAGTCTTTTGGACAGGCTGCCTGATTGTTCTTGGTGACCCAGGAAGGTCCTCACAGCCTGTAAATTGAACTCCGACAGTTTCATGTAGAGAAAAGTTTTTTAGGTCTGACAAAATTGGGCCCTATGATACCAGTTGACGATCATGCATCAATGCCAACATCTCGCGAGAAGAAGCCATTGATCTGCTATTCGATTTTCAGCCACCTCAGTGTGACCTATCTCTCAAAGAAATAATGCGTTTTAAGGACAGGGAATTTACTCCACGTGATGGAATATTGACATGAAGGCAGCGAGACACACATCATGTCTTGACTCTGTATGTTTTGGAAAACAGGTGATGATGAAAGGCACTTTCCATGGTCTTGCGATGTGTGCCAACTGGGGGCGTACTGGCGTTTCACAGGTGGTGTCTCTTTGCAGTTTCCAGGGCACAGTCAGACGTTGTTGTCAAACTGCAAGGCACAACACATCAATAACTTTGCAGGCGTCTTCGACCATAGTTCGGCCCGTCAACGGTTGTCAATATCTTATCAAAACCACACCGCATGTGCTATGCTCCTGGACATATATCTCAGTACAACACGATCACAATTACAGAGGAACCTAGACTCATTCGACAAGGCTCCGACATGAGTTCATCCACATGTATTCTCACCCTCCTTCGCCCTCCTATTCTTCGGAGGATTTCTTAAAACAAGGACCTCAACTGCTACAGCGCTCCCACACCGCCCAATCCCAATGGTGAACAGATTCCCATGATACCCTCCATCTCGAAGATCAATCACCTCTCTTTCCCCCCCCCCCCCGCTCCTAGTCGCACACTCATCACCCAGTGGCATCCTCGTTCTCCCATTAACGGCCCAGGATGCCACCTTGTACGACAAGAATGGTAGCTGTGGCTTGCCGACACTGACCTTGTACAACAAAAATGCCTATGTTCACATGACCCGAGTCATTCTGCGCGTCCAAGCCTATAACCTGTCCAATCATATATTTTAAATCCTTCCTCTTGCTGAAAATCTGCTCAACATAGAGCTCTGGCTCGTGGTCTGGTAGGACAAACTCAGCCATGAACTCATTGTCCCCTGAGGTATATGACCCCAAGAAGGCTTGCTGTGCCTGTTCACGTGCAGCGTGCTCAGCTGCAGGCAACCAGGTCTCCTTAACTGCCTTTCGGATGAATTGTTCTACCCGTTCGGTGTTCTACCCTCTAGTGAGGATGACAAATCCCGGCCCGCGTTCAGGGGAAAGGGCAAGGAGGGATGAATACCCCCGTAGTCAGCCTTAACTCCCCATAGAGGTCAACAAGATGAGTCACCTCAGGCCCAAGACTAACTGGCGCAAATACGCGGTTTATCTCCCATGGTGCGCCCAGGGATATCAGGGGGTTGGCAGTGGACGTGATAGGCTTTATGATGGGTGGGAGAAACGTCGAGAGGAGAATTTTCCCGTCAATTGCGGTAAGAACGTTCGCAAAGAAGTACCAGGCTTACTTGAGATTGTGATGAGAGCACCTCTTAAACCTTCAATAGTCTTCCATTTCTTCTTCCGTTCTTGCACGCTTTTTTCCATTCTTATTGCTACACGGTCTTCAGGTTTCGAAGTTGTGCCAGCTGAGCTTGGTCATTATCCAAATCTCATCCACTAGTTACCATGCTGTTAGACTCTTTCAGGGGGACGCAGGTGAGCATATGACTCAAACCAAGTGGCCTCAGAAGTCTTTCATAGATCACTCCGGAGAAAAGTTTCGTCGTGATCTCAGCTGCGTAAATAAGACACTGAAAAGTCATGCTGAATTAGGCCAGTGCGTGGTAAGATGACTCGATGGGGTAACTGAGGATCAGCCTCGTGGACTCTAGTACTTTACTATTACCCACCCATTCTCGTGTTCGTTCTCAGACCAAAGGCGCCACATTGGATCTCTTGTCCCATCCAGGCCCGGAGACCTGAAAGTGGCTCAAGCATGTATCCAAAGAAGTCATCCAATCAATTTACCCAGTGGTGAGCACAAATTGCTTTGGTTGCACAGCCAGGGGCGTTTTCAGCTCACAATCACGGGAGACACTAGCCGTACAGCTGGCAAGTTTTCCTAGGGTGACATCAGCCCAGATTGTTGTGATGAGCACCATCTCCCTTTGACATAAATTTGATCTCGGGATGTGTTGTGTAACCGGTTTATCCCAATGTATCCCAATGCCTCCCTCCAGACCCAACGAGCGTTCTGTGAACAGTTAAAAGTTTGAAATGCTCGCTTCTTAAGAAAATGCCTTGGAGTCCAATGATACGTTATGCTGCGCTGCTTAGTGATACCGCTCATAGAGCTTCATCTGAGAGCTGATGAATAACACTTGAATGGAGTAGCTTGTGTTCTCAAGTAGTTGTCCCTGGTCGACCGTCTGCGTCAAGACTGCATCAAAGACTTTTCTCTTCAGCTATAATGTGCAATACCTAGGGGTCCGACAGCTGGAGTTGTGCCGGTCCGGGAGCCGGACAGTCCTACCCAACTGTAATAGAAGGAAGGACTCGCGCGAAAGGCACAGCAGCAAGTTGCTTCGTTTGAAGGCTCTACAGCAAGCAATCTGTGGAGACTAACGAAAAGTTTGATGACCAGCTATTGCTGTGACCTTGATATAATAGAAACTGACTGTTCACCCCTTTGCTTTAAGCCACCTATATAATCAAGGATGTTGAGAATCAGCATGATAATGAGATCTATCTTCTTGGACTCTCACTGCTCCAACAGTAACTGAGCTTCCCAACAGCTCCAGATTCGTCTCATGGTATCAAAGTTACTCGCTTCCTCTTTTCAGGTAGCTCTTTCGCTTATCCACTCAACTCCTCATTCATTCCCTTTCCGTTGAATCTACCTATTTCTGGTTAGTTCGGACCGGATTTGGCACGCAAGCGAGTGATATTGAAGTTCATTTGCCAAAGCAGCAAGACAGTAACAGCAAAATAAGCTGAAGTGCGCAAGTGCATTAAAACAAAAGGCTTATGGAAGAGCGGTAAGTACATTCCGCAAAGGACAAGATTAGAAATGGGTTGCTGGGTTTGTCTATACTTGTCAAAATTGACACTGGGGCAGCGGTTCGGCCAGGAAAGGGTACTAATGGGCACGTGACGAACGCGTCTCTAACCAATGCAAGAGCCAAGCGACATCTGAAAAATACACAAAAAACGGAAACCGATGAAAACCGTGAGGGAAGGATCCACATCGATTTACATATGATCGCTGTTACCTAGACTACTCGATCAGATCTTAAATGCCAGCGATAGATCATACAACTGGTAACCACAAGCTACGGGACCAATATCAATGATCAGATATTCTAAGCATACACTTAAGATCCTATGGGAGAAATCTGAGAGAAGTATAACTGGTAGACTATTAGCATCCTAAACTCCAAGAACGCTTGGTTTCTCATGACTATTATCTTTCAGTTCATGAATCCGAATGGGATAATCTTAGCGTTAAATCATATGAAGGTGTTTTGATTAGAAGATAGGTCAGTGGTTCATACTCGTCTCCTTTCCTTTTCGCTCTATAAGCTACGATTTCTACCATCTTTTATATATAGAGCATTCTACAGTCATCAAAGGCTTTTCAATCTGCTCGTTCCTTCAATTCTTTGATAAGTTTACGGTAATACGT
This sequence comes from Thermochaetoides thermophila DSM 1495, assembly GCF_000221225.1. NCBI lineage: Eukaryota > Fungi > Ascomycota > Sordariomycetes > Sordariales > Chaetomiaceae > Thermochaetoides > Thermochaetoides thermophila. The sequence goes on from NW_006383039.1 coordinate 464,861, forward strand.
GGATTAGCGACACTGGAGAAGCCACTTCTCATAGGTATCTCTAAGGAAGATACTTACTGCAACGAAGGTTGGGGGGAATTTTAGAATTATTAGCCAAGTTATCATCGTTTCACCATCTTTTCTAGTCGCAAGTACATTATTGTACATATTCCTGTTGTTTTCTGTTCAAATTTCGATCATTTAGCCATAAAATCGGTGTTTCTTTGGATAGTGTTGTCCGTCAACATAACAGAGAATAGCTAAAAGCTGTAGCCGTCGTGAATACCGGCTAAACAGAACGTTTGGGTCAAATTCTCAGGCATCAGAGTATATCGCACAGTATCTAAGCACAGAGATATCTCAATATTTGTGAATCCTAAAAGGTGCCTTAAGCATGTCATAGTTGTATAGTCTCGAGTTCTTTGCTAATGCGGAGGAAGTCTAAGTCAGGGACTTCAAATCACCCTTTGAAGCTATCATGTTCCAATATTATGGTTGTGATCACAGTCATTAGGCAGTTGATGACACGCATCTACATATAAGACACATAAGCAGGCTTTGTATGGTTGTAGAAGTGGTATTGATATGCTCCTGTTCACGGTTTTAACTTCGAACCTCAAAGATAATGCAGATTTTGCCTTGATTCTTTTTGGTAGGTTCAGTGTGAGCCAAAAATGAACTCCTGATTTGATGTGTCGAGCAGCTACTTACATGCCTCTTAAACTACGGGCGGATGATGATAGCAGTAATGCTGCAGTCACACATATATCACATGGACGCGGCAGTCCAAGGAGAAGAAATATCCTTGACAGTCGACATATAGAACAACAATGACACAAGAGCTGAGAAGGGCAAAGGCATATCTGATTGGTAGAGCCCGGGAAATATGAGGGGGTGGCAAGAATGAGTTACATAACCTTGCCACGCTGAAAGGAACCCCTGAAGAGTGCAGGAGACCGCGAGGTACTCACAAGGGCAAAGGGATTTTATAAGGGGGGCTACTTGGACACGATGAAGGATTTCTCTTGGGCTTTCCTCCCCCAAACACAAGGACACTGAGGACCAAGAAAGATCATTACACGCAGTAATTGACTTCGCTGTGCACCCCACATCATCAGTGGCCATCATCTAACCTATTTTGACCCATTTTCGATTTCCGTCCGCACTAGACCAAGTCACCCGTTACAACATATGAGTCATACGAACAGAAATCAAATGGATAAATAGATCTGCGCCTGGTGCTAGAAGTAATACAGGTTCTCGCACCATATAAACTTGACGGAATGGACCATCGAATATGTGGTGGCATATCAAGAGCGGCAATTGTCTCGTGGTATCTAAAGGATAGTACTTGACCGAGGAGATGTGAAGTCGAATCCACTATTCAGGAGGTAATAAAATCCACAAAAGTCGTGTTCGATGGCCAAAGGTAGTCATCTCGCCGGCCATGAACCAAACGCGGATTGCTAGCATCACTGTTCTCTTCCCGGCGACGGACATCCTTCAAGCATTTCTCATGGTCCATCATATAGTAATGTCTCTCTCTTTTGCTAAACAAGGAAATGAAAGCTGAATTCAGCATGCTCATGATTGGACACGTCATTTGCAGCATGCACTCTTCGCTTCCCGAACCTTATCTTTACCCCGAAGTCAAAACACAATGTGGTGAGCACACGGTCTTTTAGCTCCTGCATTAAATTCGATATATTGGTTGACATTAATCTAAATTGCAATGTTGTAGCGGAGGTACCAGAGGCCATCCCTCTTTGGGATACCAGAAACATCGATTGTTCATTTCGATATCAAAGCACACCTTAGGAAAAACAGACTAAATGTCGTGCTTGTTGCGTGAAAGCCATTAAGATATAGCATAATAAAACATACGAAAGATATGTGCTGTTTCATCCCCTTCACAGAGTTTATAAGTATTCTCTCGGAGCTGTTCACCTTCATGGGTTGTGTGTGAGGATCTTCCTTAGTCGAGTTCCAAATCCATAAAGTTCTATCTACCAGTCCTAGGCTGGCCCAGGAAGAACATCAAGGCACGCCAATATATCAGCAGACTCAAGCGATCCGGGATGATCTAACCCCGGAAGGCCCAGGCCAATTAGACTAGCTACAAGTCAACATGGGCTCCAAATTAGTAAGGGTTAACTTCTAGTAGCTTCCAGAAATGTATAATGCTATCCCCTTCTAATGCACTATTGTTGATTTCTATGATCTCTCGGAAAGCTTTCTCTTAATCTGGTACAATGTAGAGCTTTCTAAACTTCGCTACATATAATCTTGATGAGTTTCTCCGCAGACTTTGGAAGTAGTCTTTGCAACTCTCGACTGAATTTTTAACGCACCTAAACCTTTGGGGGGTGAAGCCAATATAGTGCATGAAAGGGATTTTACGAAGAATGATCTCGGCGCTTCCTGGCGGAAGCGTTGGTCGCCACCTCCATGCATTTTTTTAGAAGTCGTCGTTTGCCGATCTTTGAGTCAAATATCCAGACACCAGTAAGTGTGTATGGTTCGGATTCAGGTGCATAGCCTGAACAATCCTATGCCCCATGCACTCCAAGGTCGGGGATAACAGTCCCTGGAATAGGTTCACAGCTTGGGATTTGGACCACATCTGCTCTCCTCGTTAGAGGTAGGCAATGCAGCTTCACTGGCTTGCATTGTGAAGATCAGAAAGAGGAAGCAAACAACTTGTCTCTCGGTCGTTCAGAGGAAATATTGGATGCCGTTCAATAGGATAAATGGATGAGAAGGGTTGGCGAACCAACACAAGCTTTCATAACCAGTAGTAAAATGGACACAAACCTGGTCTCTCAGCAGCTGTTGTCGGTGATACAAAGAGGGTCCACTTGGACTCCTACTCCTCGATCTGAGCTTAGATGTCTTCCTCATTTCGCTCCTCGATGCCGGACTGCTCCCTCCTCTTGCAAAACTCCCTTGAATCACCAGCAAGAAGCATGTTCAAATCAACGCGCTTCAAGAAGTCATCTACAATCACTGCAGGCCATGGCGTGCAATGCTGGCGTTGTCCATCCGTAGTGGTGAGCGTGATGATGCCATTGACCGCTTCAACAATAGTCTTGCGCAGTTTCTCGATGTTATTTACGAACGTTTTGACACTTGTTCTGATGATCCTCTCCCACAATTCCAAGATCTGCTCCATGGATCACTTGGACGCAAGCTCCTGGAGAAATACGCTGAGCATTATGGCGTCGCGTCGTTTCCGTTACCCGAAGTCTCAGCCACTAGAGAACCAATGTAAGTGGTGACTAAGAGAGCTCATTGAGCGCCTTGGTAACAGGCTCGGAAGCAATCCGTAAAAGTTCAACACGTACCTCATCGATCGTTTCTGAAAATTGTTTGTTAGCTCACGTTAGACACAGAGGATTAATTAGATGCACAGAGTAAATCAAGTCGCTTGAGGTGGTCATTTTCCGAGAGGTCGTAGCCTGGGTAGCAGCCCAGAAAAAGGCATTTCTCAAGACAAGTTCTCCAAGAGTTTCCTTAAAGGAAACCAGATCACCGAGAGTATGGAATATGACCAGCTTGTGGACTAGAGACTCAAGCGTCATATTTGGCATCTTGCGGGTGGGGCTGTGGGCAGCCATAATGATCAAGGGCCGGAAATCCCTCAAGTTCTTCATCATTCGATGCCTGTCGCAAAGCAAGACAATGTTGCACATCAATCGAATCGTCATCGCACGGTTGATCACTTTGATATAATCCTTTCTACCATAAGCAGACAATAAGACGTAAATGAAGCGCATCGGGCTCATCCTTGGGGACATGAACAACCAATTTGGCAGGAAGCGAGCCAGAATTTTCCCTGGAATAGTCCCTCCTAACCTCCTGTTTCTGATACCAGAATGGCGAGGCCGATGCGAGGGCTTTCGACGAAAGGGCGAAGCAAATACCGCCTGTCCCTGCTAGCAGTTTCATGTCTCCTTCTGGTCGATGACGTGCATCGTCGCTATTTTGCCGACTTTAAAGGTATTGCCGAAGGATTGCTGATGGAAAGGTTCTGTTGATCGACGTTGTGGTTTTGTGAGGGGTCAAAAACGGCAACAGCTAGAAGTAGAACTTAGCGAGAGGGCAAACATGTGGGGTTGATGCTGTTAGAGATAACAGCATACGGCTGTAAAATATCTGGAATACTACGGGTCACACAAGTCCTGTCTTTCTTCCTTTCCTTCTTACATTCCTGTCATTTTCCCTTCTTCCACTCTCTCCTTCCTTCCTTCTCTCCTTTTTCCCTGCCTTTCCTTCTTCCGTCGTTTTTATTCTGGCTTTTTTTCTTTCTTATTTCTTCCTGTTCTCTTTCTTCTTGACTTTTGTAGCACTTTTTATTTTTTTTTTCTGCTGTTGATCAATGAATGGAAGAAAGAGACATGAAGATGATGGCTGGTAAGCTGTATGTGATTTGTCTCCGTTTACAAACTCCGACCACCCACAGGATTTACACTTGACCAGCTCCTTGTTGTAGGTAGTTTCAAGAGACGGGATGACGTAACGTTGTCTCTGGAAGTGTATCTATCCGAACCCTGTTTATGCCCAGGCCTTTGGCTCAGTTCGCTTACACCGCTGAGGCAAGCTCAAGTTGACAACCAATCATCATGAATGTACGGTGCAAGTGAGAACTTGTATTGATACGCCAGGTTGTTCTCTGTAGCACATTATGGATAATATGCAGCATTGTCTCAGCCTTTTGAACTAACCGATTTGATGCTGAAGGACCAGAAGACTGCTCGTCATTGTCATTGTTCGTTTCGCCATTACCAATAGCATAAGTTAAAAATGGAAACTAAGGTGGAGCAGGTGTTCATGATCGACGTGCCAAGACTAAGGCTGGCATTTTTGGCCTGTTGAGTTTTGGGCGAGTGCTGCTGCACGGGGAACAGTTTTTTTGACTGGAACCAAGCATTGAGGGGTCATGGGAAGGACAAGTTGACAGCAAGTTCTGTACGACATAATTGTGGTTTCGTATTGCTCTGAAAGATCTGTTGACTGCGTCTCAGGCTGTCCAACGTTTGTGCTGCGTTCAATATTGCCCTGAATTGTCGCTTGAATCATTCAAAAGGAGCAGAAATTACATCGAATATCCGGGGTTCTGTACCATGATGACAAGCAAACTCGCCTATTTTCGATTGCCGGCACCAAGATTCACGGAACGCTTGGCACATCACTTGGCAACGCCATGAATGAGCCGTCCCGACATCATGGGTAGGCCGTCATTGGCTTTTTGTTGGATTGGCATCCATATCTCGGCATGACCTTGTTGCGAGAGCTGAAATATTCGGGTCACGGCTCGTCAGCCCGCTATCGGCTCGTTCCTTGTCCCCTTGTCAGCCACCACCATATCGTTCCACGGCCCACAGATAATTGATTATCTTAAATTACAACCCAACCTGGGTGGTTCGACTCATCTGTCTCATCGCTCCTTGGATGTGAACGTTTAGGTTCCAGAGCCTGAAACCCAGAAGGCATCTGAGTCCTAACAACCGATACCGTTGCAAGTAACTCATCAGCTCCAGTCTTAAAGCTTGACCCATCATCCTACGAGTCGAACACGTCTGTTTGGTCCGCGAGAACGGATCAAACGCATCCTATCTTTCAGGCCATCGCTTCTGATTGGTATCTCCGTCTGCGCTCGATCTCCCTCCTGTATGCCGCAACCACAGCGACCGTTCCGGCACCGTCGCCATCCTTGACAAACAAGCCATCCCGTATTATTATTTTAGATAGCATCTCGGAATACTCTATCAGCATGGCAAAGGCAGCCAATGCAGCAGTTAGGGAGAGCCGACGACGGTCGAACCCCCTCGACCTTGAGCGCATGAATATCATGAAGGCGCTCACAGCAGCTGAATACTCCCGCCGCCAGTTCATTCTCAATTTTGCTGCCAGCAAAGACACGACCCTTTTGATTCCTGGGCAAAAGTCAGCAGCTGTCAAGGCCGCTGAGGACTGGGTTACCAACTGGCTTGCCCAGAATGGGTATGATGCGAGCGCCGTCAGTAGCGACTTCTTCAAATACACTGTTGACGCTAGGTTATGGAGCAAACACGGTGCGTGTTCTTTGACTGCTAAATCTAAAGAGCTGTAACTAAGTTCTGCATTGTACAGTTGGCGATGATGTTCCATTTCCCTTCGCCTTCATGCGAAAGATGTCCGAGTCTTCCACCGTCACTGGCGATAGTGAACTTGGTCGACCGAAAAGCGCATGTTACGGAACCGAGCAGCAATCTCCTCAAGTTATGCCCATGGCATCCCCAACAACCGAAATATCAGGCTCCATGGTCACACAGCAGCCTTCGAAAAAAGCATCAGACTCTTCACGCCGACAGTCGCTGCCTGCACCCTTCACACTGCCAGTTTACAGCAGACGTCGCTCCATCAAGGACACAAACAACGACTCCGTGGATCCGTTAATGATGCCAGAGAAGGATAAAACTCGAAGTCTTTCTATGAACGATATGGAGGACCTCAAGCAGTCAGCAAAACCCATTGCGCAAGACAAGGTGCCCTTCTTCTCGCGCCTGGGCCGTTCTTTGTCTCGCCGCATGTCCATCACTGCAAAGGGATGATCCACGAGTGAGCAATCCCAATCTTCAAGACTGCAAACCAAGCAGAATCCAAAACATTCATCGCCCATGTGCAACGATAATTACATAACACACAGGGTCCAGTCCATCAACACTCTGTGCTCGTGACTCAATTTCAGGGATGTCCAATCTTGCACATGACCACTCGGAGGTTTCTCTGCAAAATCCGTAAAAGCTAATGACAGCGGAGGCCAAGGGGTCCTGTCACCGGTCAGCCTATCGCCCACCGCTTGCGGTTAGCTACAAGCAGGGAGGGTGGGAGGAAAACAAGGCAACAGATTGTAGGTGTGGCTGCCTAGCGTTAGCGCAGTCTGCGGCGCAGCACAGCACAGGGAGCGACTCGGACAACATTATTTGTGCTGCACAGCAGGACTTCCGCACTGCCACGTCGTTCTGCGTTTTGAGTTCGTGTGGTTCGTGGTTAATGGAGGGGGCTTTTACACTTTTTGCCGGGGCTACTGGTGCGGTAGTGCAGGTTAGGTCGGGTCTGGACCGGTGTCAGCCAGGTTGTCCGGTGGTCAAGCTTCAAGGGAGACAAAAGCGGGGGTGCCTGCCAGCCGGTGACACACAGGACGCCCACATGGCCAGCAGCTGACAGGTTCTATCTTGGTGTTTGGCCAGGAGGGCAAGGGGCGGGAAAGAAGCTTGGGATGGGTGATGTCTTTATTTTTCTTGGCTCTTCCTTGGTATTGGCAACTGAAGTTCAGCTTTTCTTGGCTTATCATGTGCAGACGCTTAAGGAATGCAAGCAATCCGCCTGGTTGGATCCGGGGGATTCCTCTCGGAAGGGAGGAGGTCTTGGCGCGGGAGGGGCCCTGCTCAAGGATGGCACCACGACCCAGCCTTAGTGATCTGCTTCGGCATAGCACGGTTTCATTCCATTGCCATGGCATAATCCTGGAGATGGAGAATGTGTTGAGACTGTTTGACTTCTTGGTTTCCTCTGATGTCAGGCCAACACCGGGGCTGAGGTTGTTTTGTTTAGTAGCTAGGGAAGGCCGTGTCCAACTCTACCATGCGTTTGGCAAAAGTCGGCCAACTACTAAGGGTATGCATGGTGTCTCAGACTGTTCGCTCCTGCTACTCTGCATATGGTCGTATAGACGTCACATATTTTTCTCTCGGTACAAAGTCCAGATGTCTATGATTAGTCGGTTGTCCTGATTGCGAAATTATTCATAACCTCCTCCTTGCACTACAAACATCGTCTCACGGCAGAGAAAATGTACTCCTAGACACATGATAGTGAATGATAGCGGACCATTGAGGAGCATAAAGGCGGGGAAGTCCGCCAACTCTGTCGATCAAGCGGTCCGGAGCTTAGATTATTTCTCGGTCATCGAGATCTCGACCAGATGACGCATATGCGAGGACTTTTGGCGGACCATAACAGTGACATCGTCGCTCCCACAGCACGGAGGTAGTTCATAAGATGCTTCGCCAACTGTAACGTTTCCTCTCCACCTCCCATTACATGGCTGGGGAAATAATGAACAAAATTTGTGCCTGAATTACGACCAGTTTCTTCCAATTGGGAATGATGAAGCCCAAGACTGGACAATCGTAATTTCTACGAGAAAAATATTTTCTACTGTTTACATTAGACCTCTCCGTATGCTGTTAACGAAGTCCTTGAGCTCCAGCGGACTGAAAAATTTGACTTTATTACTATCTTTTCCCAGTTTCTCCTGTGCAAAAACATCCGCGGTCATGGTTTAGCGAGTGTGGAGGGGGGAGGGTTCATAGTCTGCGAGAAGCAGACTCGCTTTTACCTTACTTGTTTGACTGAGCAAGAAGAGGCATATAAGATACGCCAATCCGAAGAACTGTCAGCTTGCCCGGTTTATTCAACGTGAGTGTTGCTGTTTCGAGGCACAAGTGTCCTGGAACACCCAAGGATGTTCAAAGATATTGCCCACTATGGTCGCTGTACCAATCCACACTGTGAGAGTAACAGCTTTGTAGAAAGATGGGGACGATTACTTAAGACATCTTGACAGGTTAACAGCAACTTTCATCAGCAGATGCGACTCTAACTGAATAAAAACAATAAACTAAAAGCAATGCCATGGACGAACCGGTTTCCAACATCGCCATGCATCCCCTTACTCTCAAACATCACGTCCCCTACAGTCCTTAGCGTCTTTCATACGGTGTCAGCCCTACAACCGGTGGGGATTTTTCTGCTCTCCTGATTTTCTGCCTCTGCCTCGGCTCACGGCAAGGTCCAGGGTCAGATGCCAACTTCAGCGTGGTCAGGGGGAAATCATGCTCCACTGGTGCCACTTGGCGAACCCCAACAAAACCTTAAACCGACGTCAACTCTTTTGGTGCCCAACCAATCCAAATCCACCATAAGAGCACAAGAAAAATGACAGCAGAAGCAGAACCAGCAGAAGAATTTGACATAATAATTATTGGTGCCGGCCTCAGCGGCATCAATGCTGCGTACCGCGTGCAGAAGGAGCTGCCGCACCGCAGCTATGCCATCCTAGAGCGCCGCCACGAGATTGGCGGCACCTGGTCGTTCTGGAAGTACCCCGGCATCCGCACCGACAGCGCTATGGGCCTGTTTGGCTTCCCCTGGCGCCCCTGGCCCTACGACAACAACATGGCCACTGCCCAGGCCATTCGCACCTACATGGAAGAATGTGCTGCCTCCGAGGGTATTGACCGGCACATTCGCTTCGGGCATCGCGTCGCCTCGGCCGCCTGGCGCAGCAACGAGCAGCGCTGGACGCTGACCGTCGTCGTCACGCACAAGGATGGCTCCGTCGCGACCAAGACCGTGAAGGCCTGGTGGCTGATCTGCGCGAGCGGCTACTACAGCTACGACAAACCACTGCCGGCCGTCATCCCGGGTCTCGAGAACTTCGAGGGCCAGGTCATTCACCCGCAGTTCTGGGACGAGTCGATCAACTACGACGGTAAGCGCATCATCATCATCGGCTCGGGTGCGACCGCTATCACCCTGCTCCCCGCCCTCGCAAAGACCGCGCAGAGCGTCACCATGTTGCAGCGCAGCCCAACCTACGTCATGAGCCTGCCGCGCCGTGACAGCACGCTGCAGCTCCTGTGCCGCTTCCTCCCCCGCTCCTGGGCTGCCGCCATCAACTGGTGGAACCGCATGATTATCGAGACCCTGTTCGTCAAGTTCCTGCTCACGTTCCCCAACATCTCCCGCGCTTTCCTCATGAGCGAGATGCGCCGCCAGCTGCCCGCCGGCTTCGACGTCGAGACGCACTTCAACCCGCGCTACAACCCGTTCCAGCAACGTCTGTGCTTCTGTCCCGGAGGAGACTTCTTCAAGGCCCTGCACCGTCCCAACGCGCGCGTCGTGACCGATATCATCGATACTGTCACCGCGACGGGGATCCGCCTCAAGTCGGGCGCCTTCCTAGAGGCAGACATGATTGTCACGGCAACCGGGCTGTACTTCAACCTGTTCGACGGCCTCGACATCACCATCGACGGCGAACTGCTCCGCGACTCCATCGCCGACCGCTACATTTGGAACGGGAGCATGCTCGAGGGCGTGCCTAATGCAGGCCTCATCGTCGGATACACCGCCGCGACTTGGACCCCCGGCGCGGACGTTCGTGTGCGCCAGATGATCAAGGTTATGAAGTACATGGAACGCAGTGGTGCGGTGGAGGCCCGGCCGTGGCTTGACCCCAAGAAGAAGGCCAAGTTGCCTGCTAATCCGGCAGTTGATTTGACGTCGACCTACATGGTTACTGCGCATAACAGGATGCCGCGGAATGCTGGCAAGGGGCCGTGGATGAATGGGGCGAGCTGGGCCGCGGATGTGTTCCGGTTATGGTTTGGGAGTGTCAGGAGCGGGATGCGGTATGTGTTTGCGCCGAAGGATAAGAAGGAGTAGGTGGATGGCTTGGCTGTGTGCTGATGGTATTGCGGTGATGCCTGGGGAAGTAGCCTGGTTGGATATGGGGATGGGTTTGTGGTTTGGGTAGGATGGGTGGTTGGGTAGGCGGTACGATAGGTTCACGGGTTGTGGTGAAGATACCCCTGGAAGTGTAGAGGTCATCGTCATTCGTTTATACCTCTCCTTTTTTTTTTTTGATACTAAGCTAGAGCTCTGCTCATTACGACAAGCCTCGTTTGGGTATCAAGCCAGTCCTGTACAGGTTGTTTTTCTTTGTCAGCGTTTCAATCTCACTGCATCTAAGCTTTTACTTGTGGGCGGGGTGTCACTGTCAGTAATAGTTGGTAACGAGCTTCCTGATATATCTCACCGTCTACTGTTTCTTGCTGCTTGTCCTTTCTACGACAACCTTAGGTATTTGATTGACGCTTTAGTCTACCTTCGCCTCCCAGCAACTACTTCTCGTTACCGATACAGGATTGCGCAACCCTGACCTTGAACGCTTCTTCATCCACGTCAAGCTCGTTCATGCATTTTTTTTTTCAGATAGCTGATTACGTTCGAAGTATCTCCACGGTTCGTAGTTTGTATGGTCGCTGAGATCTTCACAAGAAGACCTCATCATAACGGTTTATATTAGTCCGACTTAACCAAATCCGGGGAGTCATCCGTCACGAAATTTAGAATGATAGGGTCGTATGCCATACACCTTGCCGCCCTCACTCGAAAGACACGATCAGCATATCGTCATCTATCCACGACGGTGAGATTCCTACAGATAAGACGAAGGTGGTGAAGGTAAAAGCCGGTATAATAACCTCTTGTCTGAGCCTTATAAATGGTCGTGAGGAGATGCGACCAGGATCTCGTGGGTTATGCTGGAGAGGGATCACTGTTGGGTTCGAACGGTGTGGGCAGCTCATGGGATCCGATGGTTCACGTTAAGGAGGACGAAGAGGGGGTTAAACTGAGTTTCACGATGCCTCCCAATCCGGTATGATACATAGCTCCGTCCATCCAATGCCTTCCACTTAGTACCGCCCTTCCAATTATGAACGGCCGAGCCCTCTGCCAAAACTCTGCCATTTCCAAACCAAGTCTATCCGCATAATGATGGAAAAGCCTGTGTAATTCATCATCTTGCTAGGGCTCGCAGCTTATATGGTCCCGGGTAACCTGCACTGTCCTCACCGTGCTGCTGCGGAGAATGCCCGCCCTCAGAAAGTTCATCTGGTGGATGAACTTCCCCGACTGCGCCGACAGTTCGCAGGCCACTCGGCCTGGGTGATGTCCTGACGGCACCAGCTCTGCTGGGGCAGCTCGAGATCGAGCCTGGCGTGTATGGCCGGACCACGCAGCCATTGGTTCTTCGATATCTGTCACATGGGCCAGTGGCGGTCCTCTTCTCTATAGGACTTCATCGCCCTCTTCGATCATCTTGAACATGTTATCGAGGAGAAAAAGGCGCCCTTTCTCGATCAAGTCTATCAGGCGGTCAGCAAGGGGAGAATAAATGAATCAGTCAAGGCACAGGTGACAGTTCACTTACCATACAGGCCAAGATGCTGAATGGTTTTTATTGTTGGAAAGGCAGTACCCACCAACAAACACTCTGCGGTCTTTCCTGTCTCAAGAAGGGAAAAAAAAAAAAACGAAAAGAAGACCGAACCCCACACCCAAAGGCTGTTAAGGAGCAAACACGGGTTTCGTACAATTATATCTGGGATCGAAAACACCATCTGCACATGGTGGAGCACGTCAAACCTTGTTAAATCACCAGAGTGAGGCTACAATAGGGGTTCCCAAAGCTTGCTGCAACTCGCGACAAGATACTCCTTTGACGCTCTCCGTTGCCGGATGAGCACACGATAACGACACTACGACGGTCAGATCAAGTCATTACATTGAGTGTGTTGTATGTTACAATTAGTATCCAAGAGCCCCCTCCCTCGATAGTCAACTCTCCCTTAGCGATCCCGGCCAAAAGTGTTAACCGGCTTCGGCTTGTTATCCAACACCTCTTCGATCTCCGCCAAAACCTCAGGGGTCAGCTTGTCAAGCAACTCAAGTGCCTTCAGGTTATCCACAATTTGCTCAGGCTTGGTAGCACCCAGAATGACTGTGCTGACATTGGGGTTCTTCGCCGCCCAAGCCAGTGCGAGGTGCGTAACCGAGGCACCGAGCTTCTCAGCGATCTTTGTCAGCTTCCTGACCTTCTCGATCTTCGCCTGGCCCTGCGGCGTCTGCAGCTCCTTGATGGTATTCTCAAAGAACGCCTTGTTGGTCGCGAACCGCGAGCCCTCCGGAATACCGTCGTTGTACTTGCCCGTCAGCAGACCGCTGGCCAGAGGCGACCAGATGGTGGTGCCATAGCCGTACTGCTTAAACAGCGGCGCGTACTCGACCTCAAACCGCTCGCGGTGGAAGGCATTATACTGCGGTTGCTCGACCACAGGCGCAATCAGATTGTGCTTCTCGGCGAGCTGGATCGCCTCGGTAATCTGGGCAGCGCTCCACTCCGACGTGCCCCAGTAGTAGGCAAGGTTGAGGTTGCGGATAACCTGGGTGAAGGCCTCGACGATCTCGAGCATGGGCGTGGCGGGGTCGGGCCGGTGCGCAAAGACGATGTCTACATAAGGGGTCTGTAGGCGCTGCAATGACGACTTGAGGCCCTCGACGATGTGCTTGCGGCTCAAACCGCGCGTGTTGGGCTCCTTGCGACCGGTGCCAAAGAAGATCTTGGTTGTGAGGACGTACTCGTCGCGTGGCCAGCCGAGTTCCTTGAGTGCGCGACCCATCTCGATCTCGCAGGCGCCATTGGAATAGATCTCGGCTGTGTCGAAGGTTTGCTGTTGGAAGGGTGCTGTCAGCAGTCTGTTGGACAAAGTATCTGTTGTAAGAACAGCCTACAATGCCATGCTCCCAGGCAGTCTTGAGGCACTCCTTCACGATGTCACCCTTTTGAGTGCCGCCGTAGGTGAGCCAGCCGCCAAGAGAAAACAGTGAAACTTGGAGACCAGTGTTCCCCAGGTAGCGGAACTTCATGTTCTTCGGCTCGTAGGCCGTTGGGACAACGCTCTGGTTTGACATGGCTATTGGTAAGGGTCTCTGAGGTACCGAGAAACTACAAAGAAATGGGCTCAACGTGAAGAGGAGGAATTTTGTCTCTGGGAGGGCAGCAGTCGCGGCCTGGCCTTTATCATGGTGAAAAACTCGGGCGCGATGTTCCAGGAGAAGTGGGGACCGAGTAATAGTGCATCGCAATAGCTCCTGGCAGTGACGACATTGGATAGATACCTGAAATCGGGCTTCGGAGATTGGAGTTTAAAGTGGGGTACAGATGGTTAAACTGTGTCGATGATGACAAATTCAGCACAAATAAAAACAGCGGAATACTGGCATGGCCAACTGCTCTTACTGGGTAGGAGTATGTGACCGATTATCCATGACATTGAAGTGTTCAGGACGGATATCGCGGAGTTTACGACATCTTTTTCACAGCAACCGCGCTTTGGAGCTCATCTCGAGCCTCGATGGACCCCGCCATGGTGGACTTGGTGATGAAAGGATATTGACGGACGGAAGCGGGGTAGCGGGGAGAGACCCACATTCAGGGGGGCCGCTGGTCATCCCGCGACCCGCCCCTCAAAGTTCGGGCGCTGGTATCCGCAGGGTCCGGTAGACGAAATCACTATAACTCCGGGTCTTGCGGGGAAGGAGGGCGACAAAGACCACTTTTGGGGGAATAAGCATCACAAAAGGCTATCGTGTAGCGGAGTGGCAAGGTCGCTAACTTTGTTTTCCTTAGCCAGGCACTCCAAGTCCAATACTTGGAGCCCTCAAGTTGACGAAAAAAAAAAAAAAAAAAAAAAAAAAGAAAGGAGCTCAGCTGCTTTGAGGGATAGGACGCCAGGTAGGCCGACCGTTTCTCGCCCTGCTTTTCGGCATCCACTAAAACACAACCCGGTCTCGAAATCGTCCTGCACTAGACAAACTATTGCAGAACTTGCCAAACGCTAGGCGCCAGTGAGGTTTTGCACCCATCTCGACTTACCATATATTACCATATATGTTATTTTGGCCTGCCGACACTTTGATTCATGATGTGATACGAAGAGCTGCTGTCGGGCAGCATATTGCAAAATGACAAAAATGACAAAGTACGGCCACTGTGCTTGCCTGGTGCACTTAGCACAGTATGATCTAGTCACACCGATTTCTCTTGGTGATTTCAAGCAACTGGCCAAATTTGCAGAAGACAGGTTTAGACCTAGCGTCATGGAAACGAAGGGTGAGAGATGGCTGTGCCGTCAGGCTGCGAAGGTTGGCAGGGTGGCCAACGCATAGCATCGGGCCTGTGTCAGCCCTCTACATGTAACAGGCGACCACTCTGAGACCAACTTCAATTACTCACTGTGGTAAAAGAATACAGTCTGCCACCACCAGGCTGGATCAAGGGTATCGAAGCTGGAGCAAAGGCCAAGAAGACGATTCACGTGAAAGTCACGGGACCTGGAGTTCAGGACCCCCCCAAAAAACGGTGTGAAGATAATAATGGCTTCCAAAAATAGAGACTCCGGAGATTGACAGAATACCAGAAAACAGAGCAATATGAATGCAAACATTGACAATCCTGTTGTATGTACACCAACACAACCACGTATGTACACAGATGGGGTATCGGTTCCATTCCATAAACCAACCATCCAACGCCGGAACGCCAGCCCGATATGCTATCCCAAGCTGCAACTTTTCTTGATGCTTGTTATTGAACTCACAGGTTTCGCTGTAACCAACGATTTTCGGCGCGACTGTATTGACCGCACCTCTGATGCTATGACCTTCGGTTTTTGTTGCTTGCTTATCCGGGAAGTGGCCTCTGCTGGCGGACTCATTCTTCTTTCTCTTCTCGATTGTGCGGCTGATTTTGATAGAGATTTTGCCCGTTTTGCCGGGCTGTGCTCTCTTTGTTTGTTTGTTACTCGTGCTTCCCGGTTGGATTCTGTTGTGCTGGGTCTGCTGTATGCTGAGCGATCTGATGGTGATTGTGGCGCCCGTGATGAAGACAGATTTGGATGTCTCCGCTGAGAAGTGGACTGCTCTGTAGTATTTTCTCCCATCGATGCAGATGAAGATGGTGACGTAGGTTTTGGTGGTGCAGGTTTTGGTGCCGCTGAATAGACTGTGGTTAGGGCGAGACTCATAGTCGGGGGAAATTAACAACTTACTGCCCGGGGTATATTGTCCAAGGTTGGACGTCAATCCTGGTGAAGAAAACTGCTCGCGACAATTGCATTCACCAGTGCTGCTGGGGCAACAATCAGGCTCAGACTCGGAAAATGAGTAAGCACGGCCCGGCGTCGAGGGGCGTGAGTCATCATAATCGTGGAAGTTATCGCTCGGGGAGGCCACAGAGGAATCTGAACACATCGTCATAGACCGATGTGAGTCCGAATAGTAGGCCTTTGATGATAGCGTCTCATGGGAGCCGGTGTCCGTCGAATCCGACATGGACTCCGGTTCATCGAACACGGTGCCAGAAGAGCCGTCGAAAGACCCAGAGCTGGAATCCTGATAACAGGTGCCGGACTTTGGTTGCGCAGGTTTGTACCAGGGGTGATCTGCAGGTAGATATGAGGCAAAAAAGCGCACAAGAGAATCAAAAGATTTAGTTCGAAAGAGCTGAATGGCAGGCTGCCACTGCTCGTTGCCGATGAAAGTAGGGTTGGCGATAATCTCCAAGGCGGCCGACTCCAAAATTTCGTTCAGTTCCTGAAGGCGTTGTTCCTTTCGTTTCTCGAGCATCCCGAGGAATTCCTCGGGGGAGGTCGCCAGGTGAGCTATCTCGCAGACATCGTGGTGAAATGCCTCCGGATCTAGGATGGGAATTGTGACGGTGTTATACCGGTCGTGCAGAGAAGTAGTCAAGTCATCCTTCTTTAACCCAAACTTCCAGTAAGGCCATGACCAGGAACAACCCGACATATCGTTATCCATTCTCTGATAGCTGCTGACTTGAGAGGTAGACAAGTGCCGGGGTTTGGTGTCTGAGTGGGGACTGAGTGGGCGAAGTGACCAAGATTGAGGACAGTAGACTCGCGAAAATCGTTTGTAGTATAGAGCGCAAGACGGGAAGTCATCTAGTACGTGTGTGCAACACCGGGCATTGTGCAGCCGATTGCGAGTTTGCTTCGAGAATCGAACGGTCGTGATGTAATTGCGCGGGTGGGTCGTTTAGAAGGGACGGTCCTCGATGATCTCCTAGGGAGGAAAATGAGACGGAGGTGTTGCGAGAAGGGTCGTGGAAATGGGCGGCCGGTGCGGTTGGGGGAAGGAAGGGGACAAAGGAGAAGGCATACCACAGGTTGGAGGGTCGGGGGCAACGCCTGGTGGCCAAACCGACAACAGCCTGAGAACGCACCTTTGTGGAACCTAAGAGTCTTTCAACAGCCAATCAAATGACTCTTACACTCCGCTCCGCCCCCCTGCAAAGTCGCTGTGCTAATGCGCCGATGGAGCCACAATTCTCCATCGACAAATCATCTCTCACTTCCAAAACCTTGGCGACAGGTCCTGCGCCAACACAAAGATCGATCAAGGTATCCTGCTTCAAATAAAATCACGCAAAGCTGTTTGCATGGCTTTCCCTCCATGTGCGACTGCACAATACACACTACGTACACGGTACAATACATTAGCACACTCTTGTCCCCAACCTTCAACCCACCAAGGAGTGACTGTAGCTCAGGTTCCGAGTATATGGTAACCGGAAGTGTAAGCACAGTTTGCGCCAACCCAAGTGCAGCGAGGGCAATCAAGAGCCCCGCCAAAGGGTCAAGCACAGTGTTTATGAGCATTTGCACCAAAAGCGTGCACCTGCCGGGCAGACAATATCACGTTGCTGCCACGTTGGGCTTCATGGACCTTTATGGATTTCCCACAAACAAAACCTTGGCGGGCAGGCCGTTTTCGGGATCTCGTGTCCCCTCATTCCATCGAGAATGGGTGAACATCAGGATTCATCCAAAAGTATGGCTTACCTCTTTACCTTACCTCCAGTCGGGCACACCACAAGTGATCTATCAGACTTCAAAGGAGTTAACCTAGCACGGTGATACAGCAATGCTTGATGTGAGTGAAGTGTTTGCGACCATCCGGACCAAATCTCTTGGTCTCACGAGGATGACGCCCAACCCTCGCGCCACAAAGAGGGACCGAAGCTCCTCTTGATTGGTGTGTTCCCATGGGCACTTGTGAGTGGTGGGAGGGGGAACGGATTCTCCGGCGCCCAGGAAGAAGGGAACCGCCACTCGATTTTGGTACACAGCCTCAATCCCTGGTGTAGGCCATTTAGTGTCATGGTTGCGAGAGACCCTCGGATGAACCAAATCCCTCCGGTGTCATCCCAAGTCAGCAGTTGCATACGTTGCCAGATGCAAACAGCTGCCAAAAACATGGATCAGGGTTTAATGCTGCTCGCTTCTCTGCTTCACTTCGTTGCTCAACCTTGTCAGCGAGTAAGAGCGTAGCAACTTCTCATAATGTGTTTCTCTCGCCAACGCTGTCTTTGGAGGTGCCGGAATGGCCCAAGACTATCTGGAACCACCAATCCTCGAGCTTCTTCTGTTTCCGGAGGAAAAAATTCTTCTGATGCAAGATGCTAAAGCGACGACTGGATCAATCTCGACCTTCCAGGTTCAACAAAGCTCAGGTGCTTTAGGTATTTTTCGCAGACACTATCATCTGCTCCCACATCTGGGCCAATGCCCCTCCATCGAAATAACTACAATGGTCGCGAGGCTTCTATGCGTCCGCTGACAACAACATGCGGACCTCCTATAGTGTTGCAGAGGAGCCCCCAGGCAGCTTTCCCTCGATTTGCTGCCCAGAATCTGCCAGTCATGACCGCCTGCAGCAAGGCTGATGGCCGCTCACAAGCTGTCCAGCCACTTTTCCCCGCTCACTCACCTTGCGCATCTGACCAGGTTGTTTCTCATCATTCCCTCATCAACCCGCAACACATGTCCAAGGGATGATGTCCAACAATACATGATAAACACAGCAAGGGACTCCTTATTCTTTCGTTCTCCTTTCAGTTCGAGCCTCGTCGGCCCTTGTCTTGTATTCTCACTCGTTTCTATCACGCTTAACGTTCTGATCGACATCTTCGCTGCATCTCTCCCTTCTTCGTTTTATCGGTTGCCTTACCCCTCGCTCTGTGTCAGCCTGAAATTCCCAACGTCATTGTCGCTCGCAGCTGCGCTTGTGCTTGGTGCATGGCATTACGCACTGGTTTTTCTGCATCCGTTATTTTGGGAAAGCCGCCTCCTTGATGCAAATGGCGATGAACCAGGTCAAAGAATGCTCGGAACACTCCGAGCAGAAGACCGAGCCCTTCTCACAAACCGAAATTCAGGCCAGGCTGAACCGTTCCCGTTACGAAGAACTGCAGATGCTAAGCAGCACTGTACCGCTGGATGACCTCCATTTACCAGCCAACAGTCACGACATTCGCATCTTGCTTCGGCCCTTGGCCAAGAATCGCTCCTTGAGCCCAGGACAGAACTCGTTGTGGATGATGCTACGCACTGAGGCGGCCGGGCCAGATGAAGCATCACACAAGGTTTTGGCAGTGAGGCAGACACACAGGAACATTTGCTTCCCGGTTATGATGCAAAATCAACAACATCCAGGTCGAGATCTGTCTTTTGATCTGTATTTCGATCCTCAGAGCGACAACTTGGTTATCTTAAACCGATCAGATACACCGTTCACGTTGCTACGATTGTCTGACAAACCTGAGAACCTTCGCAGAGTGCAATTTGACATCAACCCTGGTTCTAGCAAAACTCTCGCTCCAGGAACCTGGAGGGCTAGCATGGATGCTGTTGACCTGGTGGACTTTCGTATTCTTGAAAGGGCAATGCCCAGCTCTCACAGTCATTCAAGCCCGTCGGCTCACCCTCAGTGTTGTACACTAGGCCATACGCCCGAGGTGACAGGGAAAAGGCAGCTTGAAGACCAAGACGGCAACGAGAACGACGCCCCAGAGAAGAAGCGACGGCCAACGGATCCTGACGACCAAAAGGGGGATGAGGATGGTGTTACCTTGATTCTCCCCGCTAAAAACAACCTCCTAGCTCTCAACTCATCCGAGAAGGATAAGGCAGTAGTCAAGTCTACAGGACATGCCCTCCTGGATCTTCAACCAGGAGACACATTGCAGATCCCGATTTCAAATGGTGAAGCTCTAGTTGATTATAGCATCACGAAAATGGGGCCAATCGCTTCTACAAGCGCAGCGACTGTCTTCACGGCCGAGCTTTCTGACCATACAGACATCCCCAATGGCATTGTCGTGGTCAAGGTCCTGAAGACAAAGCATTCGACCACCAACGGCAACGAGAGTGCCGCGGCCCATCATGTCGTCCGCCAGGCACATTCCTGGCTGCGGGAATTCAGGAGCCAAAGCAACCTCAACCACCCAAGCATTGTGCGGTTGTATGGCGGCGACGCTAGATATCTCTCGTTGTACATGGAACATGTAGATGCCAAAGACTTAACAGTCAGGGGTGTTTGGAGATCGGATTCTGATTGGTTCATTGGAAGTCATGAAGATGCCAAAACCATTTTGCTAGACATCACGAATGCGCTGCACTATATGCACGGCAAGGGAAGGATTCACAACGACATCAAGCCAGGCAACATCCTGTACAGTCCTGAGAGGGGAGCTGTGCTCTGCGACATGGGCCTGTCGAGTCGAGACAAGGACGCGCCCAGCACTGGCGGGACACCATGGTATATCCCACCTGAGTTCCTCGGTCTGATGCAGCGTGGAGCTCCCAGCGACGTGTGGGCATTGGGAGTAACGATGCTCTATGTTTTGAGGAGAATGCAGTGGCCGGACGCGCGGGCTCATAAAGCTCATCCAAAGCATTTACACTGGATGATCGCAGAAGTGAACGCGCGAACGCCTGCAGTTTCTCGCGGAATGCCGCCTACTCATTCGCGGGAAACGCCTGCTATGAGGATGCGCAAATGGCTGAATGAGGTTACTGTGGTCCGCAATGGACTTGACATGACCGATCCCCTGGAGCGATTAGTCCACGGGATGCTGGCACCGAATCCAAAGGACCGTGTGTCGACGGCCACCATTCTGAACCATATCAAGTCGCTAACGGCGAAAATATCGTCCGACGGTTAAAGGCTTTTTGCTTGGGAAGGTCACCTAACGGGAATTTGGATCAAGTCTTCCGTTTTGGATAGCCACCAGTTTGGGGGGGGGGGGGGGGAGAATGAATGATGCTGGTGAGGTGATACAGGCATTTATCTTGCCAGAACAAATACTGACATGACACTTAAGATATTATCTCTATTTTTGACCCCAATCATTCCCTACACATTAGCGCCGTATCCGTCTCTACATGATACCATCCCCCCTCACAAACTCATACCAAACGCAAAAATGAGCGTCAAGGCTGCAACAGACGACAGCACACCCATGTTAACACCAATCGCCGGACCAGCACTGCTTCGCGTCGGGCCATTGTCACCAGCACCCTGACCATCACCTTCAGTCGACGAGCTATCCGAGCCAGAGCTGGCCTGCGCCGTGATCGGGGCGTACGTGACACCCTCTGTGACACACTCCTCATCGCTCAGCGGTGTTGCGTTCGCGCGGAAGCGGATGTTGGCGCAGTTGTACAGCGCGTTGCCGTTTTCGCCGATGGTCACAACCTGCAGGCTGGCGTCGGAGCCGTCCGAGATGGGCAGGTTGGTAGGCAGTGCGAGCTTCTTGACGCACAGCGTGCCGTTGCCGGTCGAGTTCCAGAAGGGGTTGGTCAGGGTGTAGTTGAAGTTGGAAACATCAGACCCCAGGCCGAGGTTGATGAAGATGTAGGTCCACTTGTGGTGCAGGTCCAGCTTGATGCTGCCGCCGTCAAGGGGCCATTCGGTGCGGGGTGCGTCGGTCAAGTTGCCCGGGACGCCGGCGCCTGGAGTTTAGGTGGTTAGGTTCCTGCATTCGAGTGAGTGTGGGAATGTGGAGGGGAACGCGTACAAGGCTGGATCCATTGTGAGTAGTGGGTGCCGTGATCGTGGCTTGCTGAGAGGGTATCGGCCCGCATGGGCGGGTACTCGATACCGAAGTGGGCTTGCGCGAGGTGCGCAACCGCTAGGAGAGCGAGCGTCTTGAGGGCCATTTTGGCGGATAATATGATAGAGTTGGATGAACAAGTGACAGCGACAGGATAGGTGCAGAGATTAGAGTATTAAAGGACCAAAGGTCTCCAAGCCAACAACCAACCGGCGGCGTACGAAAGATGCGAGGCACCGTTGTACAACAACAACAAACCAACAAAAGGGTTGCCTGTAGTCGAATCAGAGGGGTCTAGCGCGACTTGATGACTTTTTTTATAGTCCGCCACTTCCTGTGCGTATGTTTGTCGAACCCCTTTTAGGATTAAGGTCGCGCTAACCTTGCGCGTCGCGCGGGGGATCGCTGACCCAAGTCTGGGGAACCATCGAAAACCTGCTCGCACTGCATGGCGGCATGGCGCATCTTAGATTGTCAGCTAGGGAAACACCTCCATCCAATCGCCGTATTTCCACTGCGTACCTGACAGGGTTTGCATCGCGGACCATCCCACGACAACCTGGGAGCGAGCGACCTACGATCTGGATTCAGCACGACGAGCGACGCACAGAGCGGTAATTGAGCAAGTTTACCACTCTGCCATCTGCATCTTCCCATCTTGCCCCCCCCCCGGTCTTCCCATCCATCTTGCTCATCCCAATGCAATGCAATGTTGTCCGGGCTCGGCATTCGGTCGGATTCGGCCGTGATTAGCGAGGACAACCCAGCTCCCTGGGGAACCGCCCCATCGGCCTTTGTCACTCGAGCGGATCAGACCCCAACCCAACAGCAGGGATGAACTTGGAGGTGTGATGACCCAATCAGCGTGTGTCGAAGCTTTCTCGCTTGCCTGATGCGGCAAGTTCCCCTCTTCTTGTGAGTGGCGGGTCACTCGGACCTTGGCGCGTTGCCCGCTTGGCTGGGTCAGCGTGCGTTGGGTGGGCGTGGGAAACTTGCTCAAACAGCCGCATGAGGGAATGCTGGGCATTTTGTGGGAGAGATGTTGGTTGACAACTTGGCATTTTTCTTTTGTTTTATTCTGGGATTACTCGCTTTTTGGCTTCGATGTTTCCGTTTAGTTTATTTTTGGAGGCGGGAACTAGTGTAAAAGATCCTTTAAACAGATTTTCTCCCGACGTCCTGAAGATTTCTGGAGATTTGGGTTGTTAGGGGGTTGGTTGTTAGAGTTTCTCTATTTTGACTTCATAGAAATAACCTACAAAGTGTGGTCGATGGCCTTCCAGGATATAAATTGTTCAAAAGTTCTGCGGTATGACCAAAAGTGTTCCAACTTTTCTTGTCTATTATTTTATACATTGTTGGTTTTTGGAGACCTGCTTAGCAACAAACATGATCTCCATTGACAAAGCCCATCAACCCCTCTGTACAGTAGATCTTTGTGTGCTGTCGTAGTTGAGCCAGGACACCCATTGAGGAATCCCCCGCAGCCACACTTATGGAGACGCGACACTGATCCTCATGTTTCTGGAACAGAGACGACCAAAGGATAGGCGTCAGCAGTCGAAAATGAATCTCTTTGTTCCCACCGTTAGCGATACCCTTTATAATTGGAGTCAACGGAATAGATCAACGGAAGGTACTTAACAACAACGACCGTGTCGTAAGAGGCACGGCAATGCCCTTGTGACCGAACTGTGTGTGGGATCTTTGCTATGATAAGGCATATCTGCTAAGGCCATCTTGAAAGTCTTTCAGAGTCACTACATCATAACTTCTGGCAAAGACTGCCCAGTACTCGGACCGCAGGAAGAGGCCGACATCACTAACAGAAGCTCAAAGGCGATTGTCCTATTCTTCCACTTAGCATTTACTCACTGACTGCAGTTTGGCAGTATCTTATCCTGCAAGCAACTCGGGAGTTCGAGCTTGGTCTAACCTTAACCATCGATAAGGTTAAAGTGACAGCTGAGGACCTCCTTGTGCTTTTGGTCTCGCTGTGTGGAGTTGTGCGGAAGATATCCCTTGCAACTTAAAGACTTGGCTCTCCACGCAATGCTAGTTTTAGCGGGATTTTGGGTTCAGGCGGGGTTCTTTGGTTGCCTGCGTTCTGGCCAAGTTCACAACTAACTTCTTCGGCACCCTGAGAGCTCGAAACGAATAAGCCTTGCTGCTACAATCACGGTAAAACAAGAAAAGCGACGTACAACCGACCCTCAAGACCGGCCGTGAGGAGCAGGGAAGCCGTAGCATGTTAACCTCATTTCATTATGTCCGTGGATGCTGACATTGATCTGGCTTTAGCACCAGCGCAGCACAGCACAACCGCCCGCAGCTCTTATCGCCGCTGAAGCCCCTATTGGATGCAAACCTTGCCGAGAGCTGAAAGGCAACAACTTGATTGCAATGTCGCGGCTGCTGGAGCAGTTTGAGTGGCTAGCTCGGTGAATAGGAATGCAGGTAGTGCTTGAGCTTAAGCTTTAGTTGGCTCAAGTTCCACGCGTACTCTTCCCTTAACCTGATTGGTTGTTTACTACTCGCCCTTTGCTGTCTACTACTTGCAAGGTCTTTACGACTAGTCGCCTAACGGACACCTGACAAGGAACGTATTCGCCTGTTTCGAGGCTTTCAGAGTCCAGCTCTAACCGTAGTATATTTGGACGTCAGATACCTATACATTGAAAGTTATGCACCATCGACAACACAGCAAGGACAAAACGATGATCAACAACGAGGCCACAAGCGCGAATGCTTGTTCACAGATGAACTTGCATCCGAAAGCTCTCGGTAGAAGCACCGGCCTGAGGCACCTGGCTCTTGATCAGGAAATCGTCGATGACGGCACCTTGTAATGTCTCTGGAGAAAGTTAATGTATGGCGTTGCCGTCTACACTGTCTCAATCCTTCACACATCGCTCTTTTATCTTCATGATATTTCTCGCTCTCAAATGTACTTATGCTGTGCCGATTCTTCCTATAATCCATAACATTTCCGCACTCTTTAAACATCGGCATTGTGGTTTGTGTTTGCTTACGGCATTTAGGTCACCTGTAGATACTAACCGCCGTCTGTTAGCTTGCCATTACCGGCGACAGCGGATTGAGAGCAGAGTCAACGGACCTCCAAGCCAGCCTAGGGCCGAGTCTTAGTTGAGGTTAAGTTGTGCTCCACCAGGTACGATCCATCAAGGCTGCTAGCAGGGACGTAGGATCAGTGGTCACAATGATCAAGTATGCACCCATCAATATCTCTAGAACAGTAACTCCCGGTTTAGGGAGAGAGAATGTCTAATTTAAATGTGGTACCACAAGTCTTGATGTGGCATGAACTCTGCAGTAAGGGTGTGCTGTCTTGTTCTCAGCGGCGAATCAGTGGAGTTCCGAGCTGCCTAATACTGCTTGCCAACTTGCCACTTATAAGTACAGAGTCAGACAGCTTCAACTCAAATCAAGTAAGAAACCACTATCATAGCACTGCAAAACAGTAATTCACACTTGTACATGGCATTCCACACCAGTTGCATTAGTGAATGCTTACTATTTTCTATGTTTTCCTATCCACATCTCAAAAATTTAACGGAAAGACTCTATTATCACTGCACGCCGCGCTTCAGACTGATCGATGTCTATTGGTGGGCTGCGGTACAGCCATCATCTCTATATACATCCAAGAACTACCAAGCGAGCAGCTCGCTAATTCAGAAGCCTGTCCATGCCACTAGGAAGCTTTCCAGCAACAATGTGATGCGGTTAGAAACTGTAACGGATGACTTGGTCTGGTGCAGGCAGGGATCGACAATAGGTTAAATGGGTTAGATGATGGCCATTGACGATGTGGGGTGCACAACGAAGTCAATTAGTACGTGTAATAATCTTCCTTGGTCCTCGATGTCCTTGTGTTAGGGAGAAGAAAACCAAGAGAAGTCTATCGTGTCTGACTAGCTTCCTTTATAAAATCTTCTCGGCCATCCGGTTCATACTTTTCGGTCATGCGGCTTCCAGATATCTTCTGGAATCAACCACGGGTTCGTGCCTTTCACAATCATTCTATCTCCGGTGTCCCTTATGTTTGGCAGTCAGGGATACCCATTTTCCTTGGACTGCCGTGTCAGGGTGACAGAAACAGTACGTCTCTCTATACGTTCAGCCAATGTCCAACCCAGCGCAGATACCATCGAAGAAGCGACCAGCATGGCTGTCACGATCGTCCATTGAAAAAAGTAGCGGTATACGCTCAGGTTTGATATCATCTATCATCTGAAGAGAACTGTCCTGGTCCATCGCGCCTCAACATCATGGACGTATCATTCTCTCCAAATTCACCACCTCCGATGCATCAGCTGCCCCCTCATCATACACACACTTCGCGATCTGGTCCGGCCAGCCCCCCACCCTAAGACGTCGACATTTCCTTCTCAACCTCATCCTCCACGTCCCCATTTTCATCCCATTCTCCCCCACAAGCTTCCCAAACGATACCAACTACGCATCCCACTTCATGTCCTCCTCAAACCCGCCCACGTTTCCCTCCAACCCCACAGGGGACAGAAATGACAGTAAGACTAACACTAAAACTCGAATGGCTGTAAGCCGCATCTGGACTCTCATGCCCATCTGAGTTCATACCTTTCGCAACTATGTGCCTAAACCCTTGATCTTCGTTAGCTCCAGGTTTTAGCCTTCGGGTGTTTAATCTTTTAGTAAGGGACCAAGCTTTAAGCATTCAACGTACTACGGCTTTGAATCCTGATAGCTTTACCACTGAGTAATTCGTACATGAGGTGGCAGAACCTCTAAATTAGAAGAGAAGGTGGGTATTAGAATGTTCTGACAATCCTGGTTGCCGTCTTGGCTCTCGTCGCAGATAGGGCAAGGTGGAGATTCATGCCAGGACTGAATAAGCATGATCTTAGCTTATCTCTTTGACTTATCATATCCTAAGCTTAATCTTTAGTCGACATCACGCAGGCTCTCAACACGCCTTGAGGAGGTGGCCTACAGTCCTTGGTGGTCATCCAGTTTCTCCCATCAACACTTTCTGTCGATAGGCCTTGTAATATGCATGCTGGGACAACATGCGCATTGCGCTGACTGGAAGATGGAAGAGCGAACCTTCACGGTGAGGGACTCACCTATAGAGAGGACAGGATCCAAGGAGTGGATTCCCAGTGTCCCATCGCTGCGACTCTTTTCCATCCACCAAGAGACTGATGTCGCAACAATGAACAACAAATGAGAAATTTGCGTTCCTCAATCTACCTGCTTTGTAGAGTCTTGTCTCCTTCGGAGAAGACCTTGCCGTTATTGAGATCATGTCACATTGCACTTATTGTAGGTCATCGGAAACGCAGGTAGGCTCCCTTGATTTGGCGTCGCCCCTCCTGAACCACTCTCTCCATCTTGTCGTTAGTTGGGCGCAGGCAGGTATTCCAGACCCACCTAGCTCTTTCGTAGGTTGCTTCATCTATTTACACAGGGCCCTTTCCCGACTATCCTTACAACATCAAGTTTAAGAGCTTACACGGAACATTGTGACAGCACTATACATGCTGGGCTTCGAACAGCAACCATCTCTCCGACATAACGATCTATGCGGCCTTTCGGAGGGCCTGGAGGAGAAGCTTGTGGTGGGGATTGGGCGGCAAGCCAAGCGAATAGGTTTATGGGGGTCTAGCACTGTGCTGATACGCGCAATGATTGTTGCGGCGGTGCCCGAATGCCATGAACTCACAAATGTTCGGCACTCAATTGATGCATACTCAAGGCCTAAAACCGCTATCCACGTGAACTTTTCGCACCTTATCCGTAAATAAGATAAGGTCTTGTAGCTGAGGAAATGGAAAGTTGGATAGATGCAATGACAGGCATTAATGACGCGTCTGACAGCCCGAGCGCGTTGTGGAACTCCCCATGAGCCCTCTTGCCAGCTGAAAACAGCTGACGATCTGAAACTCTGCAGCCTGCTTTATCGTCGCGGCTCAGGAAGGTCAAAATTCAGGGCTTTTGGCTTTTACCAGCAAATTTCACAACTGAGAGACAACTTGGTGCTGTGTTAGGACCCAGAATGACATCTAGGTACCATCTTGCTTTCAATAAAGTATGCGGAGCCTGAATCAAAAATCTGCAGATCACCGGTGGTCAATGGATAGCTGAACTACCCGAAGCAACAAGAAATGGAATGCTTATAACATCTCTCATTGCCCATAGCTCTGGATTAACTCATCTCACCATATCCTCTGAATGAAGACATTGCATTACGTAGGCGTCTACATCGCAGTGAAGGTAAAATCATCCCTTCGATGCCAACCCTGGCCTTTTTTTTTTATCTTCACAGTTCCTTCACCACTTTTCGCTCAAATGGACCCAACTGCCCCATCAAGCATCCAGTGCCCAACAAGACCGATAAGCGTGACATCGAAGGGTCCTTTCGGGTAACAATGCCGATGCCACGACGTAAGTTTAAGGTCAACCCGCTGTTTCAACTGACTCTTTGTGTACTGTTCGTTGTTATCGCAGAGTTTATCCATCAATCTCAGGCAAGCGTGCACCCTGGATGTTGGGTCGATCACACGCCCCCCTGAAACTTGCCCCCAGTCTTGGCACGATCTCCAGATCGCCATGGCGGCTCAGATCGCGGTGCAAGCACTCAGCCTTCCAAGAGTCGCACAGAAGTCACACCCGCGTCGAGTTTCCTGGTCTCAAGTTGTCCCTGATCTACACAAGGGTCCACCATCTATGGGCGACATCACCGTCCAAAGGTTGAGACGGCTCAAGCGGGTTCCTTGTTAACGAAGCGCTTCGCATAACCCTTTGTCGAACCATGCTAGGTTTCCTTGTCCAGGCGCTGCGCGCTAGCTGTCTCAACTTTGTTTCTGACTCCTGGAAGCTTTCTGCCCAGGGGCCGCTCCGGGATTGATCAACTACAATGTGATTGTTTTATAGGACACACATCCCATCCGATGTCAGTCTTCTTAGAAGACTTTTTCTTTTGATCTTCCAAGCCCAAACAAACCTCGGCCCCCATCCACTCCATCATTCGCTTCTTTGGTCTATTGAGTAGACCCGTCTTTACCAGTTGTGTTTTTGACCTTTTGCCTGTTTCTTCGTTCTGTCTTGAGAGCTTGACGCTCTTGTCCTCGCCAGCTTTCTGACGTTTTCTTTTCTACAAAACCCAACCACAATGGCACCTTACATGTCCTGGCGGAAGGCCGCTACTGTGGTGCTCTGCATGGCCGGAGCTGTCCACTCCATGCACATTCCTCATCAGCCGAGGCAGATCCTCGTTCCAGTCATTGGAGGTATCAACAACAACAACCTCAACCAAGCTGCTCAACTCCTTCGCCTGCAGCGACTTCTGGCCGCCTTGATCAGGGGAGGTCAGCTTACGCTCATCACTACAACAACCACCAGCAGCACAAGCACTACTGCTACGGCCACAGCCAGCTTAACAACCACAACCAGTGAAGCCACTGTGACTGAGTCTTCCTCCAGCGCCACGGAGACTGCCACATCTACCACAGAGACGGCAACAACAACTACATCAGCCGCGGCTGCGGCTGTCACAGACCTTGTCAACATCAATGACTTGCTGGATCTAGTCTTCAGTCAGCTCCCTCAAGGCACTGACCCGCGCAACGTCACATCTATCATCGAGCAGCTCACCGGTGGTCTGGCCAGTACCAATGGCAACTTCCGGCTGACTGATCTGATCCGGGTGCTCTCCGCGGAAGAGGAGAAGCTCAAGGCCCGGGACGTCGAGGCACGTCAGACACGTGTTGACAGTGACACGGATGGTGACAACACCGATGGTGCTAACACCGATGGTGACAACAGCGACTCTGATCGCGGCACTGGCAGCCGGTCGAAGTCGAGGCGTCAGAATGGCTTCTTCACCGACACTGACGGCGACGCCAGTGGCACAGACGACAACAACAGTGACACTGACGTCGGTCGTCGTAGTGTCATGAAGCGCACGACCAAGAAGCGTCGCAGGACCAGCCGCTCTCGGCTCGCTTCTCGCCAGAACCGCGCTGGCTCCGATACCGATGGCAACACCACCGATGGCAACGCCACCGTAACCGACAACGATAGTGACAGTGATGTTGCTGCCCGTCGCCGTGTCTCTCGGCGCTCTCAGAGCTTGACCTCTCGCAAGCGCCGCTCTGGGGTTGAGGCGCGCCAGACCCAGGTCAACACCGACACGGACGGGAACACCACCGACGCTAACAACTCTGCCACGGACGACAACAGCGACAGCGACAGCGACGTCGCAGCTGCCCGCCGGAGAATCTCTCAGCGCTCAATGAGCCCTGCGACCCTTGCAAAGAAGGCACGCCGTTCTGAGCTCCACGCCCGCCAGACCCGTGTAGATACCGACACCGACGGCAACACGACTGATGGAAATAACTCTTTGACGGATGGTAATAGCACCAACAGCGACACGGATGTTCCTCGTCGCGCGGCAAACCGTGTCTCGAGGATGTTGGCTGCGCGCCGGCAGCGCAGGGAGGAAAGGCAGGCTGCTGCTCTTGCGGGCAAGAGGGCGGCGGAGCAGGAGATCGAGGCTAGGCAGAATGGAGCTGTGACGGATACGGATGGGAATACTACTGATGGAGGGAACACCACGGACGGAGATAACAGCGCGAGTGATTCGGATGTTCCGCGGGTGACGAGGAGGTGGGGTTGGAGGAATGGGAGGAGGGTGTAAACGTTGGCTGAGGTGTTGATCGCCTGTTCTTAGTGAGTTTGGCGCTTTGGGTTCGTGGTCCTCATGATGGTAGTGGTATGGTAGGAGTTGAGGTCTGTTTGGTCTTCGGGGTTGTAATTCTAAGTTTTATTGCTGGCCTAGATGCCGGTTTTGGTAAGACAGGTTTGTTTGAAGAGATCTTGTTATACCATTGTTTTGGCCCTCTGCGTAATTGTCAATAGTGTTCTTACTCAGCTTGAGAGGACCACGTGTAACCGCTTGGCTTATGGTGTCTCTTATGTTCTTGACTGGAGTCTACAATTTACGGACGCACTCCCTACAGGGTATATTAGCTCTAGGAACTTTCGTCATTACCTAAGTTTATCCATTCCCACTGGTGAACACTTTTCAATGCTCCTTTGTTCGTTTCCTTCCACCGTTTCTTCTTCCATTCCTTCTTCTGTTCTTTTTGTCATGGCGTTCACCCTCCATACCAGCTGTGTTTGGTTAAATACAGACTTCCCTCAAATAGTCAGGTTCGTTGAACGGGCTGGACCGACTGATGAGATCAGCATCAGATCGGGATGGGCTCAAATGAAGTGGACTTAACGCATGGACGCCATCAAATAGCAGTGAATGGCAGGTCAAACATTATAATGCCAGAAACGTGTATCAGTGGCGCAGAAAAATAAAACAAGAAGATGCAGGCTTCGCAAATTGAGCAGGATACTTGAAGCCCGATGGCTATCATGTGCACCGGTGATGTCGACTACGATCCCTGACCCAAATGGAATCTATGGTCATGGTAGTTTGAGATGACCTTAAGAAAGGGGCAAAGGGACAAAGCCCATCAGCACAAAAAGGTTTGGATGTATTACAGAAAGTGTTCTTTGGTAGTACATCGGATTAACGGCATGGTGTAAGACCGTTAAGAACCTCAGCAAACATTACATCCTTGAAGCCACCTGACAACAAGACCACATCCCCCTTCCTACGCCGATGGAGGGGAGTTGTCTGCTATGAAAAAAAAAAAAACATGATTTCTCAAGAACTGGGCCGATACACTGACTTGGTAGCGACCCATCAGTGCATCGGGGTACAACCGCTGATGTGGTCCTAGAACCTTGATCCGGTTTTGCTGCTCCCGGCCCGAATCGAACTGGGATGCCACCCAGAGATATGCAATGGTCAGTGCATGAGGACCGGTTCTATTGTGCCAAGGATCATATGGGTAGTACCGCTCAGCTTTACCGCTTAGTCACAGCCTAGTTTCAGCTGCAGAGGGCATTTGGTGAAGGTAGAAACAGAACGAACACCTAATAAACCCCGATTCTAGGGACATGGCGTCGGGCCTGCCATGTGATCATGACTAGATCTTGGGAGTCGCGTCATGGATAATAATCCAGCTGTCGGGACCTCTCTCCTGGTCTTTCTCTCGCTGTAACCCCTTTAACATTCTCAGTTCTCGCCCCCATCGGATACCACCACATGGTTCTTGGTCATGTG
This sequence comes from Thermochaetoides thermophila DSM 1495, assembly GCF_000221225.1. NCBI lineage: Eukaryota > Fungi > Ascomycota > Sordariomycetes > Sordariales > Chaetomiaceae > Thermochaetoides > Thermochaetoides thermophila. The sequence goes on from NW_006383039.1 coordinate 496,621, forward strand.
TTCGGCATTCCTTTATCGCCACGCTGAGCTGTTGATGCTATACCGTCGGATCCCATTCTGTCATCGCGATTATTAGAAACCGAGAGCGCTGGTACACATTGGCTCCATCCGGACTTACGAAGTGCTGTCACAGAATGCTGACATCACCGATGCAACCTCCAACAGCTCCAACTAGTACCTATCCGGCCAGCATGCGTCTTACGTAGACCATCATTCAGGCCATTCCATCACTTCTCAGAACCGCAGTCTCATACATCCCATTCCCGAACTTACAACCTCCCAACCCTGCAGAAGTTTGCCTCAACAAAAGCAGTTAGCGGGCCAACCTTGGAACCTGACTACACCGGAACTCCGGCCCTGCAAACGGACCCTTATGGCAGCGTACATGTACCTCGGCGAGTTCTCAGCGAGCCGTTTTGGAGTCCAACTGCACCAGATATCTAAGACGGCCTCACGCAACAGTACAACTTATCGAGGCAAGTTGACCACCAATCTTTGGGGTCTGATTACGGCAGTTTCCCCGAATCCCCCTTTTTTTCGGGGGTCCGCATACCTTAGGCACCGGCAACTGCTCCCAATAAATCTGCAAGAGGGTAAAAGGAGCCTTGGGAAAAAAAAAAAGTAGTCGGTCGAGTTGCCCGAGAACTACGGAGAGCGGGAAGCATGCAACCACAGGATTCACAGCGGCTTAATGCGTGGTTGGCGAAACGAAACTGGCACATAGATCGTGCTTTCTGATGGGACAGCAGATCCTCCGTAGCACCGAGTCAATGGCCTAGCTAGTGAAAAGACCGAGGCTCAGGGGTATGGGAGTGTCGGTTGCTGAGAGTACCGTCCTATGATGACTGCACACTGTGGTGTGTGCTTACTAATTAATGATATTATAAATGATTATGTCTGGCAGAGGACCTGCGGTGTGTCGCGGCTCAACAGTGGCAGAAAGACTAGGATGATCTGCGGCTCTGTTGAGTGGAAACTAATGGATGACCCAGAAGGACCCGAAGCCTGATAAATGGCTTTGGCTGAGGTACAGGAATGTGTTGCAGAAGAGCAGGTTCCTCCAGGCTGGCTGAAGCTAAGAAATAGTACCCTTAACAGGGCCATCTCTCCTCCTCTTTCAGCAGTAGTATCCCAGCGATAAGCTTCTCGTCCGTCCCCACTACAGTGGGTCCGCTGCTACGTCAAACGAAGGGCGGACCTTATGCAACAATCGTGTTACCTTGAACGGAAGCGATGATGCAACGGCGGTCCGCAGGGTTGCCTGTGTAATCTGAAAGTTACGGAGGGCATAGTGTATAAATCGTCTTGGGATCGCTGTCGTCCGACAAACAAGTCAATCGTTCAACAGTTCTTTGTAACTACGTCGATAAAGTCATTCTCAAAGCCAGTTAATATACGTTCTTCGATTACGCCAGGCCAAGATGAGCACTCCAGACAAACCCGAACCCATTGTGCTGTTCGACCTGCCTAGCAAGGAGCCCTGCTCGACATGGTCCTTCAATCCTTGGAAGAGTGAGTTAACAACCTCAATTGCAATTTGTCATCATCATTATCCCTTTTTTTTTTCTCTAGCTCGTCTTCTCCTGAACTACAAAGGCCTCGACTACCGCACAGAGTGGGTGCATTCCCGCGATGCTACCCCTGAGCTTCTTCCCTGCCGAACAGTGCTGCCCCTCGGTGACGTCATGCCTCTGGGACACCACCAAACCCCCTGTCCCCACACCCCATGATTGACCTGTCAACGCACTTCTCACTACCAACAAACATCATTCACCACCACACCATAACTAACATGCCCTCTAGGTTGAATACCCCGATGTGAAACCTCGTCTTTCCCCCTAGTAAGCCAAGTCTCCACTTACAAGCTCCCAAAGTTGAGAGGACAGCCCTAACCTCCCCAGCGTCCCTAACCCACCCGACCCGCACTCCGAAACCCCCTACACCATCCCCACAATCCGACTCCCCAACAACAACTACATCATGGACTCCCGGCGCATCGCCAACGCCCTGGAGGCTCTCTACCCCGAACCGCCTCTGCACCTCGACTCTCCCGTGCTGGCATCATTGGAAACCATCATACCACGCATCATCCAAGCCTTGGCGCCTTTGTTTATGCCGCGGGTGGCGTACCGGTTGCTTCCGGAACGCAGCTCGGCATATTTCGTCGAGACACGGAGTAAGTGGTATGGGGATTTGTTGGAACTGGAGAAGGAGAAGGGGGGCGATGTGGCGTGGAGGGCGACCGAGGAAGACCTCAAAGAGATTACGAGGATGTTGAAGGAGAAGCCGGAGGGACCATTCTTTTTGGGGAAGGTGAGCTATGCGGATTTTGTGTGGGGGTCAGTTTTGATTTTTGTAAAGAGGTGTGGGGAGGATGCGTTGGAAGGGTTGTTGAAGACAACAGGGGATGAGAGTGTGCATTTGGCACTACTGGAAGGGCTGAAGCCCTGGACAGAGAGAAATGATCATTAAGGACGGTGTGTAATTACAGTCACCGGGAGTTAGGCTTGGAAAACATGGTTTAAGTATACACAAAGAATAAATTCCAGAACCTCTACCACTGACTTTCATGAAGCTCCTCCTGTCTCAGGAAGCAACTCATCCGCCCCATGTCCCTGTTCCAATTGTGCTCCCATCATCAAACTGCCCCAAGCCGTCCTGTCCTTCGGTCCTTAACAGCTTATCCAATGCTCCCCAGAGTTCTCTCAGTGCCTGTCTTTCCCGATTGCCATACTCTTCCAAAACAGAACTGGTATTCCCAACATCTTCGTCCTCATCATAGACACTCTCCGAGACATACTCATCGTCCTCTTCTTCTTGTCTCTCCCAAGGCTGACCTAGCGAATCTGTACTCTGAACTAACCCAACACCCTGCTGTATTCCCCCTGTCTGCCCAGCAGGTACAGAGTCAGGGAGAGAAGCCGAGGGCATATTCCGACAAAACTCAGTGTATGAGTCGACCGACGTGGCAGATGACACTGGTGACGGCGAGGGAGAGGCTGAAGGGGAGCTGACGACAGGTTGGAACTCCTCTCGCGACGGCAGACCATGTCCCTCTATGAGGGTAGGCGCACGCGAGAAGCTGTCCGAGTCTCTGTCACCATTCTGACAAAAAGACCACTCGCGTTCGGCTTGCGGGGGAATCGAAGCTCCCATGGAAACGCCGCTGTCCCGCAGGCCAGGGGGATTCGTAAGCTGGACGAGGGCTTCATGGTGAGGTTTTAGAGGGGAAGATTCATGCACTGCCACTTGCACTGGGGCCCTGGTACTGTCTTGGATAGCAGGAGAAGCATGCTGCAAAACTGCCGCTTGAGGCCGCACATCCACCTTAAAACTTTTGTGGGAAGCGTCCTCTTGGGCAGGACCACACCTCTCAGAGTCCAGACCGTTTTTAACCATAACCCCAGGCTGAGTAGCCTGCACGACATGCACCTTCCCTTCTGTCGCCCAACCAGAGACCCTATCTCCAATGCTTTTACCCTCCCCAGAGTGTGACCCCGACTTCGCTCCATTCCCGCCCTCAGTTTGCCCCTTAACACTTACCCTCCTCGCCGCCCTCCTCATACTCCTCGGAATGGCACATGATCCTCGGTACCTCCTCAACCCAACCCCAGGTGCCTTTGCAGCCCCACTGGCAGCAGCATCCCAACTAACCGCTCTCCTTCCACTCACACTTGTCGGCGGCAGCAGACAAGGATAATGGAATTCAAACACCTCCATGATCTCATCCAACTGCTCTGTTTCCCCACTTCCTCCGGGTGAGGTAACTCCCTGAGGAGGAACGACCTCCTTGTCCGAGTCGCCTTGTTGAATGACAGGAAGTGTCGAGAGGGGTTGGAGGTCGGGTTGAGTGTCGTATTCAGCAGGTCGCGGCTGCTTCTTCATGACGGGTGTGTTGGAGGGAATAACGTCTTCGTCAGCGCCAGGGAGAAAGATGGTTGGTGGGAGGGGGAGAGGTTTTGTTGGGTTTGGTTGGCTAGCAGGTGCTTTGTTCGGCCGTTGTTGCGGTTCGTAAGGTGGACGAGGGGGCGGATAGTTAGGCGGTCTCACTCGTGCTGGTTCTGCTGATTGAACGGAACGTTGTAGATGATGATGATGATGATGATGAGGAGGAGGAGGAGGAGGAGGAGGAGGAGGAGGAGGAGGAGGAGGAGGAGGAGGAGGAGGATAATTTTGTTGAGCTGCTTGCTTTGTTATCCTCGCTGGCATTCCATCCTGTGGTTGAGCTCTTTGTCGTGGCCCCTCTCTCGCAACTTGTGACACAGCCTTCTGCGGTCCTTCCTTTGCTTGCACCGGCACTTGTGGCACTGCTTTCACCAACGTCTGCTGTGCAAACATCATCCCTCTCCCTACCATCGTCTGTGGTGGTGATGCTTGGCGACCCGGATATGGGGGTGGCGGCGGTACGTTGTTGAGTTGCTGATGTTGTGATGCCCGCCAGCGCGCAAACTGTTGTTCGAGAGACGGCTCCCGGTATCGCACAAGCAAGATCGGCTCTCTTCCCTTCTTCTGCGGGATGACCAACGGCGGCAAGTACGACGGCTGCATTCTGAATCGTTGAGTCGCCACAGAATGGCCGAACGCAGTCGAATTGTAAACGGCGCGGTGCCCAAACGCCGAAGGTGTCGCAGGATAATGAGGCTCTATCGAAAAGCCCAGAGACGAAGTGTGATGGCTCGGGTACGACATCATATAGAGTCGCAGAGTACCAGCGTCGCACGTCCTGGATTAAAAGATGACCCTCGAATAGCTTCCATGATGACACACAACACAGCATCGCCTATAGGAGGGCAGCCCATATGTATGATTCCATAAGTATGGTACGCCAGGCTCCATAGGCTTATGCCCCCTCCGTCATAATCACCGCGCCATATCTCCGACGCTTGCCAGTCAGAGCCATCACACAGGATGAATCAAGCCATCGCCCACTACGCTAGCAACATCGACCCAGTCAGGGGACACTGCTATTCGTGGCAATGATGACAATCCAAGTGCTCCGGTGGTCGGCACAAGTCGGAGATGGAGGTGGCTGCGGACGACCAAAAGTGGATCGCGTGCGAACAGCCCGCGTAGTCTATCTTGGCACTCCACGAGCGGTGAAGATGGCGAGTTGCGCACCAGTGAAGCCATGTAGACGATCGGGGCTGAGAACTCGCCGACGTCAAGGATGCTGACACGTCCACAGGATCCTCCCGAGCTTTGAACCCTAACCCTTGGCGTGGGGTCGGCAGAAAGCCCGACCATGTGGGACAAGCTGGGACAACGATGATGTATAAATTTGGCCAGAAACATGTGACTTGGGCGTAAGAAAGCCGTGCTGTTGTCTGTCATTTGGGGGGTTTGTGTGAGCTGCGGTCGCACGAGATGATGTGGCCGGCTGGCCGATAAAGTGGGGATTGCTTACTCCGGCTCCCGGGGTGGCGGACGGGGCGATGTTGCTATTTTCGGCCCGCCTGTAATGCGCTGGCAGGGTTTCGCGATAACCCGGCCAGATCTGACGTCTGACGTTGAACCAAATTTTTCTCTCCGTCGACTGTTGATCCTGACAGAGATTATCCCAAAACCAGCAGATATCCGCCCAGAATCCAGAGAAAAAAAAAACCCATACCCCAAAACTCCAATGCACCGGCTTCTGCAGCCCAGCTGACAGGAATCGGACTGCTTTTAGTCCGACATTGACCCGGCGGAGCTCTGTTCAAAGAAAGGGTATCACTGACCCCATAACCGAGAAACAAAAAAAGCAAACATAAACAGAAATGAGGAGAGAGGGGGAAAGAAGATCGATGAAAAGGGGGGAAGAAGAAGAGGCAAAACTGCCTAAACTGATCTGCCGCTAAGCAGATGGGTTTTACCAAAGATTGCACATCACCGTTTCCGATGTATGTCAGCCATTGCTGGTCTGACAAACCTTTCCTCAGGTCAGGGATTCAACACCCCATCATCTCAACGCTCGCACTCTCCTCACCACCAAATATCCCCGCCCCTCATCCTCCCGGCGGGAACGGTAAGCGGCACAGGAACCGGCACCCGTCCCGACACCCCACCAATCACACTCTGATGATGATGATGTCCATGATGACTAGTCGAAACAGCACCCGTCGACGCAGGACTCCCCTTGCCGCTACCACCAGCACTCTTCCCGCCGCTGTTGATCAGCACATATCCGCTACCATTCCACACAGGACTGGTGACACGGCTGCGGTTATTGACAGGCGTGGTCTGGCCCGAGGCAGGAGCCGTCACGGGGGCAGTGACACGGCGACGGAGTTCTTCGAGACGGCGCAGGAGACGGGTCTTGTTCCAGAGGCGGCGGACGTGGAGCTGTTCTTCTTGGTTGTGGCAGTAACTGCGGTCGCGGGATGCACCGCGGCGATTTCTCCTGCTGGAAGGAGAGGCGAGAGAGGTGTCGGAAGGGGGAGGTGGTGAGGAATCTGGAGAGACAACTTCCTCAAAGAGAACCATAGAATCGGCCCAGTAAGCGGCGACGGCTTCGTGGGGAGGGTTGACGCCGAAAGTGACGGTGTCTTCGTCGTCGGGCAGGCGGCAGGTGATGAACCTGGGGCCGTCAGTCTCAGCCCTGTGACTTTACCTGTTGTCTAGAATCCGCATACCAGCTGATGAACTCGGGCAGGCAAAAAGTGACCTCCTTGGTAGGAGCACGAAACTCGGGCATGCGCTGGTAGTTGACGAGTTGAGGGTGCCGTCGCTGAGGCGGAAGCAGATCGAGTGCCCGAAGGTAGGCCGCATAGGCGGCAGCCACGGCCCGGTCGGAGAAGACCAGTCTAACCCGGTTGGACGTGACTGAAGTATCGATAGCAACGAGCTCGCGCATTTTATTTTGTGGTCTGGAGGAAAGTATAATATTAGAGGTTTTTACGGCACTTTATGTGTGCCTGTGGTGGTGTGGTATTGATGTGGATCTGGCGGTGAGCGCTCGGTGAGATGTGACCGTGTGAACAGCGCCGTCGGTAAGCTCGGTGAGGATATTCGAATGAAAGGCTCGAGGGTCCTTCAGCATCAAAACTGAGCTCTCAACTCCCCGTATCGACTCTGGTGATCGATATTAGTATGGTCGGGGACAACAGTCGTTCGCTAAAGCCTCGAGTCATCATCGAGCACTCCTCTGCTCCGTGTGTTGTGTTGGCGTTGCTCACGGCAGGCGCCGAGCCAATAACATAGCACCAGCTGGTCGTCGTTCGTTTCGTCTCCATGCATGAGCTGCATGCAGTTCCCACTTGGCTCTCCAAGCAGCCAGTCAAGCACAGCAAAAACCAAGCGGCTATGCTGCTCTCGTCGCTAGCATTTCTCCAGCACCAGATCGCCAACCACTGATCAAACGCTTCTCCTCTCTTTCTCCTCCCATCACGCTCACTTGTCAATGGCTCAAGTGCCATTCAGGTACAAATGATGCTGCGCCCCTCTTTTTCTTGTTCGTCCTGTTTTTCATCCTTCGCAGGCTCGACATTCCCATGAGGGGATTTCTTGCTCTCATCTGCGCGCCATCGCTGCGTCAGGCCGCGAAGGGCAGTTATCAGCGGATTGGAAGGACCTGACAACCTATTGACTGGTCTCCGTCCCTGTTCCGAGATTGCATCGACGCCCAACTTCAACAATGCGGCTCCCAGCGCCCGACCGTTCGATTGGCCATACGCATCGGTCCTTCGATAACGATTTGCACATCATAACAGCATCAAGAGGGTTCTGGTGGATGCTCTCAAAATCGTGAGTGGTGAGGGGTTCGAAGGAAAATTTGAAGTCGTTTGGCAGCTCCCGCTGGGCCGATGCACGACAGCCTGGCAGCTGCTTATTCGCAGGCTCCCATCTCAGCAGGAAATCATGGTGTATTGCGCAAGCAGAATGGGTGCCTGAAGATCAGAAGCTCTGGCCGCAGAAGAGTCCTCTTATCCCGTTGTGAATGAGATGTTGAGCAAGGTAGGCGGGGCAGAGGAACGGGGAACGAGGAACGACGAGCAGGCCATCGTCGAGCTGGATCGAGATTCGGTAGGGGTCTGTAGAGGCGCGATAAGCGGGTCAGCGCAGCCTGGCGAACCGTGCCTGGCACCACGTGTCTTCGCATGGACAAAAACGAGATGAAGCCGTTTCTTGCGAGAGTTTCCAGGGTCGACTGTCACAGGGACGTCGCGTTTGATAAAAGAGATGGGAAGGTGGTATTGGTGAGATTGCGTTCTTCGCGATGTGGAACCCTGATTTTGGGGTTAGAGCCTTTAGAGGGGCCGGACCATGTGCTAGCGGGGCAACCAGAAAAAAATTGGTCTTTGGGGGTTCAGGCCCTCCGACATGAAGTCGCATACCTGAAAAAAAAAGCCCGGGCCACCATCTGCATGGCCAACCCGGCAGGCCGGCTCGAACCGAGCGGCTGAAGATAAGCATTTACCAGCCCTCGGTGCAGAAATCCTGGGCGCACATTCGAGGCCACTTAGACTTGCGTCATTTGTCATGATGCTTCCCTCCTGTGTCATAACCCTGGCGTGGGGGTTAGGGTGGGCATTCGTCGGCTCTCTGGATGGGAAGCTCGGCGTGTGTCATGCCAAGAAACACCCTTCTCCCCATTTTTTAACCCTGAACCCTGGTTGTCGCCCACGCCGCAGCCATCAAGGTTCTCCATCTTCTCACTGCCCGCCCCGCCGTCGCCATAATGAGGATCAGCGATCAGCCCGGCGCTGCGGAAACGTGCTAGAGCATGCAGTGCCGGGTGACAACATGCAGTGACCCGGAGATGGATACAGATGATATTCTGGGTAAGTTTTCCTCCAGGAGAAATCTTTGTGGATTAGGGCTGCGTGATGGTGAGCCGACGTGGCGCCGGAAGTTCGCCGTTGGATAAATTGGGAATTTTTGATTTCCAAGTCAAACTGGAGCTCACGTGGTCGCACCTATGGCATCGGATATGTTGGACAAGAGAAATAAGTGACTAATGTACAGGTTATCATTTTGCAAAAGCTATATGTGGTCGACAAGACATTATGAATTTCAAAAGATTTCTGTGTCCGAGAACAAGAAAATTTTGACAAAAGTCAGGTTGCAAATTTAGAAAGCAACGAAAGCAGCAGCGACGAGACCGGCCAAGCCGAGGCCAACCGCTTGGGCATTGGTCGGGGCAGCACCGGGGACAACGGAGGTGCTCGAGACGGCACCGTCGGTGGCATCTGGAGTGCTCGAAGCAGCAGCTGACGTGGTAGTCACGAGGGTGGTTACGCCGGTGCCGGAGCTCAGGGCCGTCCTGGGACCCTCGCAGTGCCAGTGGTCGCCATGCGGGTGGCACCCATAAGACTCGGTCGGACTAGGGGCGAGGCTGACGCTGCTGGGGCCCTCGGTGTGGTCGGTATGGTCGTGATGGCCCTCCTCGTCGTGATCATGGTCGTGGTCACCATGATCATCAAGGACCGGAGTGGTGGTAACAGCGGCACCAGTTTCAGTGGCTGTTACGCGAGGACCCTCGCAGTGCCTTTTGAGATGAGTATTAGCCTGTTACGTCTTTCTAGAAGCTAACTTTCGGCAGAAAGAGCCTACCAATGGTCTCCATGAGGGGTGCACCCGACAGACTCGGTGGGAGACGGAGCCAGCGTTTGGCCGAGGGCCGCAGAAACAAGACCTAGAAGAAGGGCAGCATATGCCGAGGGTTTCATTTTGGCAATAGATCGTCGAGAAGCACGAACTATCAGATGCAGGGACGGTGAAGGGTTGCCTGAACAATGGAACACGGCGAAGACTGGCCAAAACTCTCCCTGATATATGCACCTCGACCGTCCGTCACCAATTCCTGCGCCGCAGCAGACACGCAAAATCAATAAAATCATTTACGAGAGGCCATGATGCCCGCCGCACTTGCTGACACCACCAAACACTCCGAAATGCGTGGTCGAGACGGACAAATGCCGTCAAGGTATCACCGCCAAGACACGGGCGAGCAGGTTTTAGCCTGCTATCAAGACGAGCCCAAGAGCGTCACCTTGATGGTTGCAGCGCCATTTCTCCCAAAGTGGTCTTCTCAGCTTGCCATTGCAGCCATGGATGAGGACGAGTATCCGGTAAGGCGGGTGCTGTTGGAGAGTTCTTTCAACTTCTTTGTTCGCTGGACTTGCTGCCCTTGCTCTTTGCGTGCGGTCCAAGCTCCAACAGCGACAGCAGCGCGTGTTAGGTGGAGTACTGTTCTGAAGCATTCGCAGGTGACTGGATGACAGTGGATGGCGGCTGCGGTCTTGGCCTGTCAGCCGGCGGCCACCAAGCCATCAAGGTTCTCAGCACCCCTCGAAAGGGCTGGCCATCAAGGTTCTCGCGGGCAGATTTCAAGCGGCCTGGTAGCATGGAGGGGGGTGCGCGCAGCCAATAAGAGTGCGGCGATATTTTTTTCGGTATCCGCCCAACGCAGCTGAACCCTGAGACTGTCCAGGGCTGCCCAGGCGCGCATCCACAGCAAAAACCCACCCGCCTAGGACGGCCAACGGAGGAGCAATCACGTCGCTCACGCGGGCATGGAATGCTGGCCTTGTCGGCCTTGCTGGCCCAGGTTTTGCAGGTCGCTCGTCTCCGCGCGCGGGTCGGCCTTGCGGCACCGGTTGAATTCTATCTGCAGTGCCCGCACTCGCGCTCAACTTCTGTCATCATCGTCTGTTTTCTGCCCTCCAGGCTGCTCTCGAGTCTCTGCCCGCGCCAGATCGAGCGATCGCATTGTGCGGGCCTGGCACCACTTCGCCTTACCTATTCAAGTTCCTACATTCCTCCGGGCCTCATCCCGCATAGCACGCGTCCCTCTGACATCCGAATCCACATCAGAAACAGTCTGCTGGATCCTGGTGCAACGTTTGCATCTGCACCCTGACGGCCTGCAGCTCGCACACCCACACATTTCACAACCTCACCCTGCATTCCACTCCAGCTTCCGACAGCCTCTCTTTGTCCATCATCTTCCCCCATTCGACTATCTTCTTTCACTCTCATCCTCTGCATCGTCACTTGCAGTGAGGCTTGCTGGCCATTAAGGTGTCTGCTTCGACCGCTACCATCCGAGCAGCACGCCACAATCCTCTTCCCTCGCTTGCCTTCGACAACTCGGGACAGAAGTACCCCTTGTCACAGCCACTGCTCTGCTCTACGACGCCCAGTGGATACAGACAGCCGCAGTTTAAAAGACTACAGTCGCCCGCTGCATTCTCTTCCGGCCTACGGTGTATTATCGTCATCATATTCACTCGCCCAAGATCTATCCGTCACTATGATCTTCAAACGGCATGTTCTCGCTGGCCTGGTCACTCTGTCAGGCCAGGCCATCTCCCAGACCATCACACCGACACCGACGCAGACAGTGCCGGCTGCAAGCTTGACTGCTGTGTCTGAGTGCCACCTGCATGGCTCATCACTGTGAGTAACCTCGCTTAGCCCCCAGGTCTCCGTCGCGCATACTGACCTTTTGTTGTGCAGCTTTTGCATGGCTGGTACAACTGAGTATCTGGTCCACACGACCGTAACAGCCACCCAGGATGTTCCCCCGCGGTTTACTGGGTGCCATACCCATGGCTCTGAGACGTTTTGCCTGGACTCTGATGGCGGTGATGTTGAAATTTCTTTGGCTTCTGATACTGTTGAGGGTGATGACCATGATGACCACGACGACCATGATCTCCATGTCGACGAGGAGCCGACTTCCTCATCGACGGGCAAGAACTGCCACTTTCATGCTGGTGTCGAGTATGTCCCCCAACTGTCGATGGTGGCCCGTACATCACTAATTTTCTCATTAGACACTGTGTCGGTGAAGACGAGTCTGAGGCTAGCGAGGGCAGCTGCGAGAAGATTGACCGCGACTACAGCGTTCGCCTTCGTGTGGGTCTGCTGTTTGTCATGCTGGCTACCAGCTCGATTGGTGTCTTCTCTCCCATCCTGCTGGCGAAATTCATCTCAACGAAGCATATTGCCTTCACTGTCTTGCGCCAGTTTGGCACCGGCGTTGTCATCTCGACTGCCTTCATTCACGTACGTGTTCCCTTCTTAACTTCTTGGGCTTGACATACTGACAACATCTAGCTGTTCACCCATGCTGTTCTGATGTTCCAGAACAAGTGTCTTGGAGAACTGGCGTACGAGTCCACTCCTGCTGCCATCCTGATGGCCGGCATTTTCCTGTCTTTCTGTGTTGAGTATGCCGGCAACCGTATCGTCCAATGGCACGAGTCCAAGGTGCACTCTTCCCACCCCGAGGAGGGTCTGCATAGGCACCACTCCGAGCCTGCCGTCCGCACCGACATGGTCAACATCGCCGTCCTTGAATGCGGTGTCATCTTCCACTCTCTGCGTACGTAGTTCCCTTCGCCTCTCAACCCAACCCTAACCCCGAGCATCCACTAACAAACCCCGAGTCATTGGCCTAACCCTCGTCGTCGCGGGCGACACCTTCTTCCTTACTCTCTTCGCTGTTATCGTCTTTCACCAAATGTTCGAAGGAATCGCCCTCGGAACCCGTATTGCGGCTCTCGGCCGCCCCTGCCCCACCTCCCGCGGCGTCGACAGCCACGGCCACGTCCAAGGTCACGGCCACGCCCACGGACACGAGCACTACCATGACCACGATCTTCAACACGACAGCCATCCGCACAGCCACACGCCTGGTTCGGACCATCACAACCACCACGCTCATTCGTCATCTTCGGAGGACAAGCCTAAGCACAACGGAAGCGGCGACGACTCCTCGCCCTCGAAGGACTCGGCGTCGGAGAATGAGAGCGGTGCCGAAACCGGCACTATCGTGCCCCATGTCTCGTTGACGAGGAAGTTGCTGCTGGCGACAGGCTTCGCGCTCGTTACGCCGATCGGCATGGCCATTGGCATCGGCGTGCTGAAGAACTTTAATGGGAATGATCCGTCGACAGTGATTGCGATTGGCACACTGGATGCGTTGTCAGCGGGCATTCTTGTGTGGGTTGGTGTCGTCGAGATGTGGGCTCATGATTGGATGCTTGGTGGCGAGATGACCCGGTCGGGGCCAGTTAGGACCGTGCTTGGGTTTGCGGCGCTCGTGGCAGGGATGGCGTTGATGAGTTTGTTGGGGAAGTGGGCTTAATTTTTGCTCTGGACGATTGTGATCGGATGGAGTTCAAGGAGTTGAAAGCCGTATATATGTGGGGTATTGTTCATCTTTGCAAGGGAAATTGGCTTCATGGGGAATCGGCACGGCTGGGCGATGGGTGTGATGCGTCCATGATACCTGCATTTCCTGGTGTTTTTACGGGTCCGTACATAGGAACGGGACGGTGACTGGACTGGACATGGAATGGCGTTTGTATTTAGGTCGGTATGGGTTTGTGGTTCAGTAGTACTATGGTTTGAGATACCTTCATCGGTACAATTAATGGCATGATACCAAGGTCGGGATGCATGTGGAATTGGCCATGTCCAAATGTGTCAAACCACGATCGAAGCCCTTGTAATATGGTGTTTTTGGCTGCAGTGCATGTTATTATTACTTGTCATCCGCGGCGTATGTGGAAATTCTGGTTAAAAAATAACATATAAAAAAGATCTAGTTGAAGTTGATGGCGCAAGTTTATCTAGGCCACGAAGGTGTAGAGAAGGTTAGACAGTTCGAAATCAGGCTCATACGCGGGAAAGAAACGTCGCAGGTTGTGCAGGACTAATTGAGTCCATTTGACAAACAGGAGAAACTAAAAGTGGGAAAAGCGGAAAGAAAACAGCCATATTGGTGGCCTTTCATTGCGAATGAAGGAAGATTCGGCTACATTATCAAAAAAAATCTTACACATATATGAAAGGCATGTTTCTCAAGCTATTCGATGGCTGTCGAAGCCTGTCTCAGGAACTGGGAAGATCGTCTTAGTCTTCACAAGTTTGAACATACCTGCCAGTTTTTTAGACCATTCGGAAAAAAAATCAGGATTTGAGTAGAAGTAACAGCCGGATGTGTTCTTTATTACTATATCTCTCATGTCTTTTAGAGCCTCTGGGTAGAATCTGTCGGGACGTTCTCAACTGCCCCGAATAGCATCACAAGCATCTTCTGTACCTTCAGCTTTAAGTTAACAGCAGCACTCAGTAAACAAGTCGAGCGTCGAAACCATGCGCAACAGTTTCCAAACAAAGACCCCCTCTGCGTGGCTACGGCCGATCTGACCCTCGCTGACTTCGAGTGCCTTCACTAGGACAAGATCAGCCAACGTTACATGGAAAAAGCTGCCCAAATTCCCAACATCCACTTGGACCAAGCAGCCGTGATCTTCCTCGCCCTTACCGAGATCAAATCCGTTTCCGATCGGGCCCAAGAGCGTCGCGTCCACTGGCGAACCTACCGTGAGCAACCCCGCCTAAGTAAGCGCGAGCGCGAGGCCATGTGAATGAACAAGTCCAAATGGAATCTGAGAATCGGATGCAGCAGACGCAGTTAAGTAATGAAGAGAAGATTAAGAGCAATCTGCTGAACTGGGCGCTGGAGAGTTTGGGGGTGCCGAGCCAGTCGAGGGAGGAGACATATGTCCAGGTGATGGAGATGGGTCCTGGATTCGCTGGAGAAAGTGGCGCTCAATTTTTCAAAGTGGGTGCGGCGACAAGAGAGGTTCGAATGCGAAGAATTTCAGTGACAGACAGGCTTCTGGGACGCCAAAGCCTCCGCAGTCCCCTGTGTCTGCGACATCAAGTCAATTGATTGACGTGCCTGAAGACAACACAAATATGGATGCTGATCAGTCCGAAGGGAAGGAAGGAGAGGACTACGAATGGGAATTCGAGGAGGAGTACAGCGAGGACGAGGAGGACTATGAAGGAGCGAGGACAATGAAGACTATGACCCTGAGGAGCGAAAGTAACAAACCCTGACAAGCATAGTAATGAAGATGCTCCTCATCTTTCTTCTAACACGTTTCAAGTCAGTTTTCTGTGGTCTCGGAGGCCATCTATGGCGTATTACTCCGTCTGTTTTTTTTACCAAATATTGCTGTACTCAAGGATTGAGCGTTGTGCAAAGAGTGTCATAATCGCTGGCCAAACATGGCACTCAGTTGACACCAAACCAACACTAGTCCAAGAACTGCCTGGAGAGTGTTGTTAATCCAGGTAAACATGGTTGATTTTATTTTGGAGAATGTATGTAGTCAATCATACCGAACTGACCTTCCTATGGTCCCTTGCACCCAGTGTGCTTGTTGTATGCCGTCAGCACAGTCGATTTGAGTCCCAAGCTTTAGCTTTCATGTCAATAACTAGACACATGGCCGGCATCTGTCGCTATATGGCAGTTGCTGGACAAGTGTTATCTACACCTCATTGATACGCCTTGTCTGTTTAATGTTTCCTGACCACGAAACTTGCCCCCGCTGTCAGGCTCAGTGGTCATTATTTATCGGCGAGCGTTCTCCTAGCCCGTAGTAACAATAGCGGCATTCTTCTCCGGCTATAAATACCTAGGTGTCTGACAGTCTCTCAAAGTTTCCCGATTCTACAAAAAAAAAAAACATTCGCACAGCGACGAAGTTGAGATATACGCCTATAACTCTTCACGGACTACAAGCAGACCGTAAACTTCATAATAATTTCCGTCATATCAAGATGGAACAGCAACAGCCCGGAGATAGCAGCCTGCTTCCAGACAGAGATATATCTTTACTTCTTGGGAGCCTTGAGTTGGGAGCTCCAGCACAGAACAACTCAGCCGATAGTATAATGGTCTCTGAGCCAGGTATTAGCGCTACCAACATGTCAAATATTTCTCAACCACAGTTCCAAACCCTAGACACATCAATCCTTTCCCTTTGCAAATCTCCAACCACTATCACTCCGTTACTACCACCTTACCAGCCGTAACGACATCGCAGACATAAATTTTACTTTCCCAGCTTCCAATAATCCCTCCCGTTACTAACTCCTTTCCAGCCGCAACAGTACCACAAGCACAAATGTTCCCCTCTGAGCTCTCATCCCTCCCTCCTATTACTATCCCCGTGCCAGCCGCATCACCATCTCAGGCCTTTACATTCCCCTCTCATCTTCCAGCAAATACTCCATCGTCCAACCACTTCACAACCACACCCAGCATCAATGCCCCTGCCCATACCAACCTCTCACCTCTCAAGCTCCCTGCTATGACGAGGCGGTTGAACGATCTTGCTTATACATTCAGGGCTCTGACCATTGGGAATAAGGTCTGGAACACCTCTTTCCAGGGCTCAGCAGCCCTATGGGAATTATACAACGAAATGAACCGCACCCTACGAGAAGCCGAGTGTCTCCGGCCACAGCAGTTGGAACTACAAATGATGGCTGGACTTCCTCAAGAGAGGACACGGGATAGATGGGAACGGGAAGCAAGAGCGTGGATGATATGCCTAGACAGGTATATACAAGAGTTCCAACTGCAGGAGAAGGCACCAGGGTCCACACCGTGGGAAAGTCTGGGACTTACGTTCGACCGTTCTTTGATCCAAGTTCCCACACTCTCGGGAGTGGTGATACATCTGCGAAAAAAATGCCAGCATGAGTTCATTCTGCGGCCGTTAATCCCTGCTCCGGACCTGCTCAGCCAACCAGAATACTGGAGCCTTCCAAAGAACGTTGATCGGATGTGTCCATAGTGTTGGAACCAGCTCACAGACCAGTGGTGGGAATCCGTCGGTCACTGTTGGAAGTGAGACCTGAGGGTGTGCATTTTCTGTAGCGATCGCAGCAAGTTCAAGGGTTCTATTCTTACTCAGTGGAAGGCAAGAGGTCTGGACGGTTTTCGTTGAGAGAGAGGACTCCCACTCTGATGGGCGAGCAGTCAGGGTTATATAGATTTGCTTTTTATACTTGCCTTCATTTAAGTCATTTGTGGCAGGAAATATTTCACATTCTCTTTGGTGAATATTTGGTTTGATTTATCAGTTATGTATGGCCACAGAGGCATGCGTAGCCCTTGGTAACTATGCTTAGTGTGAACAGAGGACCGCGGAAAATGGTCATCTCTTTTGCTCCCTGCGCCGACTGAAAAGAACGACATATATTGAGGGTATCTATCGCGCAAATCCATGCGAACCCTCATCCATTTAGCACTAGACTCATTGACTGACATCGAGATTGTCATATATACCCGATTTTCTCACCTCTTGTTTTCCCCTCTATCTCATCAACCTAACCCGCTCTATCCGAAGGAAGAGAAATGCCCGCTCCGAAAACGAACGATCCAAAAGATAAATACCAATCTATACACCAAACACCTTGCCCCTTTCTATCCAAACGAATGAGCAATCTCCTTCATTTCCGGAAAGGACTCACAGCCCTGGCGCCCAACCACTCCCATTCCTCCCCCCATTCGCCTCCAACTCGTACCTCCCTAAACTCTCTTGCCACGTCTGCCAATCGAATCCCTCATCCATGTTCATATCCATGTCTTCGGCGCCCATGTTCCCCGGCATCCGCAGTATATCAGGACTTTCTCCGGTGGTAGCACCCCCCACTCCGGGGGTAGTTGTGGTTCCGGCTGTGGCAGGCCACATCCACGGCGGGAGAGTCGGCGTCTGTTGAGGTTGTTGGGTGTGATGTTCCTCCTGGGTAGAGCTACCCATCCCTGTTGTGGGGGTTTGGACCATACCACTTTGGCTGTGGACCATTCCTCCTGGGGGCAGTTGACTCGGCAAACCATGAGGAATACCCGCTGAGGGCACAAATCCACCGCTGGTGCCGGCAGCTGCGACGCCTGCGGCGGGAGGATAAGCAAAGAATGCTGCCCTGGCTAACTGATCCGAATCCTCCGACGCCCAAAGCGGCACCAGGTCTGGCGGAACGAATGTAGAATTGGCCATCGCTGCATCGAGGTACTCCATCACATCGGGCTTGTTATACTCCATTGTGTTCCTCGGCCCAGGCTGGATGCCGACCATAGCGGTAGTCTGGCGCATGAGTTCATCACGATCAACCGCTCCCCAGGGCTGGAGCTGGGGGGTTTGCTGAGGTGTTGGCTGCGAGGGGACGTGTTGCTGAGGCTGGGGCGGTAATGGAGGCAGATTGATGAGCTTGCGCCAACGATCGAGGGCAATTGCACCCTTAACAGAGTCGGGGATGTTGCCAATAGACGTTGGGGCAGGGGCAGCTTGGTCCTGCATCTCGAGTTCGCGCGCGGCTTGGGGGTCGGCACGGAGACGGGCGATTTCTGCTTCGCGGTGTTTCTTGACCTTGAGGTAGAGCTTACGAATGGGCATCCAGACGGCGTGATGGGAAGCCAATTTCTCGAGCTCGGCAGGGTTGGGCGAGGAGAATGTGAGGTTGAGGGCGGCCCAGGCGCGTTCGGTCTTGGGGCCCCAAGGGCGATGCGACGTCTCGACGAGGGTGTAGGCGAGAGCGTGCCAGTGGCTCCAAGTCTGGAAGAGCCAGCGCCACTGCTTACAGCGTGGGTCGGTGTTCAGGATATGGCTGTATTCGAAGATGTCGAGGGCTGCGTTCAGCAGGCGGGCACGAACGTCCTCGGAAAGCTGATCGTTGCCGGAACCAGGGAAGAGGACGGGCTGGTAGATGATAAGGGTCATCTTGGCGACAACTATACGGGCGATGTTGGAGGCCACCCAGAACATGGGACTCGAGGGGTCGGTCAGGAGCTGCTCCTTCAGGCGGGTGTACACATCGGCAAGCATGGCTTCGCGCTGCTCAAGGCTCATGCCAGCTTCGGGGTCGAAAGGAGCGCTGTGCAAGCGACGCGACAGCGCACAAACTTCGAAGCGGATGAGTGAGAAGGCCATGTCGGTGGTACCGGTTCGTGAGTCGGGCAGGCATTCGCTCTCGGGAGAGATGTCGGAATCGTTGATGTTCAGGGGCAACTGAGTGTCGAAGGTGCCGTTGACGATGGTCAGATCGGTGCCCTGGTCTTCAGCGCAGCGAAGATCCAGCACGCACAGCGCCCAGAATATGCGACGACGCATCTCTACCTCGAAGGGGGTCAGATTAGGGAAGTGTGTTCCATCGCGGTGAAGGCCGAGGGCCTGGCTGAGACGAATGAGCAGGCCTGTCAATGTCCATGAAAAACGGGTGTCGTCGTGCCGGCGAACGAGCACCAGGAACAGCAAGAACGCTTGGATGATCGTGAGGTCGGGGCGGGTAAGGAACTCGGCCTTGGCCAGAGCCTGCTCAAAGGCGAAGCGGTATTTTCGGAGGAGGACGCTCTTGTCGGTACCAAAATTGAGTTTGACCTAATCTGTCAGCAGGGTTCAAGAAGAATCTTTTGATCAAGAACTCACTTCATCCTCGTCCAGCGATGTGATGGAAGCGTAGTAGATAGAAAACATTAAAGCCTCGGTCGATGGCGTAAGCGAGTCCATGTTGTTGCGCAGCTCTTTGATGACCTTGCTCATGGTCGGCACGTGGACGACCTTGAGGATTGGGTCGACGTTCTCCTGGTAGACCTGCCATATGAAGGGTATTTGCGAAGGCAAAGGATGCAAAGGCCGCAGGTCGACGTCGGCCGAGCGATAACCCAACACGAAGGACTGGTGGTCGTACAAGCTCCTGTCGTTCTCGCCAGCCTCAGGGGTTGTCTCGTTATTCGACTCTTCCGAGTCTTCGTCGGTGAGGTCTTGCGAGGCTTTTCGTAATTCATCAAGCTGGGAGAGTCAGCACAGGCAACCCGCTTTGGAGCCAGGAGACATACTTCATCATTAATAGACGTCCAGAGCGTACTGCTGACATATCTCGTCACTCCTTTCTTCTCATTCAACACCAACCGACCAAATTGTTTATGCACAGTCTGCACATCAGGGGGGGATTTCCTCGACACATCAGGCTCTGACACAGACCCCGACGTCGGCCGCGCGGACATCCTAACCGTAGCGACACCTTGATTCGGTGAGCCATGGCTGGCACCGGCGCCGGACGAGCCCATGCGGACGCCGATGGAGTTTTCGTCCCGTGCATACGAGAATACTGCCTCGGGAGAGTTCCCCGGGCTGCAGCCGTGGCGCACCGACTCGACCTCGATCTGGCTGCTCAGCTCCTCGACAATGCCCTCCAGCTTGCGCAGGCGCTTGATTAGCTCCAGCTCGCGCTCGCTCGAGCCCTGCTTCCCTGGGGCATTGGGGTCCTTGGGCCTTGGTCGACGAGGGGCGCGGCCAGGAGCTGGAAAAATGCAGGGGATCTGGGCACGACGGCAGTTAGAGCATGGCATATGTTTGTCGCAGCGGACCTGGGCAGAGCACGTCAGCAACGGGAAAGAGCGATAAAGCTAGAGAGTGCGAGGATAGCGCACCTTTCTCCTGCGACACGTCACACAACTCCTTGGATTGAGAGCTGACGACGGCACGGCATTCGGCGAGTAGACCGAGGCGCCGGGTGGGGGGTGTCGGGCCAATTCCAGTATCTGTTGAGCATCGTAGCCGTCCTGCGGGCCCGTCACAGAGGCGGCGTCGGTCCTGGGGCTGTCTCCGGTCACGAGCCGTGGCGTCGACGACGCAGTGGTGACAGTGTCCCCGTTCATCGTGGTGCTGGGACCTTGGGTAGGGCTAACCGTGGCTTGGCGATAACCTTGGCGATGGATGGGGGAGTCACAGATTTAGACCCTTCTTGGGATAAAACAACAACTCAATCTCGACACTTTGCTACACTACAGCCACACCGATCGCGTTTCTCCCACCGTCACTCCGGCTCTGTCTCTATCTCGCTCAGATAGGGGGTCGGGAAGATACGGCAGCCGCTTGGCGGGGTGCATGCGAAGGATGTGCTGGATCTTCGATGATCGGCGAGGCGAGCTGAAGGAATTGAGAGGGGGAAGGCGGCGTCGACGCCTTCTTGGCTGGCGTCAGTCAAGGCTCGGCTGTCACGGCGTGGCACGAGTACTCAGCGGGCCGAGTGTGCGACACTGTGTTGCGGCGGCGGCGTGCGGGCAGTTTTTGATGGACACGCGGGATGCGAAACAGAAGCGAGCTCCGGCTGCTTGGGCTGCGGCTTTAGCGATCAATGTCCGCCGTGACGCCGGCACGACGAGGAAGTGGTATTGGTGGGTTGCAGAAGGTGGGTTTTCGCCGTGGGTTTTGACTGGGCGGCTTGCTCATTGCTGTATTAGCAGGGGGAAACTGCTGTGGGGCTTTGCCGCCCGTGCCAAGAATTCCCGCGCCCCACCTGACCGCGCCGGGGCCGGTTCCGGGGAAAATTGGTTTAGACTAACAATATCGAGAAATTGTCATTGAAGAAGTTTAAAAGTTGACCGATTGTTGCACAGTGACCAAGTGGACATGGAACACAACGAATTGTTCAAGTTATCTGAACTCTTTTTACGCTGTTCTCAGGGCCAGCTGTCTCGGTGTCTTTCGATGAGTCAACCCAGCTGCCAACTGTGATAAGGAGGATCCAGGGGAGACAACAGCCATTCCTTCTTGAGGCATTAAGATTATTACCACAGATCTTTTCCATCTAATCACATACTCTGCGATCCTATCATACTGTGTCTGACACTTATCACCCAAAGCCCAGACACACGTGACAAGTTGTTGGCAAACTTGATCCTGCCATCTGGTATTCGACTCATCGAAAATACTGAAACAAGCTTGGGTCCCAACACGCTGGCAACGCTCACTCTTTGTGCGTAGCTTGGGAATCCCTTGTAGACCTTCCGTCCCCTCCCGTCTTTCTGCGACTCCAGTTGCCGTTGCATGCTATGGGGCAACCCGGTCCTGCGGGTTGGGTCGCGTCCCGTGATGAAGGAAAATGTGCGGCGGGGTTGCTCCCAAGGGCCGAGTTCAGCGTTTAAAAGCTCAGTTGACATGACTGAAGAGTATTGAAATATATTAGCTCTGTTTTGATCTGCTAATGTGTTGAAGTCTGTCACTACAGCAGCAAATGAATACCGCTCACGTCGACACGGCGTACCAGCAGCGAGCAACACACGGCTAGACCAGCGACTCAATGTCAGGATGATCCCTGACAAGGTTGACAATAGGCAGAAAAATCTTTTGGTCTCCTCCCTCCCGGGCGAGCATCTCCTTGACGTCAGCCCAGGTCTTCCACGACCAGGACTCGCACTTGTCGGGTTCCGTGACCTTTCTGCTTCAGCATTTGAACCCTCCTCTTGTGCTTCAGGGACACTCACCACAGGCTCCTGGGTCTCATCAACCCGTCTGCACTTCACAAACACAGTGATGTAGTGTTTCGACTTGGGGTCAAAGATGTCGTTCGTCGCGGCAATCATCTTCTCAGCCTTGACGACCAGGCCGGTCTCCTCGAGGGTCTCCCGCTCAGCACAGGCAAAGAAGCTCTCTCCCATTTCGAGATGACCGCCCGGAAATTGCCACTGCCCTGATTCTGGTGAGCACAGACCCGGTTATTCGGGGGAAGGTATTGGTACATACCGGTGCCATGAGAAGTACTCTTACGAACGCCGATGACCACCCGGCCTTGGCCATCGCTGATGATGGCGGCCACGCCGACTCTAACTACCGATGTAGCCATTTCGATAAGGGTTTTGATATGATAGTGAGGGCTCAGATTGAAAAAATGGCGAGCTCCCTTTGGTCAACACCCATGACTCAGCAGTCCTTCGAACCCCAGGCTTATGGATCCCGCCCACTTGAGCTGATCACTTCACCACCAGGGAGCTGCTCTCATTCATCGACCACTATTCCAGGGGCGGCAGAAACAAACAAGCAAAAGTGAGGTAGTATCCCGACTCTCGGGCCGAACTACGAAAGTCGTAAGATGAGATTCCAAAAAGCATCGCGACATGAAGCTAAGCTTTGGGCAACGCAGCGCTAAGCTCGTTTCAGCCTAGCCGCATCGCAAATTGAGGGCTTCGAGAAGCGGCATGCTGCGGCTGTAGTGCGCCCAGCCTAACGGTAGGGGCTCCGATTTCTAGCCGAAAGTTACGCTCAGGAACAAGGCGTTACGTTACACATAGGCTGAACGGTAAGTTTAGAGCGGCAGAAAGCAGGTGCGACTGAGGAAAGCTGCAAATGAAGGAAGCAGGGAGGTGCATAGCTGGCTGCGCATCAAATGAGGGAAAGGGTACGGTGAATTACTTATCTGCCAGCGCATCCATTTGAACTGTTATTTACCGTTGTGGCTAGGCATCAACCATCGCATCTCTAAGCCTCTTAAGCCAACCCAATAACCCTCTTGTTGACGGATTCTGAACTGTTCAGCCGTTCCCAGCAATTAGTTTCCCCAATAATTATGATAGCAAGCCATCAACAATGGTTAAAGGCATGCCCAACGATCGTTTTATTTTTCCCAATATGCAAGGCAAGCAAACAACCGACAGGCAGCCCTTCCGCTTTCCTTTATGAAGAATCACAGTGGCAATTACGATTACCTAAGATTGTCACTCAACCCGAGTGGCGCAATGGTAGCGTATGAGACTTCTAATCTCAGGGTTGTGGGTTCGAGTCCCACCTTGGGTGGCAAGTCTTGGTTTTTGCTTTTTGTGATGTCCTCTGATATGGACTCTAGATTCCCACCCGGCATCTGGTTTGCAATTTTTATCTTGTCAAAGGTCTTCTATGAGCTGCAAATGGCTGCCAAATCATTGGGAGTTAGTTAGATACAGTTGACCGACCACGTGTTGGTTCACGACTTCAGCGTTCCAGTTTCCCGTTTCCTGGGCTTCTTTCTGCTTTTCCAGGATTCACGTGAACTCCGAAAACCATACTCGATCTTCATACTGACTCGTATGTACCGTATGATATGCAATCTACCTTCCAGAACATCGACGGGTATCATGTCCCATCCTAGCACCAACCCAAGCAAACCTCACGCCATTTTAAGTGAACATCCTCAACCTGGACCCCGTCAACATCCCGGAGGTTGTCACCAGTCATCTATCATGTACCGATCCATGATCCCAGCCATGCCTGTCCCGAACCTGACCAGTCCGAACACCAAGAAACCAAGGCATTGCGTAGACTCCTTAGACCTGCCGTTAACTCCTGAGTAATAGACTCAATGTAGGTAGACGGAAACGTAGATCAACGCAGCCCTCCCGGCCCCTTCTCCACCACAAACCTAACTGGCTTCCGTCTCCTCCAACTAGGCACCCCCTTAGGCGGCACAACCGGCCTCATATTCACCCCTCCTGACCTCGAGATCACTGTTCCTCCTACTCTCCCCTGACAAGGCAGTGTCTTGACCTGGAACCCGCCTATCCCGCAGCTTGCACCAATCCCTTCCGACTCTGATGACGAGCCAGAGGACCACCCGGATGATGATGACCCCGAAGAATTGGATGAAGAGTCCTCCTTCGGCGGCCATAACCCCGTGGCCACCCAGCGCTCATCATACCCCCATTTCCCCACCCCTCCTTGCATGAGCCATCGCCCAAGGTTCTTACACTGGCTCACGTCGACCCATTCTAACCTTGTACATCCCTCCAGCACGTTCTCGACTCCGTTGCCTGTAACCCTCACACAGCCTCTCACAGACAGTCCACGGAGTTCGTTGAGATGCAACGCAACGCACCCCAAACTAGCATCGCTCACCGCGCTCCCACAAAACGCCATCCTCAGCTCCCTCAACTGCGGCAACCCCAAAGCAACAACCTCTGTCGCGGTATCCGACAAGGCACAACAGAAACTCAAATCCAAATGCGTCAGCCCCCTCGCGGCCCCGACCAACGCTACCACGGAATTATCCGTCAAGTAGGTACAGTCCGCCAGGCATAACTTCCTCAACTTCGGGAAACGGTGTGAAGCCCAGGCTTGAAACCCAGCATCTGTGACGGACGTGCAGCGCGTTAGGGTGAGGGATTCCAGGCGTTGAGAGGCGTGCAAAGCGAGGTGGGCCATCGACCGGTCGGTGATGTGCTTGCAGTAGGAGAGGTTGAGGTGGCGGAGGGAGGGGCAGCCTATTACCGTGCCGGGGGGAGGGGAGGGGTAAACTTGGGGCTCCACCTCCTGAGGGGGGGTGAGAGGAGCGGTGGGGGGAGCGCCCTCTGTGGTGGTGATGTTTCGTAGGGGAGATGACTACATTCGAGTTGTTGCCTGCACTGCCGCCACCGCCGCCGGGAGGAGGGGAGGGCACAACCCAGCCTACCACGCGGGCGAGCAAATTATCCCCCACCTTGCGACAGCTACTCCAGTCTATCTCCTCTAGGCCCTTCGCATACTCCGCCATATTGTGAATTTGGGCAGCCGAAACGTCCCACACACTACGCATACGCCAGACCTTGACATTTCTGCCGCATGTCTTCCATAAACAATGGAAACCCTCGTCGGTAATGTGGAAGCAATCGTTAATGTTGATTTCCACGGGACGGGCGCCGATGAATGGGGCTAGGATGTGGATTATTGCATGGTCGGTTACGCGGCGGTTGTAAGGGGAGAGGTCGACGTGTGTACATAGGTCGGCGGAGGTGGTCAGCAGGGTGCGCCAGCGGCGGCAGACAGCTCGAATCTTCAACATTGAGAGAAGATCGAGGTGTTTGAACACGGCGACAAGGACGTTATCCGGGAGGCCTTGCTTGCTGAGGGAGTATTCTTTGGCGGAGTCGCGACCGAGACGGGCTCTTTTAAATGGAAAGGGGGGTTCGTCGAGAGAGACAGGGGAGAGCAACGGGGGAGCGGGCTGCACAGGAGGGATCTTGATCGCTCCCCCAACAACAATCCCACTGGAGTCGGCAGTCTGGGCCGGCGGCGGCGCAATCGAGCTTCGCCTTCTAGCCCGTAAGTTCTCCATATCGACACTAAGATACGGATCCGGGTCTGTCGGCGAGCGCGTCTCTTCGTCAGCCGCCAGCATCTGCGTAACCACAGGCGTGATAATCACCGGCCCTTCGGTCGGCCCAACATTTTCGTCTCCCACATCGCTCATCTCGACATCTTCCCTCTCAGCTTCTTGTCTCGCCTTATGGAACCTCTTCCGCGCCGTCTCTTCGACCTGTGCTCTAATCTCAGGCGGGCACCGCCGCCACAACTCTTCGAGCGCCTCGCCTCCTATGACGAGACACTCCACCGTCGTGATGGCGCGTACCGTTGCCGTGCGTTCTTCTGACAACCCCAAACTAGCCACCTCCCCGAAGTACTGCCCCTGTCGTAGCCTCGGCCGTGTGTATGACGTAGCTGGCCCCGACCCATTCTTCTTGACCATCGTCGGGCTCAAGGGCTCCTCAGGTTCTTTCACAACCTCTGCCTCGCCATGCACAATGAAGTAGATCTCGCTACCCCTCGTTCCCTGCCTCACAATGTCCGTAAACGGAGGGTAGCTCTTGGGTTGGGCGCTCAACCCCAGGAAATGCAAAATATCCGCCGGCAGGGTGGCAAACAGCGGCAGCTCCTTCAGCGTCTTACGCACATTGACATACGCACTTCCCAGCGCGCTGCCGCTCACCGCAGGGTCCTCAATCACCCCCGGACTCGGGCTCTTCCTCTTCTTGGTATTAACCACCGCCCCACCCTTAATAACGCCCACATCACCGGTCACAACCTCCCCCGGAACACCCTCATGCTTCTTCCTCTCCTGCTGCTGCTGCTGCTGCTGCTGCTGCTGCTGCTCCCCAACCTTCAACACAGCCTCCGCCCCCTCCGACAACCGTTTCTTCTTCTTCAAAATCGCCAACCTCTCCAACGCCTCCTGCCTTATCGCTTTCTCCATCTCCGGAAACCTAGGCAATTCCGCCATCAAATCCTCCTTCATCAGCACCACCAGCAGACATTTTGTGCGTGCAATAATCGTCGCCGTCCTAGGCACGTCCATCAAAACACCTATCTCGCCGAAAAAAGCGCCAGGCTTCAGCTCCGCGTACACGGCTTCCCCATCGCGAGAGGTTACCGCAACCACGCCGCGCACGAGCCAGTACATTGCCCTTGCTTCTTCTCCTTCGGTGAGGATATGATCGTGTCCTGCATGAATCTGTGGCCTGAGATGAGACCCAACAGCCACTAAGAACTCTTCAGGAGCTGAGCTAAACAGGGGAAAGGAACGGATTCTCTCTAGGAGGTCGAGAGGCATGTCGGGGATGGGGGAGGCGGTGGTTAGGGGAGAGGGACGGATCGGGCGCGCGGGGTTGGTGTCGGATTCGAAGGAGCGGAGGAGGGCTGATGGGTTTGGGGTGGATTGTTGAGAGGAAGAGGAAGAGGTGCCATGATGGATGATGGAGCGGTAGGCGGAGGAGCTGTGGGGGCTGCGGGTGCGGCGCATGGTGCCGCTGAGGTATGATGATACTGGTAAAGGAGAGCTAGGTGTCGAGTTGAGGAAAATGATCTGTCGCGTGTGGAAGCTGGATGTTCGAGTCGTGGAGGTTGATCGGGAAGAGGTTCATACCTTGCCGGGAGGATTGATCTTCGAGAAGTTGAGGGACTTATTCGGAGTTGGGGCTCGATCAGGATGTCTGCGGTCGATTTGCGAAGACAAGAGATAGCTTTGAGCTGTTCGAATTCTCTTTGTTGATCCCAAGATCCAATGCAAGAGCCGAATGGATAATGGACGGCGTCTAGCAGTTGTGTTAGTTCGGTGTTTCCAATCCCAATTCCGTCATCGCTCCCATAGAGCAACAACGTGAAACGAGCCGTGATCTTGAATGTGTTGGAGGCAGCAGTGACTAAGGTCGCAATGAGGATTAAATCACTGCGCCGATGCAACTGATCCTCAGCACCCCTGAGTGGAAAATAAATCCGATGGGCGCGGCAACTGGAAGTAAGCTAGACGTGTATGCAGCTATCACCAGAGACACAAGGTAGCTCTGTTGACGATGCGATACTCCACAAGTAGGCAGATCTCATCAAAGCGACCACGCCATTGAAGCTAAGAGTTGGACGCCGTCATCGCAGGGAGATAGTTGTAGCTTGTTTGCTTACTGCTGAACGAGCTAGCTTAGGTAGATACTTTCGAACCGTCTGCTGTCAGCTTGTGGCACAGCAAAAGCAAGGGAACCGCAAAACGGCCGATCGCGCCGCTGCACGGGTCGATGGGGTTGTCGTAAGTAATGCGATGTAAGAAAGAGATGCAGAGAATCGGGATGCTGCAGCTGCTAAAGAGCAAAGGTATCGGGTTCCAGAAGCCGAAGCGTAGGGATGAGAGCTGTACCTGAGATGCTGAGGAGGGCGGGTGGGTGCAGAGGAAACAAAGAATAAGCGCGTCTGCGTCTGCGTGTGTGTCGTGTGTGTGTGTGTGTGTGTGTGTGTGTGTGTGTGTGTGTGTGTGTGTGTGTGTGTGTGTGTGTGTGTGTGTGTGTGTGTGTCACAGTGTATGTCAGGGTTAAGGAGGTAGAGATAAACTCAGACTTGTTCCAAACGGAGCTAGGGAGGTAGAGCTGTACGAAGCTCTCGGTCCGTTATCGACGCCGTTGATCAATGATGACTTTGTTTGCTCAACCCAGTGGAGGATGGTTTGGCAAGATGACCGGTCGAATTGATTGATTGATGCAATGGAGAGGAAGCTGAATGAGATTGGGACGGTAATGGTTAAGCAAGCTGGGCTCCAACCTTCGCAGCAGTAGTCATGTCGATGTAATAATGGAGCCAGAGCCAGCCAGTCTGGGACTCTTAATGGAGCCGGGGATGGCCGGGGGCTCGGGGGCTCAGGGATGGAGCGCGTGGACGGTGGGCTTTCTTGGACTGGACCAGAGCAAAAAACCAGACCCTAACTAAACGCTAGGGAGACGGAACAGTCTTCCTCCAAATGGGCCTGAGCACGGGGCACAAGAACAAAGGTCGGGGTAGAGGCCACGGCAAGGAGCGAAGCTACCAGTGTACCCCGTATCTGTGAGCTCGGTCCTTCTATGAGTTGTCTACAAGTGGCTGTCGGATCGGAGACTCTGCTTCGTTGGGGATGGATAGAAATTCTTCTGTGTGGCCAAGCGCAACGGCCCGCTTTCTGCTCAATCAAATGCTTCGATTGTGACTAGCGGCTGGAGAATGGGGGGACAGACTAGGGCCGCATGGATGCCGTGGCATGCATGGGCACTGTCATGGCAACATCACAATGGAAAAAATCATGGGCTGGCTGACTGGCATGCGGGGCTGCGGGGACGCTTTCTCAGACATCATACGTCCCGTTTTTTCTCTTTATGGATTGCCACGAGGAGATTGAAGAATAAGGTATCATTTACAAAGCTTCTAATTCGGGGGCTGTACCCGTCAGAGAGAGCTGGATAATATTGAGGAGAATAGAGCATCCACTGCGCCCCAGCAGCCAAGAGGCTAATTTCTGAGTCAGCACTGTACGTGAAGCAGGAGAGCTGTCATGTAGCCATAAACATGGCGGTGTGGCAGGCAGTTCCGGCTGAAGATCATCCAAGATGAGACTCTAGCAGTGTTGATACGCCAGCAATAATTGTTTTGCAAGATTCCAAACATGCAGGTGTCACGATGATCTTGTTTCGGTGAGAAGACCAACCTAATCCTTTTTGTGGGCGAGGTCAGGCTTGGCCTCTATCTCAGGGGTAGCTTGGTGTTCCATGAAGTCTTGATAAAAATCACTAGATGATTCTGACCGTCTCTGAGCTTCAGAATTGCCGATGTCAAAAGTGGAAAAAAATGATTATTACACGCTGTCGTCACGTTGCTGAAGACAGTTTGCCGCCGACTTCCCTTTCCTCTTGCCTGCAGCTGCAGCTGTCGCAGATCCTCACGGAACTGAAAATGCTCGGCGCGCTCGGCTGCCTGCTCCGCATTTCGAGAAGAATTCTAGCGTTGGCCCGTGCATCCAACCAACTCTTGGCATGGCCAGGGTCTGCACCCCTACGGCTGACACGTGAACCAACCAATGCTTCAAAACCCTGGAAACAAGTGATGGGTAGGGTTAAGGTTGCCTGGGAGATCGGGACATCTTAGCTCCGACACCGAGCTCAAAACCTGTTCAGAACTGGAAGGTTCCGGAAAAAGCTCGGCCCAGATAAGAGGGCCCTGCTTCAAAGGCGCGGGTTTACTAAGCAGCGCCACTCGTGAGCAACGTCATTTTGCGGGCCTTTGTAACCTCCAACTTGCAACAGCATCAGCCAGAAGAGCCGAGCTCCGTTAAAACCGCTCTCTCTGCTGTCCTCGCTGCATCGCCGGCACACAACCCGACAACTTACATCGACATTGCGGTTTCGTCGTTGAAGAACACTTTGAGAACGAATCTGAAAGCGACGTACACAGCCATGTCGTTCACGCTCACCCTCCGCGCAGGCCTCTCCTGCAAGGCGCCCCAGCTCGGTATCCGGGCCTTCCACCAGACGGCGACCAAGAACACCTTCTTCACCGCGCGCACTGCTTCTCTCGCTTTCCGAGCCAGCTCCAAGTCTGGCAGCTCGATCCTCACCCGCCTGAATGCCACTCGCTCGCGCGGCTACCAGCAATATGCCTACGCCGACCCTACCGCGCGCAAGGCGGAGCTCACCCGTAAGCTTCTGATCGGCGGTGCTGTCTTCGGCGGTACCCTGGTCGCTGTCAACGCGGTGTTCAACCAGGAGGGCAGGACGGACGGCGGGATGCCATTGTTCGAGCGGTCGTATCTGAACAAGACGTTTATGCACACGGGTCTGGGCGTCGGCATCATCGGGTTGACGGCGTACCAGATGATCCAGAGCGGCTTTGTCTATCGGATTATGGTGACCAACCCATGGATTGTGGGGCTGGGCGGTCTGGCGCTGAGTATCGGGTCTATGGTTGCCACGAGGGCGATTGATCCGGACAAGTAAGTCCGCACACACCACTTACCTTGGTTATGACGCGAAGATGCTAACGGTAATAGCTACATCCCCAAATACCTCTGCTGGACAGCCTTCAATGCAACCCAAGCCGCCTTTGTCGCCCCGCTCATGGCCATTGCCCCTCCGGCCCTGCTTGCCCGCGCTGGCCTGTACACCCTCGCCATGATGGGCTCCCTCTCCATCATCGGCGCCACCGCCAAGCAAGACAAGTACCTGTACATCGGTGGTCCTCTGCTTGCCGGCGCCGCCATCGTCGCCGTCTCGGGCTTCGCTCCTCTCGTACTCCCCGCCACGGCGGTACGCACGCTGGCGTTCACTGAGAAGCTGTGGCTGTATGGCGGGCTGGCGCTGTTCGGCGGATTCACTCTGTATGATGTGCAGAAGGTGCTTTATCATGCTAGGTTGGCGAGGGCTGGTGTGATTAAGGAGGATCCAGTTAATGAGAGTATTGGGTTGGAGTTGGATTTCCTGAACATTTTCATTCGGATGGTCCAGATTCTGATGATGCAGGGTCAGCGGAGGAAGTAAGGGGTTGACAATTGAAAAAGGTGGTTGGTTCTCTGTGTATAATTGGCGTCTGATGGGGAAGGATATCCATGGCACGTCTCTCGGCTCGTCGTCTCTCTGCTCGGTGGCTTTCTCTTTGTTTTATTTTGTGTTGTAGTTAGGTAGCTATTCGCTCCTGAGCGGTAGAGGCCTCTGGCTTGTATCGTAGCATTTTATTCTGAAGAAGCAAAATAAAAAAACGAAAACATCTAAACTTGAAACCTGTCTTTTATCTCGACGCCATGAATTGTTCTAAAATTGCCCGTTTTAATCCTTCAAATCCGGAAAGTCCCTCACAAAATGACTAGGACATTCATAACCCCCGGGATTTTTGCTCAAATACAGCTGGTGATACTCTTCCGCATCCCACCACTGACCCGCCGGCAAGATCTCAGTGGTGATTTTACCGCCCCACCACTGCTCATTCGCCTTCCCTGTCACCTCCCTCGCGATCTTCTCTTGTTCTGGCGTGGTGTAAAAGATCCCGCTCCGATACTGCGTGCCAACGTCCGGTCCCTGCCTGTTCGGTGTAGTTGGGTCGTGCATACGATAAAAGAACTCAAGAAGCGTGCGGTAGGACAAACGAGAGGGGTCGTACAGGAGGAGGGTCGCTTCTGCGTCTGTGATGTACCACCCCAACTAAGTCAACATCAACTTGCTTCTTCGTTGAAAAAAAAAAAAAGGTAAAAACGCACGCCCTGTGTTCCCCGAACAAACAGCCCTATAACTCGGGTTCGCGAAGTCACCGCCCGTGTACCCCACGCGCGCGTCGTACAAGCCTTTGTCGGAAAAGTGCTTGCGGTAGAGGTGCTCTACGCCCCAGAAGCAGCCTGCGGCGAGGATGGCGCGTTCGGCGTTTTCGGGCACTTGAGGTCTAGAAGAAGTCGACATCGCTGCGGTAGAACGGCCAAAGAGAAGTCTGGAAAGGAGAGATGCCATGAATGGAATTAGAGATAGCTGTGATTAGGATCGAGATGAGATCAATCGAGTGTTGGAGTTTATGAGGGTTGGAGTCGGAGATGACTCCAAATCCAAGAAACGTTGCATGGAAACAAAAATGCAATGCAGAGCTGTCGCAGCTCGATGGAGGGATAGTTTGGAGCTCCAAGAAGCTCCCATAGGTGCCGATACATGCCGCTGTGGAGGCGTGGGGGAGGGGTAATGTGGCTCTTTGATCCCTGGCTGCCGTGATGACGTTAGCGGGAGCATAGGTTGCGAGAGTTACATTGCGTTCGGATGTAGGCATTTACGGGGATGGTTTTGTGAAGGTTGGAGATGGGATTGAAGAAAAATGGGGGTTGGTTGCGAATTTGGAGAGGCCACCTTTAAATGGAAGCAGGAATTTAGATGAAGATCATATTTATGAAATTTGAAAGAATCGAAGGGATGTACTGCTTTTATCTGCCGGAAGACACAGGGCTATTGTAAATCTTCTCTGGATGAACTCTGGTTTGTGTCTCTGGCCTGAAGATCATGTAAACAGTTCCCCCTGACAACCCAACTTCTCTCCGAAATTCTTGACACTTTTCTCCTAACAACTGTCAAAGAATTGAACAAAAATAACCATGCTTTCATTAGAACAATAAATCGAACTTCGATCACAAATCCTCATGCAGTCGGAACCAAATCCCTCGCATTCATCCTACCTGACAGCAACAATGGCCAACCCTTGACCAGCTCCCCCACTTCGAACCAAGAAGTTCTCGACCGATTCAATCTCTGACGACTACACATCCACACTTCTTTGCGTAGAGCACAATTCTCTAGGCCCTGCACAACCAACGCTACGGCCCAGATGTGGATCAGCAGCCGCCCACGGAGTAGTGGGGCCATAATACAGACCAATCGCAGGCAAGGAAATATTGTCGCTGCCACCAACAATCGCCCCCAAACCTTCTTGATAATCCTGAACTTGGTCGAATGAAAATCTGAATGGCGGGGCAAGCATCCAATGGTTCTCGAGTATATATATGTATGTAGAATCTCCCACATCCAGGACTACGATGAGGGCTTCCTCAGTCAGCAATAGAAAAAGTGGTCAACCAACAACTGGTAACCGCAGTCGACCACATACTCTACTTTGTGAGGACCATAGTCCCACAGGTTCTGCAACCTGGCCACTACCTTCGAACCCATCTCAGGAGGTTGTGGAATCGTCACAACCAACCTCTCAATTTCCTTCCCTTCCTGCCTGCCCGTACAAAGCTTGAGAAGCCGTCTAGGCTGCTCACATCTACCGACCTAACATCAGACTTTCACGCATTGATCCTGATGCCCTACCTCTTTGCACCGAAGAAACCGACCACGGAAGTGGCATCGAACCTCTACCCAAAGCTGCTCTGTTGCTCAGGCCATTAGCTCTGAGATTGTTGTCCTGAGAAATCGACACGCAATCGGCTTTCTTGGACTTGTCCCGCACTTCGGCGTCATGCCCCGTGGGAGTTTCTCGGAAGGGATCCCGAGCGTCGTTTTCCACTCTATAGATAACACTCTTCCTTCTCTTCGGTTTCGTTGTCCCTCTTGTGCTAGAAAGAGCTTGAGGATCTGTTGAGAGCGATTTGCCATCTTAGGCCCCGTCGTATCGCCTCTCGCTGCTCCGATTTGCCATCTGCAGGAGCGAGTTATCATCCAGTGAACTCTGGCTTGCACTGATTGGCCTTTTACTCGGTCACAGCTCAACCACCCGGAGAAGCCCGCAGCGATAGGATTGGAGTCTTGGGTTGAAACCTCTCATCATCTTCGTTTCTAACGAGGAGGAGGGGGTTTGGAGGACGAGTGCATCGGGGCAGGAGTTGATGCCCACGGAAGTCTAGATCATCCTCAATTGTCTACGTAGATGAGGATTAGCTAGGGCATATGTTAGACCGGCGTAGTTGTAGACTAATCACAAAGACCCCAGATTTCGGGCCACGATGGTGCCAAGAAACGGAAGGTAGTCGTAGTGTACGCTGCATGATTGTCAAGCAGATATGCTTTACGAAAGGTTTGTCTTTTCCCCTCATCGATGCAAGTGGCGACTAGAGTGGACTCGAAAGGTTGAACGAGAGAGTTTGCGTAGTTTTGCCGAGGGCCAAGCGAATGGGCACAAGCTAGAAAGGAGATACCTACTGCTTGGGTAGGAAGGGAGTTGACAGTTCAACGCGAACTGTTGAGCATCGGTACAAGATGATGACTGGTATACTCAGGGCCATCCTGTATACGAGGAGGTGGTCGACATTATTTGAACCCTGCTTGGCTACCAGAACAGTGGCGCGGGGTTCAAAGGTTGGACCTGACCCCCAGCTCAACCTTCTGGAGAATCCACAGCGGCATATTGGATAACTCATTAAGAAACTTGAAGTCAATGATGTAGCGCAGAGCCGTAAGGTGCATTGAATGTGCTGCTATCAGTGGGTTCATTGGAAGCATTGGAAGTCCTGACGAAAAGATTGTCTTTTGTCCGTGCCTGGTGGTCGGGAGAGAA
Source organism: Thermochaetoides thermophila DSM 1495 (assembly GCF_000221225.1). Taxonomy (NCBI): domain Eukaryota; kingdom Fungi; phylum Ascomycota; class Sordariomycetes; order Sordariales; family Chaetomiaceae; genus Thermochaetoides; species Thermochaetoides thermophila. Next base: position 531,222 of record NW_006383039.1, read on the forward strand.
GAATGTTCTTTTTTGTCCAAGCTTGGGAGTCATGCAGAAGCATGATCTTTTGTCCAGGAGTTAGCAAATACGTGTTGAGACGGAAGAGAGAAGTGGGGACAAAAAGATATTTGCAGTGGTGGTATCTTGCATAGAACGCTGACACTAAAAACATAAGAATAACCATCAACACTGAGTCGAGTCCCATTACCCTGAATCCCAACCTCGACGCCGCCCATGTAGCCCTGAGCCCGCGTTATCTGCCCTCTCTGATGAAAGAAGACCATAAAACAAACAAAAGTATAGAAAAGAAAATCATTAACTCAAAGAAACATATGCCTCGATTCGGCATTCTTCTTCGACGACCCCGGCGCTGTGTAATCAATCCCGTTAACGCTGGTCAAATCCTTCTCAAACATCTCCTGAATCTTAGTCACTTGCAACAACTGCTCCAAATCGACCTTGACGCCATCAAAAGCAGCCAGACCCTCGGCCGCCTTAATCGCGTTCTTGATCTGCCTACCGTTCAGATCAATCTCAGCCAGCCTCCTCAGCCCCTTCTCGTCGATATCTACACCGCCAGGCACATCGTTGCAGAAATTGCGCCAGATCTGCATGCGCGACTCGACGGTCAGCTCGGTGTAGCGGATGGGAATGTGGATTCGCGATTTGAAGGCGTCGTCGAAGGTGCTGACGCGGTTGGTGGTCAGGAAGAGGATGCCGCTGTAGTACTCGAGGACGCGAAGGAAGACGGAGACCATGGCGTTGCGGTGCAGGTCGTGCAGGGCGCGCTGTTCCAGGAATACATCTGCTTCGTCGATGAGAAGGACGGCGCGCCAGGTCGAGGCGAGGTCCATGATTTGGGTGAGCTTGCGGTCCAGGTCCGCGGAGCAGGTTCCCACTATTGAGGGTTAGCATCATCCTGGTTGGATAGAGAAGGGGAGGGAACATACAGTCACCTGAAGACACCATATAAAGCGGGCGCTTGACAAACTCCGCGACACACTCTGCCGTCAGGGTCTTGCCCACACCCGGCGGACCATGCAGCACGCATACCAACCCCTTCCCTTTGCCCTTGACAATATCATCAAACGCATCCCGCCGCTTATTATGCATCGACACGAGCGCCTGGACCGTCTTCTTGACAGTTGGATCCAGCACCAACCCATCGAAGCACTTGGTGTTCCACTCGATCTCCTTGAGTTCATCCACATAAAACTCCAGGAACACCTTCTGCGCAAACGAGTACCCCCTAATCGTCGCATTTGCCAACATAATATCTTCATCATTCAGCTTCTCATACTCGCGTTTATGCTCATTTCCATGCTTGCCTTCATTATCCTCATCCCCTGCAAAATATGGGATCGTCGGCGCGCAGCACCTCCTCCTCTTGCTCCTCCCGCGATCCTTCTTCCCCGGCTCCCCGATCGGCGCCACACGGAAGGAATCACTCGTATCCATGCGATGGAATGTCTTCGGATCAACCATCACTCGGCCGTTCACACTCAACTTGGCATACCCGTTATGCGTTCTCTTGAGCGCAACCGCGTCGTATGCCATGAACTTGGGCTGGGAGTGTGCGTATTCCTCAAACTTGCGGCCACGCGTCAGAAGCTCCTCGCGCACCTCGTCCGCGTCTTCGAGGAGATTGAAGGGCATGAAGGTCATATCCGCTACCTCCAGCGCGCCCTGATAGGCCGAGATGTCCAACTCCCAGTGGCGCAAGCCGATCCGCTCCCCGTCGAAATCGACGTACTCCATGCGCGCGACAAAGCTGGGTTCGCACCCATACCAGCATGAATTCAGTCTGAATGCGCGGTTCTGGTTCAAAATCTTGCAGTAGATGATTGTGTTAGGAGGGTAGAGCGTCCAGAGGTGCTCGTAGGCAATGGCATGGTGCTCATGCGACAAACACCGCTCGAGCGCGGCAAACTCGTCCTTGAAGTGCGTGTCGATCCATTCGAGGAGGAGGGTCAAGCCCTTTCGGGCTTGCTCGTTGTCCGCGAAGCGCTTCATACCTTCTTCTTCGATCTGTTTGCGGTAGTGGAAGAGCGGCCAGTAGGGAGCCGAGATCTGAACTTCGTCTTCGTCGATCGGATGGCCGGGGTAGTTCCCGATGACGTCGGCCAATAACTTGCGCAGTTGAGGCGCGTTGACGTACATAGAGGTCGTCTCGACCGACTCGTTGGAGTAGTCATAGTGGCGGACAATGCAGAAGGCGTAGAGCTGCCACCAGTCGGGCTGGGACTTTTCCGTCTGCTTCTCTTCTGTCTTGCGCTCGGTGAAGTAGGGCTCGTCTTTGTCGTCGTACTTGCGGTCGAGATACTTGATCTCGTACTTCATGGTGTTGTCTTTTTCTTTCTCGTTGCCCTTTTCCTTATCGGCATCCTTCTTAGTATCGTCCACCTTGGAGTCGGACTTGGCCTCATCCTTCTTCTTGTCTGGTTTGGTCTTCTTAACGATCACTTCGCCGTTGGGGTCGACTTCGAGGGTGAGCAGGAAGTTTTGTGATGGGGGCTTGGCCTTGGCCTCCTTGACGACGACGTTGCCGTTGGCAGGGTTTACCTCGAGAGTAACGAGGACCTGCTGCGGCTTGGCAGGCTCCTTCTTCTCCTCATCCTTCTTTTCTTCGGCCTTGTCATCATCGGTCTTGGTTTCTGCCGATTTCTCGTCCTTCTTTATGCTGGCGCTATCGGAGATATGAGAAGTCTCAGCACCGTTGGCCGCATCTTCTTTTGACTTCTCCGAGACGTCGGCGGTTTCTGCAGCCTTTTCAGTTGTGATGCCGTTGACCAGCTCCCCGTTTGGCTCTGAAGAAATACCAGCCTTGACGCCATTAACAACATCCTCGGCCTTCTTCGGCTCATCGGCAGCGACGCCGTTTGTGGCAGCGACCACGGCGGGAGCAGCCTCTTCAGAAACAATACCGGGGGCCATGATGATGTAAACGTTAACGGGGGACCAGCCACGCTGGTCTGGGAGATGGAAGAAGTAGTTACTGGGACAAATATGGAATGGGGCAGGTGTTGAAAAGATAAAGATTTTCTTTGGGATAAATGCTGATTTGTTTGATGTGCAAGACTGCACGTCAGCAGGAAGGAAATAAGTAAAAGGTTTAATATCTGCTTGATCCAGATGATGTGGCAGCGTGAGAGTCAGCAAAGAGGCAAACACCCCCCCTCCATCTCAACAGGGCAACACAGTTTTATACCCGTCCGTCGCTACGCATCCCGCGGGTCCAGTCCCCTTCGGTGCCTTTTCACCTACCTGCCTGCTTGCCTGGAGAAAGAACCTACTCTGAGATACGCACGGCGGCCTCTTTGAGCCTCATTCATGTCATCTTATGTCATGTAACTCTGGCCGACAGCATGCGGCCCAGGCAGGGTGGGCAGAATGCTGCACCTGGGACTGGGACTATGACCTAGACCTCAAGTTACAACACACCGCACGACGCGGCACCTCATGCAGCAGGCTGCACATGCATGCGCCACTCCAACACCGCTGGCTGCTGGGCACTGGCTGCCTGCTTGCTGGGTTGATAGCATTAAGATGTCTGGGATAATCAGGGATGAGGAACTGAGTGGTGATGGGCTGTCTAGGCAGCAAGGCGAGAATTGCAGGCTGGAGGAGCATTTCGTATCCTAGTGGGACTCGAGATGGGGATAGTGAAGGTGACTCGGCTCAACTCGCACGCCAGGATCTTAGGCAGGGCTTAGCTTTAGCTGCAGTCGAGTACAGACTATAGATTACCTAGAGCCAAGGCAAAAGCACAAGGAAATTAGCGGTAAGCTGTAAGCTCTGGTGACCTCGCTTAGGCAGACCAGGGCCAAAAGCAATGATCGCAGTGTTCATTCCTAACCCTAACCCCAACCCCAACCCCGAACCCCAGATCCCAGTCCTGCCTGCACTGCTGTAGTAGGTGCCTGGTTGGAGCGGAGCGAGGCTATAAAGTGTAAAAGCAGAGGTAAAAAACATGATGGTAAGTTGCATAATCTGTACGTACAGCGGGGTTCTAGGCTGGCTCGTGACGGACCGGAGCGGGCGGAGTCCGCACGACGGTTTGCTGCAGGCAGCACAGCCACCGGTGCTAGGCTTTGCCAGACCGGCCGCCCAGACCGGAAGCGATCCTGGTCCCTAAGTTCCATCTTGGGGGAATGGAGGGAACCGTGGGTAAATTGACCACCTGAGGACATACCAAGATGGAGTGATCGTTTCGCAGCGTTGACATGAGGGATCTGGAAAGATACGGCTCTGGATTTGTTTCATAATTTCGAACGGTTATTTTCCCTTTCCATACGGCTCAGTGGAAAAGGCAAAATGATCAAATCGATAAGGCGTCACAAGGCCATTGCATCGGCGCATCGCAGGCAGAGTTGGCAACTTGGCAATCTGCGAATCGTTATTACCCCTCGGTTACTAAGTTGTGCATAGGAGGAGACTTCAAGTAAGTGGACTGCCGCGACCCGCCACCAATCGTCCTCATGGATGCCGATCCATCTGCGTTCCAGAGCCATCGACATCGTCCTCGACACCGCCGTGACTCATGATCCGGACACTTTGACTTGGCTCACTTCTTCTGTTAGACTGGGAGCGGGCTCCTTTCTTGGCAACTCTTCCAGGTCGGCCAAAAAAAAAACTGTAATTCGACTCCCGGCCCCATTCCCCGACCTCAGAACCCATTCATACCTCGACCCAACAGGATAGGACATCTTCACAAATCACAACTTGGCCTCTTCCTTCTCCTTAACTTCCTTCTCCTCTCTAAGAACCTCGTTCCGTCCCCTAACTTCCACATCCCTAGGCCCCTCCTTCCTAAAATCCACCAACACAACCCTCTCCCAATCTCCTCCTCTCCCACTCCCCCTCAATTCCGGCCCCGGCTTATCCAGCCCCAGCACATACCTCTTATCACTCTGCCTGACAAACATTACTGTCGGACTAATCACCTTCTCCGACCAGGGGATGAGATGTGTTTTCAGAGGAGAGGGATCTTCTTTTGAAGTTGGGATCTTCTGCAGGAATTCCAATAGGGCAGTCCGTTGGGAGGCGTAGAAGTCTGGGGAGGGAGTCGATCTGGGAGATGGGGAGGTCAGGAAAGGGGAGATGAGGTTGAGGAGGAAGAATTGCGGCGGGAAGAGGATGATGTCGTTTTTGCGGGCGCGAGAGAGCCAGGTTGAAACGGGGGCGAAGGTTGCGGCGGTATGTTCCAAGCCGCCGTCGTGGGTAGGGGTTGGTATGATGGTTTCGGTGGTCTGGTCCGGTGATGAGGAAGAGATGGAGGAGGAGAGGGGGAGCATATAGAGGTACATTTGGGTGGTGAAGCGTTTCGGGGGGCCGGCGGGCGTTATCCAGCGCGTGAAAGGGATCAAGTTATCTGTTTACATCGTTAACAATCTTCAATCTTAACCGTTGAGGAGCGAAGACAACAGTGAAACATACCGACATCCGGCTCCCCCCCCACACTCGTTACCCACTCTCCAAACCTGACCTTATTTCCATGCACCTCCTTCCTCCCGGCATCCCTAACCTCATCCTCCAGCTGCAACAAAGCCCCATCCTTGCCCCTAGCCAACAAAATGCCACTCTCCTCGAACGTCTCCCTGATCGCCGCAAGCCGATACGCGAGCCCATCTCGATGCAACTCATCAAGGCTATCCGCCTTCGGCAGAGGCGCGTCATGGAACTCGGAGAGGTTACCTCCCGGGAAGACGTGCGCTGAGGCGAAGGATGAGGAGTTTTGCACGCGGTGCAGGAGGAGGATTTGGTTTGTCGGGGAGAGGAGGATAATGCTATGAATCATTAGCTACCGGGTAAGTAAGTCGGGAGGATCGGACGAAGCTACCTCGCGCTGGGCCTCACCGGCGCAGGTGGCTTCTTGGATTTACCTGCGTCGAGCATGTGAGCGGTAAAAGAAGTCGAGAATGTCTTTACAGGTTTCGCTGTGACAAACTGAACCAGCGCCGGACAAGAGGAGCCAGTGAGAGCAATACCAGAGGCGACCCTGACAGACGAAGTTACAAACCAAAACCCAGCCGGACCGGGTCTTGTAAGAGGGGGAGCCATTGAGTCCAGCCAGGAGTCGCCGGGTTGGGCCCTTTTGACTGTGGATGGCACGGATGAGGCTTAGTTACCGGTTGGTCAGGAGGTAGGGGTGAGCCGAGGCACGCGGCTGAGAACTTGCTGGGGCCGCTTTTGCCGCAGCGTCCCCCGCTTGTCGGCCCCACTATCCTGTAGACGCAGATCCGGGGAAATGGGGCCGGCGGCACCATTCTTGACCACCGATCCGTTGCTGGCGATGACAGAAAAGACAACGTTCGAGAAAAAGGGAACATATGCTGATGAGAATGTTTTTTTGTCGTAACTGTACATCATGCTATACAGACAAGCCAACTTCATAAAGTCAATGTCGTGATGCAAACCCAAGGCATGTGTCTCCTGTTTCCTAACTCCTGTCTTCTCCAACTGCTCCAACTCCCCCAATCCCAACTCCAACCTCACTCATGCCGAGGCTTTTGTCCCCTCAAAACCTCTTCCTCTCCTTTCCCCTCAAATTCACCCTCCACAAACAGCACACACTCTTACTCTCACACCACTTCTTCACATCCTCTGGCGCCACCTCACCAACATACCCGACCCGCGCCAGCTGCCCTGAATTCAACCACGCCGTCAGCTCCTCAATAATAATCGGGTCAAACATTAGCATTTTCTCATGCCATGACGGGTTCTCCACGTCTGTTGACGGTGGCGCTGATGTGACGGCCTCAGTGATGTACTTGAACATATCGAGCTGGCGCGTCGTGGGGCTGGTGACCAGGGATGTATCGTCCGTTTCTTCAGTGACGCTGAGGTCCATGCCTTCGGGGGGCAGAGAGGAGAAGATTTCGGACTTGGGGGAGGAGAGACTGCCTTCGGATTCAGAATCGGCGATTTCGATTACTGACATGGGAGATTTGCGCCGGCGGGGGGTTGTCGCAGTGGTGGTGTGGGTGGGTGATTTTGAGCGTGCCCCGGATGATGTGGTTTTGGTTTTAGTTGTTTCCGCTGCAGTCGCTGTTGCCGTTCTGGTAGGTGACTTCCTACGAAGCAGTGACGTCGTAGATTTCGCAATAGATTTCGTAGTAGTGGTTTTACTCTTGCTAGATGTTGTGGCTGCAGCCGTGGGAACAGCCGTTATAGATGCGGCTGTGCCAGTCAGAAGTGGCCAGTCTTTTGATGAGACGGTAGCTGAAAGAACTGGAGGGAGTAAATCATCCGGCGCAACCAATTTCTCTGCCTCTCTTCTTACGGCAGGCTTGTAAGCTGTGGAAAGTATTACTGTTGGACTCCGTAGAAGTGCATTCCCGAGCTCCGAATCAACGATTTCCACGATTGGTTCGACCTCTGGGGGTGCTTCGGGTTGTGGTTCAGTTGATGCTGCTGTCGATTTTTCTGGGGCAGGTTTGGATGCTTGAGCCTTGGATGACTTTTTGGTAGTTTTTGTTGCGGTAGTAGCGGCTTTTGTCTTCGTGGCAGCAGATTTTTTCGTCGCCTTGGTAGTTGATGCTTTGGCTGCTTTAGATTCCGCGGGCTCGGCTGTCTCGGTCTTTTTAGGCCGTCCACGACCTTTCTTCTCTGGCTCTGGCTCCTCCTCTCCTTCCGCTTCCTTTCTCGTCTTGGATTCTGTCTTGGTTGTCTTCTTTTTGGTCGTTTTTGTTTCTTTTGCGGCTTCGGAAGTGGTTGATGTTGAACTCTTCCTGGGCCGGCCCCTCTTTTTCGGGGGCTCAGGCGGCGTCTCGTCGTCTGATGATGCCGCCGATGATTGCTTCTTTCTTGCTAGATTGGCGGATGTGATTGACATGGAAACCTGTGACAACCTGCTTCCCAGGCCGACCTTGTGCTTGCTTTCCCAGCACTGGTTGAGAAGCGCAATCATTGCTTCTCTCTTCTTGATGGCTTTGAAGCCATACGATGACACTTCTTTTGCTAACCTAGCATCCGTGTATAGCTCGAAGTTTGGTCGTGGCGGCATCTGCGACTGTGATGGTGCAGAATTGCGCGACTGCGACAACAACATGAGTTGCTCTTGGTTACTTGGCGGCGGCTCGAACTCAGGGCTTACATGCTCCCCGTCTTCAGAATCGTCAATTTGGATTAGGGGCGCGACAGCAGCTGGTTTTTGAGAGGAGGGCGGAGTAGAAGTCGCAGCTCCTCCCACAAGTTCCGACACGTCTGGGAAGTTATCAGAGTCGATCACAATCTTAGACACTCCGTTGGGGGAAGCAGGTTGGCTAAGATCCTTCACAGGAGCAGCAGCAGATATGGAGCCAATAACAGACGACACATCCGGAAACTCTGAGCTGTCATCGGACAGTAGTTCGATACGATCATTGACGGCAAATGATCTCGCTGCATTGTTCTCCTGGGATTTGCTACACAGCAGACGATCCAATGACGGAGAAGATGCCGTGAGATCGATCTCTTCCAGATCGACCAGGTCGCCGTTCTCATCCCTGGCACCGGCCGCCCAGAGCCCCGTCCCCGGTCGCTTCCTGATGGCCAGGTTGCTTTTCGTTACCGGGGAGCTGCCAGTGAACGGGTCGGAGTCTGTTTGGTTCGAGATCTTCATGGCCTCATGGACAGCCCTGAGCAGCTCAGGGTCATCCTCGAGAGCCAACTGACTCGCGGTCCCAAAGACGAAATCCTGTCGAGAAACCTCCTTCAAGGCGCTCTGCGGTGAGAGCAGGACCGGCTTAGGCGGCTCTTGCTTCTTTCGAGAAGCATTGCCCCTTGGTTTGATTGCCCGCTTTGTTGGCTTTTTTGGTACCGTCTTTGCTTCCTCCGTGCTTGCCCCCTTGTCGGCGTTAAGGTAACTCAACATGGAGCCCTGCTTGGGACCGTTCTCCCCCATGGCGACATCGCTATCCTCGGACACCCGATATGCGGCAGTAGCCAGCTCGGTCAATGTCCGCTGCTTCTTCTTAATCCTTGGTTTTGTCGGTGACGCTTCTGGTGATGGCTGCATCGACGACACAGATCCCATTTCGATCAGCTTTCGTTTTCCAAGCACCTCGGTTCGTGCTGGCGCTGCATCAAGGTCCGTGCGAGGCAGATCATCCTCTTTCAGGCCAAAGGTGTCCTGTAGATTCCTGAACACTTCCTTCGGTGAAGGTCGACCATCCTCCTCAGGAGAAAAGACCTCCTTAGTCGTCGAGGAATCGAGAGGCGGTAGCACCGAATTAAGATCACGAGGGGGTGTCCAATCCAGGCGTCGTGCCAGAGCCAGTTCTTGAGGAGCTGGCGCAAAGTGTCGACTGACAGTTTCGGTTTGCTTCCTTGACTGTGAGTCCTTTGCCGACGGCTTCGTCACCATCCCATTGGACAGCTTCTCCTGCGCCATGGCTCTAGATGCGTCGCTCATAGAGTTCACGTCAACCTTGCGGCTTGCGGGCTGGCTGTCGGCCTTGAGGCTGTCCAAGGAGAAGGCAGTCTGGGGTTGGTCGTCTTCCGAGTCGAGAATTATCGCATTTTGTGCGGTTTGTGTGATTGGCGCTTTCCCTCGGCCGATGGGCATGCTTTCATCTGATATGCCACTGCCTGACGACTGCCATGTTTTAGCAGCGCTAGTGAGAGTCTGTGGCGCATCATCGGGAATGGACGCGGCATGACCGCCATCGCGCAAGAACGGTCTTGGGTTCGATTTCAGGGGGAGGTCAGGGAGTAGTGGGAAGTCAGGCGAGGACGATATTACAATAGGGGACTGGTCTGCGATCATCTTGGCGGGCAGGAATGGAGATACTAAACCGATATAAGCCGGAGTGGACGCCCTAGTTCTTAAAGCAAGCAGCAGCGCGATGCGGCCAGCGCAAACGGGCCGACAGCGCACCAGAGCCGTGGACAACAATTTTGTGGGTTGAATCGCAGAGCTAACACGTCTGACTGTTGAAGTGCATTGGGACGTGGCCCAATTGATGTGCCAGGTCCTCGAGTGGCGTGCCGTCATCAAGCACGACGGACGCCGAACACAACAAAAAGGAAACATTGCATTGATGTCTCACAAGAAACGCGGCCCCACATTTCCACAGCGCGCCTTCTGCTGTGGCTGCGCGAAACATTCGCGCCATCAGCTGACTCTTTGCAGAATTCACTTTTAGACTGCGCACCTAGTGGGCTCCCATGGTCCGTGCTCGCCCCAACCCAACGCCCCACTAGCCACAGGCACCCACCAAATCCGCCAAAAGTGGTCGAAATTCGAAGCCGAGATCTGAAATTTGCAGTCCTGCTCCCCGACACCGCAACGCATCCCCCGAGTCTCGTCCTTCCGCAGAACTCGACACCAATCGCAAAAATGGAGAACGATCGCGGCGAGATTGTCGACCTGTAAGAGGCTTTTCCAGACGATGAATCTCGGGCATTAGAGAGCCCATGACGCATGCAGTCTTGACTGACACCACTCCCCCCAGCTACGTCCCCCGCAAGTGCTCTGCCACCGGGCGGATCATCAAGGCCAAGGACCACGGCTCCTGCCAAATCACTATCGCAAAGGTCGACGAGAACGGCCGTGCCATCCAGGGCGAGAACATCATCTACGCCTTCTCGGGTTTCGTGCGTGCCATGGGTGAGAGCGACGATGCTCTGAACCGCCTGGCCCAGCGCGACGGCCTGCTCAAGAACGTCTGGAGCGCCCAGCGGTAAATTGCGATCGCTAGCGATATTTGAAAGGGAGATGGTACGCCGACGCGTCATCAGGTGACAGAATTGGGCAACCACTGACACGTCACAGATGTGCGTTTTATGACCCGACGCTTCTCAGGATTTAGACGGCGGACGGAGGGACGACGGCTGGGACATGGTTTTTTGCGCTTGTCTTTGCGGAGCTGCATCTTTACCGGTAGCTCGATGGCGTCAACGGACATTGTCTCTCGGATCAAAATACACTGGCATCGTGATGACCTCGATTCGTCTCGCTTCTTTGTTCCTTTCACGTTTCCTTGGCCGCTTTCCTCGCCCTCTGAATTGTGACACCAACCGGCTAGCGAAGCCTCCTCGGATATGCTCGATATTAGAGGTGGCTGGAGCTACTTTGATAGCTTCCGTGCCGTAAATTAATCTCCAGGCCACGAAAAAGCCGTAACGAAGAGATCGCTCGTTATGGTACAGATACGGGTCTGACAATTTGTCACATGTTTCTTGGTGTGTGCTGGCGAGACCAGTAAACGTCTTAGCTGTCTTCTCAGAGCCCTCTCAGGATACTCCCCGCCCCCCCTTCTCCTTGCAAGACTGAAAACGAGGATTCCCGAAATCCCCTAAACCTAGTCCACTTCTCTACAGTACACCTTCCCGTTAACTTTCTCGAAGTCTCGAGATTACTTGCTACCAATTTGTCAGCAGTTGTATTGGTCCACTTGCTACCCCCTGAGCAGGCTCGTCCAACTTTTGAATCCAACCCAGCGATCTGCGAGGGATTTCTTGGCTCCTTAACACGATTGGCATTTGACCATTGGCCCTTAATCCAACCATATGGGCTCTTAGCCTCTTTATGATGGTTACCTGGGACAGTGTTCCGGCATCTCTTCTGTACCATTGACCCCATTATCTGTTAGAGGCAAGATGTATTGTTGGACGGATCATTTCAACTATAGCATTGGACTCTGCCATTTGAAAGTAGTGTCTTTTCTTGAATCTACACTAACTTTCTCAAGCATTTGTCAAACTATCTTTAAACCCTGTGTGATGGCATGCTCAAGCGCTGAAGATCTTCCTCAGCATATCTGCTCTCCGTGCGGATGTGTCTCGATGCGCTTCGTCCCTTGCCTGCCTTCTCTCTTCAGTCGGTTCTGTGAGCTTTCATCCATTTTCCGGGTCCTTTTATCCCAGCTTAACCAAACTTTCACCCATCCTAGTCCGAAGCGGCATTGTTGGACCGAGGACAGCTTCTCCCATAACAACACAGTCTCATCTCATTTTCTGAAGCTGCCTGTCTATGAGTTCATTAAAACTGTCGACTTCTGTTTCTTGGGGGATTTGTCTTATCGAATCGCCCTGACATTGCCTTTCCAGTGTTACCTAACTCCATGACTTTGGAATTGAAACCTGATCCAACGTAATCACTCTTGGTTGAATTCGAACTGCTTTTTAACCGTGAACGGACCCTGACTACTCTCAAGCTCTCGAAGATGGGGCCTTGGGTGGAAAACTTACCCCCCTGGCTAAGTAACTTCCTTCCGCCCTTTGTTGAAACTGGCTCGCCTCTACAAAGCCTCCCATCAGAATCACGATCTTGCATATTACATTCACCCTTTCCGATTTTTAAAGTCATCCTCAAGATACTTCATCTGGACGCGTTAAGACCCTACCTCAACTGAACTCCAAGAGCTCGTCCTCCTCCCGAAAAACCTTGCCAAGGCCCCTCTTGGAGAGATCGATTGGAGAAGTCAGGTACCAAAACGCCCACGAGCTTTTCATACAGCCAGTTTGGCTTTTAAACCCGAGTGACCTGAGGTCGGGGCCTGTACTAATGGCTTTGGCAAGGCACAGAGAGTGAATGTAGATCAATGAGTGAACGCGGTGCGACGCATGAAGTCCAGGCTACCGAGTACCTTCCCTCATGTCATTGGCGATATTGTTGAAGTTGAAGGCGGTGAAATAAAAACCCTTTAACTCCCAGTAGGAGTCGAGGGTATTCCGCCAAGGCTAATGTTAGCAACCAGCTGCATGCCAGGTGAGATGCGGCCGCCTCTCCCAGAGCCAACTTCCCATTTGACCAAAGATCTATCAATTTTTTTGTCGCAGTTCATGCTTTGCAGGGTTCTGATAACAAAGTCGAAGCCAACTGAAGAGCATTATTTTAATCTGAATTATCGAGAAACAGGACTATCAAGAAGTTAGTTTTGGACATGGATAGCCTTTTACAACCTCGTAAGGTGCCGTGAACAAGGCGGAACCCGATTATACGAACAGCGCGAGCTGAATCAGTTACGCTCCTTCTAGCGCTAGGTCAAATGCCCTCAGACAGCCTTTTGTCCATGCTCTTCAGGTTAAGTTCCTTATTTCATGACGTGCTCATGGATCACTGGGAGACAGACACAATGCCTGTTAGCTGTCTGCTTGTCACCATCTATTGCTTGTGAAGATCACATGCCATCAACTAGAGAACCATGGACGAGGAATATAGTCCTAAGTGCCAACGACGACGCTCTTCCTGCCCATGGCATCCATACGCGCCATTGTTTTTCCTCTCCTGTGGGTGTTCAGACGAAGAAGAAGACGAATGTTGACAAAAAGTCTAAGAAGACTATACCAAGCCCAAGACAATAACGTGGTGCTGATTATCACCCAGTCAACCTTTCATTACTCTTCTTAATTCTGACAGCACAGGTACAAAACATGGAATGTGCCAGCCAATACCAGCACCAGTGTAGACCTAACGGAGGAGTAACGGTCGCTATATCCAGCAACTAGCCCCTCGAGACCCATATTTCTAGCTACGTCCGACAGCAGCCCTAGGTCTATTCACTCGCTCGGATTGGTGTTGACACCAACAAGAGACTTCAGAAGCCTGCTTCTCTCAAGACCATAAATGACCAACACAAGCAGCTCCTGAACCCATCAGTCCTCCACTGCGGACAAAGTCACAAACGATCTTTGGGTTTCTCCCCAGCGGTTGACTCTCACTCCCGGACGGAGCAAACCTTCTCTGCACATGGCTCCAACCTCTGGTGAGAGGCTACGTTCGACTTTGCAGTTAATGCTTTCATGATCAGCAAGTGGTTTGAGCAACGGGCTCTATTATCGCGCCTTACATTGGGCTCAAAATGAGGGCGGATAACCAAGTCTGCCCCAACAGCGGGTTAGGCCATCAACCTCCTGGTCTCAGCTCTAACACTTGGAGCAACCACCAAGATAATCCCCCTCTCTTCATGCCACCCAACGAACGCACGAACTGCCAGTTCCAATTGAAATCTTCCTACCGCCGGCTGCGGCCCATCGTAAACTAATTGCGGGCTCCGATGGCGGGCACCAGATTGATCCACTTCGTACCTGCCTATATCGGGCTCAAAGGACAAGCATGGGTTCGCCTTATCGGCTCTAACAGCGGACGCGCAAACTATCAATTCTACTTCGACAGCCCGCCACCACCGGAGGATATCGGAGCCATGACTTCGCCCGCTGTTGCTTCACCGGCGACAACCTGGACCAGGCACCTCTATCAGCATCGACAGCGGGTGCCGGCACCGGGTTGACCTCCTGCTCTCAATGCCAGCGACGCCAGCAGCATTCGACCTTCCAACTCGGGTTCACATCCCTCCGCCTGCAACCGCCGGCCGTGACTTCAGCTGGCATTATAAAGCAACAGCCAGCTCCGATAGCGGGCTGGGTACAACCCTCTCGCCTTCCGCCCGACACCGGGCGCTCGGGCGATACGTTACCTATTGTCTCCCATGCTAGGCACTACTATATCACTCTCCCAATCGATTCGGAACCGCAACTGTTGTAACCCCTCTTGTGCCTAGTATACTGCAGCCAGTGTCCTATCAGCCGCAAGCCGCAATCTACTTCTCACGTTGATCATCTGGGTCAACCGCCGGCTGCTGCTGCTGCTACTGTATGTTGCGAGATTGAACCTTTTTGGACTTCTCTCGGTGTAGACTCATTCACTGGTAAGTATAGTGATATCTCTGCTTACTTACCGAGTAGTCCTTCAGGGACTATGAGCGCTGACAACTAAAAAATGGGTTTTCATGAACTTTGACGTTAAATGCCACAATAATATGCCACGTAAGTCGGAAGGCATCCGGCAACAATGCTTTCCAGACTTAGCACTGAAAAGATGATGGCAACTCTCCATGTCCATGAAGCCGGCCAGGGGTTTCATATGGGACGTTCAGGTTGCCAAAAAGGGCTAGGTTGACGTCATTGATTGTCCCAAGATGAAGCCCAGAGCAAAAGGTCAGTAAATTGCGTCACCACCTGCAATGAACTGCTGGTATAAGTCAGGGCTCGGGTATAAGAGACAGGATATCTGACCCCTTGGCTGAATACATCAGGTTGATGAGCGTTCATAAACTCTAAGCTTTTTGAAGCCTTCTTCAACCAACGAATTATATACTGTGAGCAGTCAAGAGCAATAACCATGTCCGAATCCAAGTTTGAAGAGGGCACGATGAAGCCTGTGCCCCAGAAGTCCCAGGCTCAAGACCTACCTGGGTGGGTTATCGCTCTGTGTCCAGGTTCTAAAAGCCAAAAATTGCTGACTTTCTCCCAGTCTTGAGAAAAAGATGGAACCCTCCAGCGAATCAACAAAGCTAGAAGGCAAAGGCCAAGCATACGAATACCTCGCAGCAGGCAAGCTCAAAGGCTGCAAAGCTCTCATCACAGGCGGAGAGTAAGCCCCTATCTACCCATCATGTCGAGACATAACCCCATCAGTCCCTTATTAACACCGTGCTCCGTCTCAGCTCTGGCATAGGCCGCGCAGTAGCCGTTCTCTTTGCACGCGAAGGCGCCGACATAACAATCGCCTATCTCCCCGACGAGCAACCCGACGCCGAAGACACCGGCAGAATGGTCGAAGCTGAAGGCCACCAATGCCTTCTAATTCCAGGGGACTTAACAGACTACAAACATTGTGAAGATGTCGTCAAGAAGCACGTCGACAAGTACGGGGTTATCCATGTCCTGGTCAACAACGCCGCTAGACAGGTCATGTGCGACGATTTTGCGAAGATAGATATGGGGACGGTAGAAGGGACGTTCAAGACAAATATTTTGAGCATGTTTGCTTTGACGAAGTATGCGCTGCCGCATATGGAGAGGGGAGGGTCGTAAGTTTTCCCTGACTTCAGGCTTCAGGAGGGTTGAGCTGACTGGTCAGTATCATAAACACAACCTCGACCGTTGCTTTCAGGGGCACAGGCGCCATGGTCGACTACGCGGCCACTAAAGGCGCCATCGTTGCGTTCACAAGGGCGCTGGCGGTGCAGCTCATGCCAAAGGGTATCCGAGTCAACGCGGTCGCGCCAGGGCCGGTACACACGCCGCTGCAGCCAGCATCACGGCCGGCAGAGCAGATGGAGGGTTTTGGCGGCAAGTCGCGTATTGGGAGGATTGGACAGCCAAGTGAAATTGCGCCAAGTTTTGTATTTTTGGCGAGTAAGGACTCGGAGTTGTACTTTGGGCAGATATTACATGCTTATCCGTTGGGTGATTAAAGGGTCGTTTTAGCCCGGGATAAGCGTCAGGGGACTTGAGGCTAGGATTCAATATGATTCCTAGAGAAAAGAAGTTGCACCGTCTCAAAATTTTTGACAGAGGTTGATGCAGCAAGCCTTTGCTTAAACTAGATGACACTACAAGGTTGAGGTTATGTCTGTTGGCGCTTGGAAAGTACAAAGGGGTTTTGATGGAGAAACCCTAGAGGTTAACTCCGGAATTGATGGAAATAAAAAGACCGAATTAGGGAATGATATCTAAGGGTTCACAAGATCTAGAAAAAGGCTTGTACTCAGCAGAGAACAACATGTAATTTGAAGTTAACCAGGAACAAGATGGCGATGAGGTGGTCGGTGGAAGAAACAGGAAGCTAAAATCGAGCCTGCCTTTAACTTCGCCCTGTAGGGCCCCTGTTCGAGGCCCATTTCCAGTTTCTGATTGGTCGCCTAGCCCTCGCTAGAGCGCCCCGTTTCCCAGCTATCAGCGGGGAATATACCCGTCACAGCGGGCAGGGCTCCTGAACAACATAAGCTGCAGCTTGAAGCACAAGATTCCCTGTGAGAGATGCCGGTCAAGCTGAAAGGTACCTATCGATCAGCCTGCAGTTCGCCGTCCATCCGCTGTAACACATTTCCCATGAGCCAATCTTAGTGCCTGCATGGTCGCGATGTTCGTCCCAAATCTGCTAAGATATCCGAAACCCCTCCTTTTAGATCTCGGTCACTCATCGAGCCCTCCTTGACGAACTTCTTGTGATAGCACTAATATCTTCCGTTATAGCCTTACCGGAGATCAAGACCCCTCTTCCTTTTGACTCCCAACAAAAAGACCATCATCAGAGTTGAGGACCCAAACATTCCAACTCTACCCCAAAACCAACTCACAACCCCGCTTAGACCTCAAACATGAGCCCCTCCTCCGACCAACCACAAGAAACAACCCTCCCTCCCATAGAACCCATCAACCCCTCCCTCGTAACTTTCACCATCGCCACCCCGCATCAACGTATCCTCTCCTGGAGACTCAACGGCGCTTCCTGGGCCTCCCCTCTCACCCTAGACCAGTATGTCGGCCGCGAACAGACCCTCTCCGAAACCGAGCTTTCCGCCAACGGCGGCACCCTCTACTACATCTTACACCACCGTGATGATCCGGAGCTGATTATCTCCGCGTGCGAGGTGACAAGTAAAAGGCTTGTTATCGCGGGTCCGGGGACGAATGGATCGAAGGTGGGAAATGGGTATGCCATTGCGAGTGTGTTTACGAATCCGAGGTTCCGGAACCAGGGGATGGCGAGTTATTTGTTGAAAAGGGTGCAGGAGGAGGTGGATAAACGGGGGGATGAGTGTGGGGTGTTGTATAGTGATATTGGGAGGGTTTTCTATACGCGGTTGGGGTGGAAAGATTTCCGCACACCACAGTTATTGGCTGGTATTGAGGGCGACGCTACGGCGTTTCCTGTCCCTGAAGGGGTTGAACTGCTCAACGAAGATCAGGTTCGCAAACTGTGCGAAGACGACGTCAAAGCCGTGGAGGAAGAGTTCTCCAGACTGGCGGCTGCCCCCGATGGCAAGACACACATCGTTTTCTTGCCAACCCCAGCTCAATTCTCATGGCACTTTGCTCGTGACGGATACGTTTGTCCCATTCTGCGTAACCGTGAGGTGCAGTGGCGCGGTGCGCGCACAGAGGATGGGCTGGCTTGGATCGCGTGGGACCATGATTTGCGCGAGAAAAAGCTCAAGATTTTGCGGATCGTGTCACGTCATTCAGCTGAGGAGAAAAAGAAAGCGGTGAAAAGACTTTTGCTTGCTGCCATGGCTGAGGCAAGGGATTGGGATGTGCCCAAGGTGCTGGTTTGGGAGCCGAGCGAGGAGGTGAGCGTTGCTGCGACGGAGATTTGGAGGGAGCTTGGCCCGAAGGTATCGCTTGTTTTCGAGGAGAGGGAGGACGGATCGATTCCGAGTCTGAGGTGGCAGAACGGAGAGAACAGGGAGGTTGTTTGGCATCACAATGAGTACTATGGTTGGTGCTAAAGGGTAGGTCTTGCATGGTGATGGAATCATGAAGATCTTGTTAGGCAAACAATTACGACAGGAACTACCATTACTCGGGTATCTCGCTTTAAAACACAGCAACACTATATAATACACACTACCTTTTATCATCTGGTGCAATCTGACCCTCACTTTCCCTCCTCGGTTCAGTCAGAGCCTTAACTGTCAGCTCGAATCCAATCATGATAGCCGTCTCAATACCCTCAATCACCGACTCCCCCTCCTGTGTCATTGTTTTGCGCCAATTGCTCATCAAACCAAACTTGGCTTCCAGGATCTTATGCACGACCCTACCCGCTTGAAGTTGGCTTTGTGCAGGGCTTAAGCAGTAAGCCTCTAACGCCTGCTCAACGAGTTCCTGGATCGCCCCCCAAAACATCACCTCCAAAGCCGGGGACATGGCTTCTCTCATGGTATCCCAAACATGATGGCGTTGTGGATCGGTCATGTTATGCGACGCGACCATCTTCCTTTCCTGACTGTCGACTTTCAGCGCCAACCGCTTGACATGTCGGCTCAAGTTCTCCTTCACCTTCTCAGGCAAGTTTAGATCCACGATGTTTAGATGCCGCTGCACCTGCTCGCGTAAACCGTCCGCCGCACCAGGGTTCTCAAGCCACGACCTGACACCAGCCATCCAAAAGCTCATGGTGTCCTCATCGCCCTTAAACTCTTCCCTACCAAGCTGCTCCGCAACGGCGGTGATGTGATCAACCACCTTTCCCAAACAGACCCCAATAGAAGCATACCTCGTCTCTCTCCAAACCGCATCCCACAGAAGCTGCTCAATGGTCTCCGAAACCTGGTGAATCCCAAGCTCAACCATGAGAACATGATGCAGGGCATCTGTGGTCGTCAGTGACGGGTGAACATCATACAGCCCATCGAGATCCGTCGCCTCCTTCAGCCCCACAAAACGCTCATGATACGGATGAATTATAGTAACATAAATCGGGGGCGCATCCTTCCAGTTCTTGACAGCGTTGTAGAAGCACTCCACGATGGAAAACTCATCCTCTCCAACGGAGCCAATTAGCAGGTACAGAAGACACCCGCCGAGAGAAGCCATTAAGAATTTGAGCATATCCCAGAGGACAGTGACTGACTGTCTGCCGCGGAGGAATGCTTGGGGAGTCATGTTAAACTGGAATAGAGCGGTTGGCCTTTGCTGCAAGATCTGAAAGATCAGACTTGACAGTGCGGTGTGGACTGTCATGCCTGGTGCCCAAACCAAATATGCTGAGGGGATATCTGGTGCTAATCGACGCTGCTGGGCTGACCATTGCAAAGCATGTTGGTAGTCTGGCGCGTCGCAAAGGCCCTGGCTTAGACGTGCCCCGCCAGTCACTTTATATGACAAAGTTGAGGGAGACGAGGAAGGTTGAGGGATGGTAGATGGCAGGTGGCGCTGCTCGACCAGAAACCACGGTTCCCAAGCTTGAGAAGTGACTCTGTATGTGGCGGCAAGGTTCTCATAATAGTATGCTTGGTCTTCGAAGCCTTTGAAAAGGATGTTTTTGATATCGAGGAAAAGACGGTGCGGCGAGCCTTCAGGCATATCTTGCCTTTGTTTTAACAGGTGTCGTCCTCAAATGCAGGGAATGGAGCTTACTGTTCAGTTGTAATTCCAGCTGGTTACGGTTGAGTCCACATTCCACACGATTCTGCGCAATGAGGGCCTTGAAGAAATTGTGTTGCACGCTGTATTGGGATTGTTGGAAGTGGTGATCGCGTATATCTCTCTCAACTCCGGCTTCTTTTTCAATCTTGTCCACCAGTGTCTTGACCTGCTCCATGGTTGCGCCAAACCATGTTGGATACGGCCTTACCCATGCCTCGATTCTTCGACCTAATTGACGTCAGCTGCAATCTTTGCAAAAGTGGCAAGGGAGCGCAACTCCTTACGGATGGGGCTTCGCTGGAATTTTTCGTTCACGTCCTTCAAAAGATTGACAACGACTGTGTAAAGCGAGGAGGTCAGTTGGAGCATCTTCGGGGTCGGATGGAGTTTGACTAGGCGTTCCACCCGAGAAAGAGCCAGTCCGATCTCAATCAACATATCAGTGACTTTGTCTAGCAAATCCTTTTGGTTTTTCACCATCTGTCAACGTCAGCAATGCGATTTTACAATGAACCCCGGTGACCTACCATCATCATCAGCTTGATTCCTCCCCAAATCACGGCCAAATGCGAGCAGTCGGCCTGAGAAAGGACGTCAAATACGCCATAAAATATTGCAACGTTTCGAGAAACTTAATCGCTTTACTGCTTTTGGATTCATGAACAGAGTTGTGCAACAGCTCCAAAGCTAATTCAGCCAAGTCGTGAGGTGTGGTATCCTTAAGGATAGCGGCAACATCCAGTTTCAGGTCTTTGCTCGACTTCCGAATGGACATCGCTGCCGAAGCCCAAGCGCGCTTGACCTCATCATAATGCGTATCGCAACGTTCAATATCACCAATTTTCTTATGATCAAACGGTACTACCTGGGCATTATACGGTGGCGGTGAAGGAAATAATTCTGCTGAGCCGTGCGGACTTGATGACAAGCCGAGTCCCAGGCTTGAAATCGACGAGGATGATGAAGATGATGATGATGACGGACGGTTCCATGGTGACGTTGGAGTAAAGAAAACCGAACCACCCGACGACGTAGAGGAAATTGAGGTCGATGGTGCAGAAGATAGCGGACTCCACGGCGGAGGAGGTGACGATGGGGCTAGCAACGCGGTTGATACTGGCTTGCCCTCAGGACTCCAGGGGTTACGGAAGGTGATGGCATTCTGACTCGGTGTCGTGGGTAGTTCACCCGTTTGTGTACCCTCAACGGCTTTCTTGAAGTTGACTCCCAGACCATCCATAGTGCAAGATCTCGGAATTCAGCAGAGTAAACTTAATCCAAGATGGTACTCAACGGACCAAATCCCCTGATAACATGAGTGGGTGTGTCTGGTACAACGTTGTGCTTACAAGCTTGCGAGGGGAGCACGGGAGGAGAAGAGGCTGCGAAAACAGGATGATCAGCATTTAACAGGAGTTGGACATATAGGACGAGCTGCAACTATGTTGGTGCTCAGTGTTGTAAACTTGACATGTCTAGAGAACTTGAGAAGTAGGTAACTTCACATTAAAGTCAACCTTGGCGAATTGATCTTCTTGATGGCCTCCAGTCTCAGGACCTACACTCCCGGAATCTTCTTCACCTGGTCGTTTGATGCAGTTCGAGCCGAGTTGATTGAAATTGGAAGGACTGACTTGCAGTCATCGTCCCCAGCTCACCACACGTGCGGGCCATCCAGTCGGATCCCCAAACAATTGCCCGAAAGCGACAGGGGCCTGTTGCAGGGCGGGGGGCGGGGGTCAGTGAACAACAAAGAACTCAATGACCGCGCCTCCTTTCCGGGGGGTCATTGGACCACGCCACGCACTCGCTAGCATGCAAGTCTCTGCGCTGAAGAATTGTACGGTCCAATCACCATCAGACCTGTTGCTAAGCTCGAGGCGAGAGACCGGCAACGCAGGGGCTCTCTGCCGCTTTTGGTCAAAGAGCATGCTCTGTGGACGGCCCTTATCAACACAATTTTGGTCAAATCTTGAGGCTTTGCGTGATTGAACTTGCGTCTTTCAAGGCTGTAACCGCGCTATCGAGCACCTCCAGAGGCTTTGCTGGCTTCGGTGTGCATGATGGCGGAGGCTTGACCTTGATTCAAGACGGCGATCTTATCAGCTATCTCATCAATCTCTTATCAACGAACATCCCTAAAATTAGGGTAACCAGTGCGAAGCCCAGCCATGGGAGTTTTCATGGTCGAGATGGCCAAAGTATAGAATACAGGGACGATTTCTCCGATGTTTTACACAAGCTGAAAAAAAAGGTTTGGGGCTTTTTGGTGAGAAGGAAACGCTCGGCGCTAGGCTTCAAATGTTCGAGGCAGGATGCGTCACTCTTAACCCTCGCCCCTCTCCTTGACAACTTCATAGTTTTCAAACAAGTTCCCCCAGGGCAAAGTGAATATATTCTGGAGTTAATTATTCGAAAAGTCGATTAAAAAAATAAGGAGATGCTACCAAACAATCAACGCTCACATAGCCACAAGGTTCTTTTTCAAGCGATGCTGGAGAAATTGTTGTGATCAGTGAACTTGGCCTCTTGATCAGATCCACAGCCCCCTACGACTTTCAATTTTCCGCTGGCAAAGGTCCTTCATGCCAAGAAGGCCCACTTTTGGTTCCTTCTGACGACAAGGCAGCAGCCCCACAAGGCAAAGCAGCCTCACCTCACCAAAGAGCTTCTTGGTCTTAAGCTATGGAGACCTGACTTCATTGAAAGGAAGTCGCGATTCAGCCCAAAATTCTGACGTTTCCCAGTTGTGAGAGTTTAAATCGTCAGGCTGGACTCTGTGGTCCCCCTATCAACACAGACCCCCAAGTTTTACCAAGGAATCCCCCAGTTCTAGACGCCAAGCTTCCGCAACATAGGGTCACACAGCAGGCCTTGACAGCAACATCGCTGCTCAGCAGTTTTTCTGCTCGATTTAGAGACATCAAGCCGGTTATCTCAGCTCTTGCTGTAATGCTGCTCTCATTGGCAGCCTCGAATTCGAAGATAATCCTTGATATTGGTCAGCTGAAAGCGATCCCCGAAATCATTGTCGACAGCGAAGGACATACCCTTGACCTTCTTCCCTTCCATCAGTTAGAGCTTTAACCGCCATGATTGCTCAGCCCCTCTGGAGGCAGCTACCCGCCACCGCCCCCGGCATTCCAGCCCTCCTTGTGTCAACGACCTTTGGGCATGATTCTTACAGCATCCATGTCACCGACCTCGCCAATGTGTGGGTTGAGAGCCTAGAACGTAGGCATATCATAGGGCGAGCTTACACCACAGGATCAAGCATCGATCCTTGCGATGGCCCTGACCAGTTCCGCAAGCTGCTCGAACTTATCGGCGCAGCCTTCGATGCGAACGACAAGGACCACCCCAATATCTCCATGACCTTGACCAGGGGAGCTGATGACTCACTTGAGATTGAGATTATTTGTGTTCTCCCCAGGCCTTTGGAGCCCTTCAAGTGGCCAATGGTCCTGAAAAAATGCCCACAGTCAACGCTAGCGTCGGAGTTGGTGTTGCCCCTGATTCAGGCCCAAGAATCTCATGCCAGGGAGATTGACCAACTATGCTCGCTCATTCACGAGAAAGATGTTGTAATCAATCGTCTAGTCGACAAGCTTGAAGCCGCAGGCATTGGGCTGGAACATGTATTCTATGCTTTGTCAGGGAAACGCAGAGTTTCTCGTTCTGTTGCTGAAAGCAAGGTTGGAGGACTTGTTCGGTTCAATGAGGCTGAGTTCAGGGAAAAGGCTTCACAATCTCAGTCTGAGTCCGGGCCTGGAGACGTCTCCTCTCTGCTACGCTCCGTGTTCGGAACCAAAGGGCTACAATACAAGTCTAATATGGACTTGGAAGCGTCCTTGGTTCTCAACGACTGGTGGACGAAGTTCAGCAGAGGTAGACGCATAACCCTTTCCAAGCTTGAACAGCAACAACAGACAACGGCTCCTCCACTTCAACGAGAGCCAACTCCTCCGAAGGACAAGGACGATGACTTTCAGGTGCACACAACGCCATCACGGCGGGATCAAACGCAAGAACCCCCGTCCCGAAAACGAGTCAGTTTAGCTCGGCCGACGACCGCTGACGATGACGAGACTGCCTCCAGCGGAGATGATGAGACAAGTGAGCCGCCACGTTCCGCAAAGGCCCTTACACCGTCAAGGGACCGTCTTGGGCCAATTGGCGGGAAGAAACCTCCATCCCCCTCACCTCCACCACCAGCCGAGTCTCAGAAGAGTACATCATCCAAGACCATGGCCATAGGTGGTGACTCAGAAACCGACTCTGGCACAGCGTCTGAACCAGATAATGATGCCATGGACACTTCTCCCCCGAAGTCACCACCAAGGCCTCAACCTAGGCGCGGGATGCTAGGCCAAATAGGCGGGAAACCCAAGCCAACCCCAGCTCCCGAGCCGAGACGCTCTCCTACTCTAACAGCCTCTGCTCCGCAAGCCAGCCCTGCTCCCAAGCGTCATAAGTTGGGCGTCATCGGAAAGAAAGCTGCCAGTCCTACGTCAGAGGATAGGGGTGCAAGCACTAGTGATGATGACAGAGGCAGGAGTAAAGACCCTGTAGCAGAGAACAGGGGAGAAGAGCGGCCGAGGGAGACGTCTCAGGAGCGGGCTGATAGGAAGCGGGCTGAGCTCGAGAAGAACCTGAAGAAGAAGGCTACTGCTGGGCCGGTGAAGAAGAAGCGTAAGTTCTGAGTTACAGCAACCCATTTGCTGAAGGTATTTGCACAGTTCCAAAAGCTGGCGTCCTTTGAGAACATCGTTGACATCCTGTTCGGTTCTCTTACGCCTTGGACTGTAAGCAAAGTGATGTCATGGCCTAATATCGGGGAGGACTCCTTCACGTCGGCTTTGCATCACTGACTCTGGGGTGATGAGACAATTCGAAACTGTCTGTTGCCAGTCCATCTGCAGCCCGAGGCTGGCTGGCGATTGACTTTACCTGCAACCAGGCTGGTTGCATTACTTCACGGCCGTCAGATTATGTTATCTGCCATACAAATCATAATATCAAGATAATCACAGCTACGTAACTCTGCACCAACGTTTAGTTAGCGTTTACTCCGCGGCCAGGTCTTTGTGACACTTGTGTCCATCTCCCTTAACCATCTTAACGCTAGAAAGCTGCCTAGTATGCACACATCCGCTTCCAGAAAGAGCCATTTCTAAGACAATCGTCTCTCTCGTACAAAATAAAGCCTTATTTCCCTTTCATAGGAGCCAAGACGGATCTCTAGGCGGCATCATTCCCACTTTCAGGCAGGTTCCCGATCCTGTACCAGGCTGTCCCTGCCTTTGTATCCCCATGTTAGTCAAGTACCTTGCGTCTTTTTGACTTGGAGAAACATGAGAACATCTAAAAAAAAGAGAGGGCCTAGACTTTGTTGAGGAGAGGGGTTTAAAAAGCCGGTGACATCCGAGTCGGATGGAACATCAACTTCCCTAATCTGGGTTGTAGCGCAATTACTGAAGGGGAACAGTTATCAGGCAGGAGCTATTCGGTTAGCTGTAACCAGGCACAGATAGCGTTACTGTCTACTACTCAATAGCCGTACCGTTTGAGGAAGTGCTATTCTCACCCTCTTCTCCTTTTGGCTAGAATTTGGCACAGTCCATACGCAGGACCCCAGCATATCAGGCCGCTCTGGAACCAGGACACTGACCAATCGTCCAGAGAGGTGTTGCAAGTGTTCGTTACGAGCCTACACCGAGGTGAAAACTGCCAGTTCCAGGACGGTGAGATTAACACAGAGGTTGTCATGTCGGCTAGCATGGCCTGGTGGGTTGAGTTGGAATAGGGAAGAACCTAAGTTCCCTTCTTGGGACAGGAAATGAGCGTTTGATGCGTACACGAGTGAACACGATGGAGTACAGGAGGTCATACGATGTCTGGGAATTTGAACCTAAGCAAAGAGTGCCTCTTGTTGAAGTGTACGGAGACAGCACAGCCACGTTCATCCCTCAGGGTAGATGACATGGCTGTGTAGAAAAGCTCTGTTTTTTGGTCTTCCTTCCAGCTGTTCAAGTCCAGGGCCTTCCAGGCCAAACTCTGGGGGTAAACCTGGGACGCTTTCACAAGGCACCCTATCCCGTTACCGCGCCTTCCTCGCTCCCCTCTCGCAAGACCGCCCCAAGCCCAAGGTGCTGATCATCTAGACTCCGAGCCTAATGACCCGGAGCAGGTCCCAACGAGGTACATACTTGGGGCCGGCCGGTTTCAAGAACCTTCCCCCTGTACTAGTACACTGCATTTTTTCTAACACACGCTGGTTTTACCCTATGCAGCTTTTTCCCGGAGTTACCTGTATTTAGTCCAACTCAGGTAGCTTTTGCCCGCCGGCGTCGTGAGCACGACCCAGCACCCTCGGGGGTGAACCCGGTCAAAAAAATAGAATAAATAAATAAATAAATAAATCTCTGTCTGGAACCACTGTTGCTAGCCTGTTTTTTCTTTTTTCATACAGTCCCCAAAAACCCGATGTGATCATGATGAAATCATCGACTTAAGTCCAGGATAGCATCGACAAAGCCACCAGGTTCTGAGCAGGCTTGCAATTACAATGCTGAAACATAGCGCAAGTGATTTGATGAGATGGAATTAAGATGCGACTAGAGGTACATTGCACTGCCATCACCACTATGGTTAGCTAGAGTACAATTAATTCTGTCTCCTAGTTTATAGCGTTCTTGGTGTTTGGATGCTGGTATCTATAAACACTGTTCGTGTAATAACTAGCATTATGCATTCCAAGCTCAACAGTCTTCAGTTATTCTTCAACTTCTTTTGCTTATGGCTTTGAAGAAGTAAACTGGGAGAGTCTCGTGCCTCAGTGACTAGGCGGGTGAATATTCAACAGCCAGCCACAAATAGTTGTCATCTAGAGCCTCGCATGAAGAGTTCAGCTGGCTGCATTATGCAAGACATATTGGTATGCTTCGAGAACTTTGAAGATCCTGGTTATCATCACCATGCCCCAAATCAACGCTGGCTTCCAATCTGTTAACTAGGGTTAGTTACGAATATATTTACTCATGTTAGGGATATCAGGGTTGGTGAGCTATGTAAATACAGGTACCCATTCTGCTTGAACATATTATTCTGGCTAATTAATGAAACGTTCTAGACTATTACGCTGTCCTTACTCCAAATACGTAGACCCCTTCAATGTCATGGACCTCGAAAATTTGTCTTCGATTCTGACAACTATTGAGTCTTAGAGCGGTGAAAGTCCCAATCCGCCCACCAGGTGTTGTGCAACATCACCAGCATCTTGGCGCATATTGCTGACAACCTTTTAGTCCGCCAACACACCGCAACCTTACTCTATTCCATATGCTCTATCTGACAGCTCAACAAGAAGCTATCTGGATGCATCCCTTTACTATCATTTCATTAGACACGATGGAATTTCCCCCGAGTGGGTCTCATGACTTAGAATTCACTCTCGCCTATCCTTGAATCCCACCCATAAAGCGATACCGAACTCCTTCTGCACGAGTCGGAACCAACTTATGCACCGGCATCAGCCTTGCATTCCCGTTCCTTCATCATCCCATCTCCATCATCTGGTTCGGCGACTCATCTTGCTTTTCCGACAGGTCCGATCCCTTCCGTTTCCCACAAGCCTGCAACAGCCCATCCGTCACGCCAAAAAAGAATCTCCTCAGCCGCCCGGAGAACCTACAACGGAAGCCCTGCTACCCGCCGACAAGTTGGCTGACAGCCGTTGGTTGAATCGGTAGTGCGAATTGTAAAGGGGCACCCAGCTCCCCCATCTCGCTCGGGGACCTCGCTGACAGAGATTGGAATTTTGGTGTGCAGATCATCCGCTTGGGACCTAACAAGGTAACTCACCCCAACTCTACCCGGGATTATCGGATACCTTGAGGGTGTTCAAGCCTCAACAGCGATGGCTTTGCTTTAGCATAGCTGAAGGGCCAGAAAGGATGAGGGCGGAAGGGCTAAGAAGTACGTCATTGGGAGGATTAATTTCTGCGCGGGGGCTAGAAGTCCATGAAGTTTCGGGGTTTGGAGAGACAGTGGCTCTTTAAGCCTCAACTGCGGGTTGTATGGGGCTGTATGTATGTATGAGGGGACATATCCGACATGCATATCGCCAGGCTACTTGGTAACAAAGAGAGCTGTCATGTGTCAGACATTTGTTGATAAAATACAAGTAAATACTAGTAGAGAAGCTGTCAAGACCGTGTTATCTAGACAACCAAGTTGTAGTCCCGAACCCCCATCCCATCAACACGGAAATCTCAACTTTCCTGTCCGGTCCCGGTACCCCGGATCCTGTGAAGTGCCATTGGCGATCAAATCTTGATCCGAGCGCCATTACGCCGGGGGATCGCCGACAAGACCATCCGGGTGGTGCCCGGGGGACCGAGTTGGTTGGTTGGTCGGAACATGAGCAGGGTGTGTAATGGGTTTGACAGAGACAAAAGATGCCGACACCCGACCGGGAAGGGCTGCCTAACTCAGCTATAACCCCAGGGCAGTGATCCAGTGAGTCAGCCACAGCATCCTTACCTCCCCTGTCACTGGCATGTCGTCCTGTTAAAGAAAGTGGGGCAGCCACTGGCAGTCAGTAGCGTTCACTTCTGGTCGACGGAGGGGGTGCTTGCTAAGAGATGGTGCTGTGCGAGAGGGAATGGGGATATTTTCTCGGTTTTCTTGTTGACGTGAACTGTCCGAGGTTGTGGATAAAATAAACTAGGATCGACAGGTTCAACTGCACTACACACATGAGCGTCATTATCACAACCGCCGGATGGGAGAGACAGCGTGTGTTGTCTCGGTCTCTCGGGCTCAGGAATGTCATCAACATTGATTGGACAGACCACATCACCCTCTTCACGTGCTTGAATGCAACGTGATAGGTACATGTGCATGACAAGGTTAAGAGACTGGGCCAAAAGAGGGAAGTGATGGTATATAGTATGGCATGTCTCAAGAGGCTTTCGGTCCTGCAACGGTACTCGAAATGAGACACGGGCCGAGAATTCCAGTGTGCGGCGCAGCATCATGGATGGGTGCTCACCTGGGCGGCTAGGAACCTGGATGGTGGCTAACGTAAAATCAGCCGCCATAGGTGGTGCAGCTTCTTCGACGGAAAATTCATGTTCCTAATGAGAAAGAACAATATGAAGTGTTAATGACGAGTTAGAGATTACTGTGGCCATTTCCAAGACTTGGAACTGTCGGCGAGCCTGGTAGACAGTGTGAGGGCTGCGCAATAATAGGTCATTTACTGAGATGTCTCACTCTGTTGCACGGGTTGGATCGGGGTTGAGTGCTTGGCAAAAGGATCGCAATGGCTTTGTCTAGACCACCTGCTGAGAATACGATGATAGTTGATGAGTTCGTATTGTGATGGGTTAGATTTTCCCCTTTTGCCGCTCCGACTTATTATCTCAATTGCTAGTCATTGGCATTTCTTTACAATCTGATCCGATCTCAACACCATCTCAGATGTGAGGGCGGGGACTCGACCGTTCAGCATTGGCATTAGCAGGTGGGAGATCGCTGCTTAGCTCGCCAAGTCCCGGAAAGATGATATATCAGATTCTCCCCCACCTCACGGAAAGATGGTACTCTGTACCACAGTTCCACATGACCGTTCGTTATTGCAACGCCGACTTTAACCCCGCTCTGTCCTATCACAGTCCCCTACAAGATAAGGGGGCGGGCAAAGGCTGCCGCTGGCAATCCACAAGTTAGAATACCTAGATGCTTCAATGTAGGGCTCTCGCATGATGGGTGGCAGTGGCATCATTAGGAATAGGAAGCCGAGTGGTGCAGAGCTCGAGTCTGCTTGTGGTCATAGGGCAAAGTTAGGTCGTGCAGTACAGCTGCTGCACAGCCACTAGGACGACAGAAATGCAGGAACATATCAACCAACAAAGACTGACCCCGATGTCTTTCTCAGAATTCTTATAATATATGTGCATACTGCATCAAGCCGGATTCGTCTAGTTCAAAGCCTCTGCGTCCTAGCTCCTGGTGTCATTCCTATCATCAAATGCGTCAACTAGGTAAACTTGAAGCCCAACATTCAGACAGTGGGCATCGCACAATTGGTTACAAGACTGTCAGCTTTGAGAATCCTAAGCCGTATCTATTGGGGGCAGTAAAGTAAACACATTGACGTTCAGGTGACATAAAATGAGCGATAGGCGCCATCGTCTGCAAGAAGAGAGCTGGGGACGATGCTAAACGCGATGCATCCGACTAGGATTAGAAACAATAGCCGACGGAAAAGAAAAGCCGCTGCTAAAACTAGGGGATGGAGTTGCGTAATCTGTGCGTGCTGCGGAGACAGTATGAGTCCCAGGTCGGATAGTTTTCTTCCAAATCATGAAGTAGCTGCCGATTGGATCATGCCATCAAGTGCTGATCAGCCTGGCAACATGGAAACAAAGGTGAATGTCGGTCTTCCGAAGGAAATGTTGTCCGCTTTGTTGGTGATAATGGGTGAAGTCTCCGAGGACCAAGAAGAGCTCTTCACTTTCGTGAGCTTACAGCGCGTTGCGGGCTCCCGACACTTTTTGCTCTCAAGGAAGTAGCTGATGAAGGATTCGTATTTCGGAATGCCGAATAGAGAGGTCTCCCTTCATAGAGGCTCAAGACAATCAGCTGGTTACGCTCCCAAAAAGATCGCCATTAGAGAAAGGAAATCCCGTTAACTGTTGGATATGGACCAACCCAGATCTGCAATGACCTAGGGCTTCCAACTGACCAGACGAAAGTGCGGAGAGGATTTCAAAGCTGCGGTCACCAGGCTGTGATCCACACACTCTGTTAAGCTTAAAGAACGCTGAGCCAGTGATTGCTTGCCTCTCAATAACAGCGGGCCCATACTGTAGGGGATGGAAGGTTAGAGTAATGCCACCGATAACTATTACCCTCGAGTGGTCTGACTTTTTTGAAAATCAGCGATGTGCAGCATTGAATGCATCGATGCCAAGGCCCTCAAAAAGCACGTCACCAACGCAATCTTGGCAGTCTCGGTTTTGGATACGGTCTTTTCGACCAGGAACCTGTGATCGGGACGCATTTTGAAGCTGTACCTTTTTGATCAGTTCCCGGTTTAACCCCACATGAACCAGCGGGTGACCCGACAGACTGGTAACCAATGATGTCCTTGGAGTCCGCCAAGCCAACGACGGTATTCAACACTGTGTGGACAAGGCATAATACCCCTGAATCTCTGCCATCATGAAGCTCTCCAACCGCTGGGCTGAGACATAAAAGACCAAAATGGGAAAGTTGCCCAGAATATCTTGGATCGGGACCTTACAGCTGGTTCTGGGGGTGCGTATGCTAGTTCTGAGACCCAGGTTGGGAACATTTGCAAGGTTTAAGTTGTGATCTCTTCTCCCACCTGCTTGGGACAGAATAACAGCTAACGAACTTGACGCCGTCACGCCGCGGGCACGTTGTGAACGTGCGCAGAGCCGGCGCTTAACAGTGATGAGGTCCCGACTACCCTAGAATGCAATTAATTTGTGATAAACCAGAGCTCTGGTGCGCTTCGAGCCAACAGTCCCTTCCTTGTATGGCGTAATGGAAATTCTTCGACGCAGCTACAGTAGCGACGTTTTAGGAAGGTTAGTTCGTGCTCAGGTGACCTTCGATAAGCTCAAGGTAGAGTTGGTGGCAGTCACAGCGGCTTGACCATCCTAATCGAATGCCCGTCACAAAGTCCCATCAGATCCACCGCAACTCCTTATCTCTGCGAGATTCCCCCTCATTACACTGTCTATACTAACCCGTCGTATCCTGCAGATCTTATCGGCATCTCTCAATCGGTAACTATCGGCGACCACACTTACTTGCACACGATTGACTCAGCCCACGGAGCCGTTGAACTAAAAAAAAAAGCCCTGGCTTTGTGGCGTCGGAAACTCCGTGACAGCCTTCATAGAAGCCTTCTAGACTCCCCCCACCCTTACTTAGCATCACCGGTCTGATTGGGCGAGCAATGCTGACGAAGAGGTGCTGATCTTGTCTCTGCCGAATTCTGCCCTGCAGGTGGCTTTCGCAAGTTGATGTGGGTATGCTTTTTGTGATAAATTTGATCTTGTTAAAGATTGCTGCCAGGATTGTCAAACAACAAAGAAATGCTCAGAAACTGCTACAGACGGAGCTTACGAGGTCCAAGGGCGCGGCCCGATTTGCAGCTGCAGAGGGCGTTGTACAGCGTCTTTCTGAAGCGCGGAGTAGACACGCAACCACTGGAGTGCGTACAAAAGGAGCCGGGGACTTTATGAGGTGATACGGTAGGCTAGGGTCATCAACGCTAACGAATCAATGTATTCGAGATAGACACAGTTTGTCAGTAGAAAACGCAGGAAATCTCCAACCATCGATATATACACTGCGATCGACCATATTCAATGATGGATGAAGTATGAAGCTCCCGTTATGATGTGATAGTCAACTTTTACAATAAGGTCCATAGCAAATAATTAGTCAATAATTCCACTAAACAACCATCTAGGAAACAAAGAGTGATATGCTATACATAACATCTGTATGAGTGTGATACATTAGGGGCTATGAGGTGCCACCCCAGGCATGCCCCGTGCCCCAGTCTAACCCGGAGACTTCAGTCTTGTATCATTGGCATAGTCCTCCGAAACATCACCATATCTCCCAATGCCCTCCATTACCACTAGCCCGTCGCACAAACCCTACCTCTGACCCGGTATTTGTCAACAGCCTGAGGCCGAAACACATTCGCTTGTTACACAGCGGGGAGCAGCAGACATGTTGACAGAACATGGACGATCTCCATGCATAACATGTCTAGTCCCTTGGCAGCTAGCACAGGTTGTGTCGTGCAACTGTTCAGCAGTGTCGCTGTTCGACTACGCATCCTTGTTTTCATGCGGGCTGCAATTGTACTAGCACTCTGCAGAGGCTGCACCCGAATGCCTAGGCCTTGCTTCATTCATACAGCAAGGAAGTTTCCAAGGTCTTGGGCGCCGAAACCTACTGCTACAGGAATAGGCCAGCTCACCGAGACAACAGTACCAGCACACATTAACACTAGGGTTAAACTACTAACGTTCTGCTCGCCTATGCCCGCATCATTGGTCCTGCGGTAGTCAATCTGCAACTCGACCGCTTTGGGGTACATATGATGTGCTGCGCTCAGCCATGGAGGCTAGCGACACGACGGGTGGGATGCGGGACCTGCATGGAACATTTCCAGTACCCTTCCTCTCTGGGCATGACAGGCCTGTGATGGAGGGAAGGTGAAGGCCTGATTATCTGATAGGTAAGGTCTTTGTTCCTCTCCAAGGCCTGCCGTACGAGAGACACTCTCGACAAAGCAATTTGTAAAGGCTGGGCTGGGTGTTGCGAGTCACAAATGAAGCGAGTATCAGCGTTGATCTCACATCTCCCCTCCATCAACCAGAACATGGAGATTATCGGTTTTACAACTTTACCGCACGTGCACCCAGTGCGTGATCATTTCTCGTGCTAGTACCTACTTACACTACGCAGATCCATCCTTTCCCCCCCAATCCAGTCGAATTCCTCAGTTTTCTGATGTATGCATGTATCGTATTGATTACAACCCACAAGCTCGAGCACTACTAGAAACTGAACAATTTGAATACTACGGGCGTTACAAGCGAAATCGTGATGGGCACAACCTACAGGAAGCCCCTTCGGGACCGGCACCCGACATGTTTCGGCCCGAGCTCTGTCTGACCTTGACCCCGGACGTTGCCGAGCGTTGGTTGCTCTCAGCACCCAGCAGCCGCGTCTCTCACCTTGGCCTGGGAGGCCTGAAGCGCTGCGATTGGCTCAACAAGCGCTTCATGGACACTGTGCCGTCGCATGATAGGGCTTGCGACAAAGGTATTGAGGGGACCTTCACTTGAGATATCTACTCTAGTTTTCAATTCACCTTTATCCTTTAATTGTGGCAGTGTTCCGTCGTGTCTTGCTTGGCGACGGCCTGCCCTTTATTCGCTTCCACCTCAACCAACCTAACTTGTCTTGCGCACCTACCGTGATTTGGCTCACATTCCATTTGATGCCATTACCCCTTAACGTGCTTTAGACTGTAGAGGATTGGGATTTGACAGCCGTGTGGCTGATGCGGAATAGGTGGTGGTAGATGACCTGCATCCAATAAACCTGTCTCGACAAAATCCGGGATCTTGGCTGTCATCACGTAAGTTACCTAGTAATCCTTATCATAAATCGGAACGGAAGGCACAAAAAGACAACAAGGGTGCCCTCCCAAGCCTCTTCATCTCTCCGCAAGAGACCATCTTCCCTATGTAAGCCACTTCAACCTTACTGGCCCAAGACCCTCACCGCTCTCGACCACGTGGAAGCAGAGACGGGCCTTTGTTGGCTACCTGCAGACAATGATACCTCACGAACCGAAACAACTGGTAGCGTACATCTAGGTAAACCAAGGCAGACAATAAGGTAGGGCTTAGGGCTTTCATGCAGAAATGCTACGATTCCAATTTGGCAATTGGAAAGGAGAGCCGCATCAAAAAAAGCTGTGTGGACAGGAGAGAAGGAAGACGTAGCCTTGTTTCAGGCGGTGATGTCAATGTCTCGAACCTTAACTTTCCTACCCTGCCTCGTTGCCTTACAGGTTGACAGCTCCCACTGGGTAGCACCGTCATTGTCATCGGCATTGTGACCGGATCTTTCCATTCCTGAATATCGGGTTAAAGATTGATGAAAAAAAAAAAAACAAGCGCATTAGTGAAATGCAAAATAGCTCGGCAAGGGTATTGAGTTTGACAGAACTGTCGTTGCAGTCACGTGTCAGCACCGACGTCCAACCGTATGTATGGGAGATGTATGGGAGCTAAGGTTGCGCTAAGTGATAGATTGACGAATGACATGTAGGACAGTGCCTACAATACCTACCATCACTGTTGGAGGAACAAGACTAGGGCGCAGAGTAAGATGAGGTAGCAGTAGCAATGCTAAATCACTGGCTGCCGGCCTGAATTGTTTAAGTGGTATCTACCTATCCCCCGCAGTGCAGTAAAGAAGTATGTACCGTACACAGCCGCCCTACCCGAAGAAAAACAAATGGAAAACTCGCTATCCCATCTCGACCATCGTGCCTTCAACACCTGTCTGTAAGTACTAAAGAATGTCCCATACCAGTAAGTAGATAAGTAAGACATTCATGACCAAAACGAAAAGAGAAAGAGAAGATCATCGTACAACCCAAGCAGTACCACCGAAAAATATTATCATGGAAATTGCAGTATGGAGTTGCATGTAAGTTACCGCCCCTCAGTAACCCCCCGTAGTAACTGTCGTCCCGTTCGTTGTATCCGCTTCACAGGTAACCACCGCCGCCAATGCCTGAGTAGATTGTGACGTGACCGCTGCTGTCCACGGCTCCGCCACCCGATGTTCGGAAGCATACCCTTCGTACATCAGTGGATGGTAAGGCGAAGGCGACGGCGTCGCAGGCAGGCCCTGCGTCGTGACAGTGGTGGTAACGATGCCACTGGCATTGATACTTGCGGCCTGAATATCGGCCATAGCAAGCATCCCATCGCCCCCAAACGCTGAGGGCTCGGGGGTCAATGGGCCTGGAGTAGCAGGGAAGAGCTGTGGATCGGTGGGGTATTGTTGATGTTGTTGATGCGCTTGTTGGTGATATGTTTCATGGTGATGTTGATGTTCGTAATCATGGCGTGTAAAATACCCCGCCGCGGCGGCAGC
Source organism: Thermochaetoides thermophila DSM 1495 (assembly GCF_000221225.1). Lineage (NCBI taxonomy): Eukaryota > Fungi > Ascomycota > Sordariomycetes > Sordariales > Chaetomiaceae > Thermochaetoides > Thermochaetoides thermophila. The sequence goes on from NW_006383039.1 coordinate 566,811, forward strand.
TCTAGTTACATATACCGGGTGGACTGCATTCAATTGATGTTGCTGTTGCAGCAACTGATAATACCGCTGCGTCTGCTGGTGCTGGATTTGCTGTAGCTGGTGATGATAGGCGGTGGCGGCGAGGGAGCCAGCGCTAGTACTGTTACTGCGCAGCGGGGTCGACCGGGGGGAGCTACCGCGGAGCCTTGTACTTGTGCCCAAGCTTCCAGCCGCCAAGAGACCCGCCGTAGCGGCCGTGGCCGCGACGACTTTTCTTGATCCGGGATGGGTGCTAAGATAGGCATGGTGTCTGTAGATACTGCTATGATGGTGATGGGAGCGGGATGCTGTCGAGGATAGTGTTGCATTGCGGCGTGAGGCATTGCTCTTTCTATAGCGGGTCGTGCTTTGCACACCTTGCTCGACGGCCCAGGGTTCGAGGTACCATTCAGTGGATTTTTTGGCACTCGCACTGTCCTTTCCGTCCTTGCTGTCTTCGCTGGTGCTGAGTCGGCGTTCACGTTTTGTGAAGGCCTTGGGTGTCGTCAGTTGTAGTCGTCGCAGAAGGAAAAGAAAAGAAGAGAGAGAGAGAGAGAGGGGGGGGGGTTTGGTTCAACCGTACCATGTTCATGCTAAGGTTATGCCGAATACTATTCTGCCAACCCTTGCTGTCATCCTTACCCTTGTCCGTGTTTTCCCGGAACCACTGGTAGATCTCCTGCAGGGTCATTGCGTGCCGGGGGGTGCTCAGGAAAGCCTTGTAGATGAGCTGGGCATACGGTTCATCTTCCTTCTTTCCACTCCCATCGGTGGACGAGCCGTTCTTGATGTCACCGCTTTGGTTCTTTTTGTGCCCCGACTTGCTGTTGCTAGAGATAATTTTATCCTTCGACGCAGGCCGAGAGTCTGAGTCCTCTGCCGTCTCCGGAGGGCTCGGAATGCTATCTGGGGCAGTGAGATCTAGCGTTGAGCTGCAAGGCGACATGGGCGTTGGAGGAGCGCCATCCATGGGCGAGTTGTGGTAATACCCAGCTGGGTACGTCTCAATGTGGCTCCGTCCAATGTCATGAAATTCTTCTGATGTAACTAAAGGTACCCGACTGGGATAGGACGTGGGTCTATAACTAAACTGGGGATCCAGAGTAGTATACTCCGGCGCAGGCTCCCAGTTTATGGCATTGCACTGCTCCGGTGACGTGGTCCAAGTGCGAGGGGACGACTGGGCTGAGGTCCTGTCTGTAGCTGGGTTGAGGCTGCTCATGACAGGCGAGCTGTGCAGGGCGTAATTGTCACAGTCATCTGTAGAGGAGTTTGCTTGTTGTTGTTCGAAGCAAACGCTCCAGATAGGCTCCGAGGACTGGGCCGCGGAGTGACTGGAGAGATAGGATCGCATCACTTGGCTGTTGTGACTCTGAAGGGACTCCATATCGGCTGTAGCCATGATCTGTTCGCCTGTTGTTGTTGCCACGGTGGTTGTGGGATCCGTGGGAGCGCTGGTTTGAGAGACCTGGCGAGGAGGGGAGGCGTTTGAAGCCTCGATGCTGACCATTGTAGCGATCTCTCCCTTAGAATGGGAAGGATCCGGTAAATACTGAGGCTTTGTCTTTGATCTTGGGGAGTCGACGACACAGGATGCGTCGGGCCGAGCAGGTGAAAGAAGATGTTCGGGTAGTATGTGAGATAGGCCGAGGATTAAGAGACAGACAGTCTAAGACCGGTCGGTTCAAGACAGAGGAAAGAGAGGAGAGGGGGGGATATGAGCCTGATATGGAGCACAGCAGTGAGACTGGAACAGTTGAGAGGTAGATCGGTTGGTGACCATAGGGCCAAGGGCGGCAAGGGTATTATGGACGATCTGAGGTCGGATAGAGCGATGAAGGTGACTGGGGCCGGGGGTGGGAAAAGGGGGGTGGCGGGAGGAGGGCTCTACAGGTACAAGGTACCTCTCGACCTTCGGATAGGAGCTACCCCGTGTTGATGGGGCAGACGCAGGCAGGCTGGCTGGATGTACATACAACGGCGATCCTCACAGGGGCTTTCCGGTATGGGCTACCGGTAGAATCCGCGGGAGAAGGTTGCAAGGTTAAGCTTGTCAGCGCGCTTGTTTGGCACTCCTCCCTCAAGAGCTAACCAACATCATTAGCCAACCTTACCCCAGTTGACAGCCCTGGCAGGTGTTCTCTGCTGGTCTGCATCACCTTGATTGCGGAGAGGACAGTATGGCAAGGTGAACAGGGCACTGCTTAGGCAGATCATTGTGTTCTCTGGTAAAAGTACCAGTACAACAGTAGTCTTGAGGGAGCAGGATTGGGTATGGAGGCCGTTAGGAGAACAGCGTAATCTGTACAAGATTACCTAGGAAGTCCATCCTGTGTAGCAGAGAAAAGACGTTGTTAAGAATGGAGAGTGTAGTGAGGATAGAGAAGCATTAAAGAGTGAACTATGAGGCTGCGTCTTCTAGGAGCGCGTGTGTCAGTCTGGGGAGTGCATGTGTGCCTGTGTCTACCTAGGTCTAGGTGTGTGTCTATTCTGTGAGTTGGGTGTGCTAAAACTGGAAATGCTTGAGTTGGGTTTGGTTTGCACAAAGACCCCTTCGGCGCTGTGGCGGCCGGATCGCCAGGCTGAGCAGAGCTGGGCCTTTCGCAGCGTCACGACCAGGGCGGTGACACACTGTGTACTTTCCGTGACCCTTAGGGGAGCAGCAACATTCCCACATACCATCTCTGATCTCTGGTGCAGATGCAACAGAGTGCACCGCGTCTGAGATGATGAGAATAACTGAGCGAAAATTGACCAGCAGATGTGATCGAAGGGTGACTTCTCGAAAAATTCCGGTAATGACAGCCGACGACCACTGCTGGGCCCGAGCTGGGCACGGTGGCCGTTCAGTCGGCCAGAAGCAAATCCGGGGGCGATGACGGGGTCGTGGTTAGTGGTCGCCTGGCTGAACAACCTTATTATCAAATGCAGATTGCCCATTCCAGGGTTGCTGCTTCTCCTACTCATACTGCTTGGTAATCCAGGCATTGTTGTGAGAGTCGTCGGGAGCGTCAAGACTGCCCATTCGGCCCACGGGAAGCAGGTCGGCCGAGCCGGGCAACAGACACCAGCTAGGGAAATCATATCTGGGTAAAGGAAGCATCGGAAGCGTGCATACTAACGGGAGACACTCAACGGGGTCGAACCAGGGGCCCTGGGAAAAGTGAGCAAAAAGACGGGGCGGCCGGTCGAACATGTCCAATGATGATGTGACGACGGGCCTCATCAGGACATTTCCATGGTGCATAATGGCAGCTTTCTAAAAGGCATAGTTTCTGCAGCGGATTCGGTTTGCAGTAACCCGTGTGTTCCATTCTAGAAGCTCCTGGCGAAAACAATGCAGCTCCTGCTCAATTTCCATGAAGCCGCCCATGCCTGTGTCTGCGCCAATCTCTGCCAATCTGCTTGCCCTCATGGCAAGCACCGGCAACTCCTGCAGCGCGGTGATGATGCATTCAAACGCGTGGAGAGATGGAGAAGCCGGAGGGAAACTACAGGAGGTTGCTGCAAAAGGTTTTGGAAAGGAAGTTGCCATGTTTCAGTCATGTTGAGGTCCAAACCCCCAAGTTCCAGTGAATTGCTCCTCCTCCGTACACAACGCCCCGCTTGGCAGGGCCCATGAGCAGTGATTCAGGGGCACGATATGGTAACCACCAAGGCCATTTCTAAGTGTTGAGTCGAAAGAGACAAAGCGATGGTTTCGCAGACTGCGTTGCTGACTGACCAGATGAGCTGAAATTAGTGGCGCGCGGACGACCTGCGTTCCACGTTCAGGTTCTGGACCGGGAAGCGACATCCCCTGATGTGAGTGAGGGGAAGGATGCGGTCCCACGTTGGCGGAGATAATGGAGGGATGGTGACAAGGTCGGAGAGATAGTATCACGACAAGGGCTAGGGCATGCTTCTGTACGCTCAACTCATTACTGACTTTGGGATCGGCGAAGAGTCGGCGCACACCAATGCAGCATCGGCGTCCCTCATACACGTGCGCAACGGCCAGCTCGACGGCAAGGTCGCCTGGACGGGCCGACCTTGGCAGGAGACCACCCCCACGCATCCCGCATAATCAATGTCGACCACGATCGAGGCGGGGCAAAGGCAGCGAAGAGTCTTGGTTTCACGACAACGGATGCTTTACTTGCGGTAGTAAATCTGTACAAATGTTAGCATCCAGTCTCCAGAGAGACATGCTCAGTCATGCACATACCTTCTTGAACATAAAGTGAAGCTGGAGGATACCCTAAGGACGAAAGCAATTAGCATTTTAGGCTTATTCCCTAGTATCTTCTCAACGCTCAGATCTTCTTAGGCCATCATAATATGGCGACGGACCAGTGGCGGGAGCTGACAGGGAGGGGATGGGGCGGGTCACGGCGCAGGCTGGCGACTGATGCAGCCCCCCGTGCTGCCAGCCGGCTTACCATGATGCCCCGCGGATGAGGAAATGAAGAGCGTCGCGGAACACAAGGCATAAGAGACGAAGAGGGGACATGGAGGGCAAAACACGTGGTTTGGTGGTCCACGTACCTTGTCGAAGCAGCTCTTAAAGCCACGCTCCTTTTTAGCACTGTAATCCCACTCGCGGTCGACGATGCGGAAGGCAATGTCCTCGTAAGGAGGACCAGCGATGAACCGGATGAGGCAAGTGTCTTCTTTACCAGCTGGAGCGTTAGACTCGCCCTTTTTACGGCCATCGTCGCGGATAATCTTGTAGGTTGGAGCCTTGGTTTTGTCAATAAGGTCAGGGTAGAATATATTGAACCGATAGCCCTGAACGACCTTTGGAGGCGGGTTGGAGTGGTCGTAGTGTGTCTGGTTGTACTTGTTCCACTCATAGCCCATGATCACCCGGTTGAAGTAGCGTGGCTTCCGCGGCCGGTACTTATCGGCCCAAATCGGCCTGGGGATGCCGGGCACGGCCTCCTCGGCCGTAAAGATCTCCTCGTTTTCGCTCACGCCGCGGGCTACTTCACGATCAAGCAGTGCCTTAGATGCCTGAGAGAAGTCTTCATTTCCGGTTGACGCAAAGCGAGCTGTGCCGGGAGGTGGAGCTGATGACGAAGAGGCCCCTGTTTTCGAAGCAGGGACAAGAGCCTTGGATGAACTCTTGCCTGCCGTGGGAATAGCATCCAGGAAACCATCTGACCCTTCTAGTTCTTTGGCCCGTTCGGGGTCCCGCAGGCGCAACAGCTGAACACGGGCATCTTTGATGGCGGAGCACACCTCCTTCAGCTGGGCCTTAGCCTTGTAAATGAGAAGGCTCTTCAGCAACTCCTCCCAATAATCCGTGTCAATTGGTTCATTGGACTGAAGCTTCGCCCTGATTTGCATCTCCAGAGCCTCTAGTTGGGTCAGCGTCTTCGGCGCAAGGATTCTGTCGACCTCAGGAGCGACCGCGCTAACAGCTCGGCCCTCGGGTGGTAAGGGCTTCAGCTTCTTTCGACGGTCAGTGCAGAGGGCAAGCAAAGCTGTCCAATATTTCCGGTTGCGCTCATTGACCTCGAGTGTATGGTACGATCGGATATCCTCATCCAATTCCTGGAGCTGGGACTCGTTCAGATCGCGGATGACGGCCTCGGGATGGGGAATGGGGATATCGATGTCGGCATCATCATCATCGAACACATCGCGGTCTGGATCAACCCAGCGCAGGGCAAACGCCAAATAATCGATGGGTTTTGCGCGCTTCTCGCGGATGCGGATGTCGGCCTTCTTCTTGGCCTGCTTCAGTACGAACTTGTCCTCTTCAGCCACGAACTGCTCTGCTTGTTCGTCCTGAGTAAGGTAACGAGTCGCAGCTGCTGTCGCGGCGGGAGTAGTCGTCTTGTTTTGTGGTTGACGGGATGGCTTTGAGATGCGGTTGGCCGAGTCGTAATGAGGAGCGGTGATGTCGCGGTCTCGAGGCCTGTCGCGATGTCTGTCGCTTCGGTCGTTCCTGTCTCTGTCCTTCCAGCCATTGATCATGGCCGCTCTCTCAGGATTCATATGACCCATTTTGTCTGCAGTTTAGTAGTATGTAAGATTTGGAGTCCTTCTGGAAGTTGTAGGGGATACACACGACAGTTTGATGGAAGGTGGAAGTTGAAGTTGGTGATGTTCAGGCTTGGAACAGGCTGAAGGTCACCAAAACCTACAACCCTGCAAAATCTCTCCGCTGCCTTGATCCCCCGTATGCGCCAAGATTGATAACAAGTTGAGAGCATGTGTTAGACCCGCACAAGCATGCGCCAAGACAGCCCCACCGCAGCTGCTGGGCAAGATCCAGACCTCTCCTGGGGAGTGGAAAGGGCGCGACAGCAGCTCAACTCTCAACCCCAACCCTCTTCATTCGACCCGACTCTTAACCACATCACACTCAACCATCGGCAATCGTCAATGCGTGCTCTGCACTGATAACACGACCGTCTGGGAATCGACCCAACTGTACAGTGGTTGCAGTGTCGCGACCCCAACGACCCCGAGATAAGGGAGGGAACACAGATCGCACGGACTATGACACCATGAGCCTGAGCCTGGATTCTGCCCGCGACCACGATAACGACAACCACGACAACGACAACCACGACCAGGCCACGACCTCTATAACGCGACCGATATACGCATGGATGTCGATCGCTTGATGTCGATGCCCCGATTACCCACATAGACTCGCCACCATGTACAGCATCGGAATGCGAAAGCTGCTGGGCAAGTCGAATACTGACTTGACATCTCATGGGTCGCCCCCTTCGGGAGGACGAGCAGGTCCAGCAGCAACAGCAGCCGCCGGTGGCATTACCAGCTCTCCTGTCGTTCCCAACTACCGCCCAGCTGTCTCACAGGATACTGTCTATGCTGCTGGCGTGCCGATCGCCTGCCTCGATAGCTCCCCCGATGGTCGTTCTGCCATCTTGGGAGGACGCCATGTGCTGAAGACAGTCACCGTTGAGGGGCTGACGGTTCGCGAGGGTCTCGACCTGCGATCTCTCCTTGTTGCCCAGCCTGCACTGCGCAACAATAATCCAACGTCGGTTGCTGACCAGCTTTCAGTCAAGGCAGTCAAGTGGGGAGAGGTCGGCGGCAAGCAGGTGCTCTTCACTGCGTGCACCACGGGCAAGGTATTCATGTACGACCTCGTCACCGTCGGCTCCTGTGGCGCTGGTGCCCCCGTGGACTGCGTCCAGATGCGAGAAGACTCACGGCAGGTCAACGCTCTCGACATCAACCCACACCACAGCACCTGGCTGCTATCCGGCAGCCAGGACGGCATAGTTCGCTGCTTCGACGTGCGCCAGCGAACCGAGACCAAGACGGGGGCGACCTTTCGGTCCAAGCAAGCCTTCAAGTGCCACGCTGACGGCGTGCGTCATGTCCAGTGGAACCCACGCGATGGCTTCCTCTTTGCCTGCGCCACGGAGCAGGGTAACGTGATCAAGTGGGACATGCGCAAGCCGAACGCGCCCATCTTGCGCATTAGCGCGCACGAGAAGGCCTGCTCGGCCATGGCCTGGCACCCCGACGGCGTCCATCTGGCCAGCGCGGGGCTGGAGAGCCGGTGCTACATCTGGGACATGTCCAAGCAGGACAAGCGCCAGAAGCCCAAGTGGACCATCGCCACGCCGTCGCCGGCCGGCACTCTGGCCTGGCGCCCCGGCCAATGGTCCGCCACGGCACAGGGCAAGCGCACCTCCCAACTGGCCATGTCCTACGACGAGAGCGGCCAGAAGCGTTCCGGCATCAACGTCGTGCACGTTTGGGATCTTGCCCGTCCTACTATGCCCTACAAGGAGATTCAGCGCTTTGATGCCTCTCCATGCGCCATCCTCTGGCACGACCAGTACCTTTTGTGGACGGCAGGTCAGGATGGCATCTTCGCCCAGTGCGATGTGTCCTTCGCTCCCAAAGTCATTGACCGCCAGGCTGTGTCGACCATGGCCTTCTCCCCGCGCGGCGACGTCATGATGCTTCTCGACGAGCGGGCACCGCCTCCACGGCCCCGGCCACACATTTTGCACCACGACGCCGCCGTGCCCCCGGCATCGGTGCCCTCCGTGCCCAGCATGACCTCTTACAGTTCCAGTCCTACAACCCCGCGCTTCAGTGTCAGTCGCAGCGACTCTGAGGATGACGCGATAGGTACCTTCATCGGGCCTCGTCGCCGCAGCAGCCGACGACGCAGGCCTAGCACCCGCTCCACAACCACACTCAGTACGACACCGCCAGCTGGCCCCAGCATGGAAGATGTCATGTCGCTCGAGCAGACGATCAAAGCGACGGGTGTCTACAGACCGCAGCAGGCCATGGCTGTCGGCCATGTACCCGCAGCTGCCAGTCCTGAAGTGTATGAGTACCTGTCAGCGAACTACCTTGAAGCCCTGTATCGGGATCTTCCAGGTCGTCCCGGCAGTCCTCCACTGCCACAGCGCATTGCTACGATCCTGGATCACTATGCTCTGGCTGCCACCCATGTAAGACAGTTCAGGCTAGCCCAAACCTGGCGCATTATCGCCTACGCTGTGGATTTGATGCTTCATCGGCGTGCTCAGTATCACCTGGAGCGTCGGAGGGATCGCAATCAAGACTCAATGAGGCGAAAGAGCTCCGCTAAGCCAAAGTCTCTTGTGGGGTTGTCCGACCATGACAATCTTCCGGAGATGTCCGTTGAGAAGGTTCAGGATGACCTAGTGGCTTCACGGAAACCAGTGTCCAATCTGGCTGTGTACGATCAGTCGCTTCAGTCGAAATCGGTGCTGCCCTCGGAGCAGGAGAGCACCTCCAACATGCCTACCCCAATGGTCCGTCCAGTCCCTAATGACACCGCTGGTAGCCAGACAGATGAGGCCGACAGGGAGTCGGCAGCGTCTGTTGTTGGGGAGCCATCTAGCTTCACTTTGCCTCCTCCGGCAGCATATCCCCCACGCCAGCTGCTACGCAGCCGTCTCGACTCGGTGCCGCTGTCTGTCGTTAGTCATGACAGTGCAGCTACTTACGCGAGCACTGAGGGATATGACTTCTACGACACTGAATTCCTAGTGAAAGCAGCTGATGAGGCGAGATCAGCTTCTGAAAACTCTCCAGACATCAGTCGCAAGCAAAGGCAAGACTCAGAAGTTGGTTCGCATGCGTGGTCAATCTCTGACCAGAGCAGACGGCCTACCGGGTTGTCAGAAGTTGAAGAAGGGCAAGCTGCAAGGGCTGCCATTGTCGCTGAGCTTCAGAAATCGCATGCTCAAGAACTGAAGAGTTATGAGAAAACCAATCAATCTCCTGAGAAAACCAAAACAGCGGTCCCGCCCCGGGTTCCCCTGGAACGGACAGAGACAACTATGACAGGCATGACAGGCTTCACAAGCTTTACCTCCTATACCGACGAGCATCATCTCATCAGCCAACCAACCGACCTTTTTGGCTCACCCTATGCATCACAAACAGACATCAACTTACGCGGCTCGTCCATCCTACATAGCATCCCTGAACCGGCAAGCCCTACCCGCCCCGAACACGACAAATCCCCCTTCGTCATCGAAACCGACTACCTCTGCTGGTCCGACGACCCTCCGTACCCCTACTCTTCACGTACCTCATCGTCCTCGTCAGCACTCACTTCCTCCCCCCTCCATCCCTACACCATCATCTCGCGTGCCCTCGCCTTCGAAACCAAAACCTCAGCCCTCAATGCTTCAGCCATGATTCTCCTTCTTAAGCCCCTCCTCCCAGACGACGTCATCAACAAGCACCAAGCAGCCGCCATCCTCCGACAACACCATTCTCGCCTAATGGGCATGAAACTCTTTGTCGAAGCAGCCCTGCTCCGCAAGTTGTGCATGCAAGGTTGGCCCGGCGGTGCGCTATCCTCCTGGGGGGATAACTACCCCGCGGTACTTACTCCCGCCCAGCAGGGGGTGCAAGCCAGCTTTCTGTGTACGTCCTGCAACCGGCCACACGATATTGATCGCTCGAACCCGAACCTTTCTCCCGATGCCCTCTGGAGATGTGCCCGCTGCCGCTCAGTAATGGCTCCCTGCGCTGTATGCGGCCATCGTGATACCGCCCCTTCCATGGCCTCTGCCTCGCCGTTGCCGACACACATCCCTGCGAAGCACTGGGCAAACCTCACACCCCAGCAACAAACCACCGACGAAAATGAGCCAAAGTTAACAACATGGTTCTACTGCCCCAGCTGTTCCCATGGTGGACACGCGTCCTGTCTCCAAGCATGGCATGCCGCACTAGACCCAGATTTCTCCTCCTCTGAGCCATACCTCTATCTGGAAGATCCGCCCGGCGCTGAATCATCTGACGGGTGCTGTCCAGTCGATGGATGTGGACACACCTGCCTGCCTTCCCGCTGGAGAAACGGTGATGCTGTCCTTCTTCGTGGGGAAGAGATCTCCCGCGTGACGAGGGAAGCCTCACGCGCACTAGCCCGGGGCAGCGCTGTCGCCAGCGAGGTAGGCGCGCCCAGCAGCAGTTGGGTAGGCGGTGGAGCGGGCAGTGTGGTTGGTGACCAAGCAGGCGGGGATCATACTGGGGAAAGGAGTGGGGATAAGGTGATGCCGAGCGGTGGTGGTTCGGGGGCAGGTACGGGTGCGTTGGTGAGGAGTGATGTAAATGATGTGCCGCAGAGTCGGGCGGTTGAGACAGTGAGGGAGGCGTTGGCGAGTGCTGGGTCGTATGTGGGGCAGGGGGCTAAGGTTGGAACGAGTATTTTGAGTTCGAGCCCGGGGAGAAATGTGATATCGGGAGATAGGGAGAGGAGGAAGAGTGTGAAGTTTGTGGCAGATGAGAGGAAGTAGGGGGATTTCTTGGTTATTGTTTGGATCTTGGAGCGCGGTTGCTGGGGTCGGTTGCATAGACAGGTCAAAGAGGGAGAGCGCTTGAGATGGCGGGATAGAATTGACATAGAGGTGTAATCTAACCATCGTTCATATTGGAAATATACTAATCAAATGCGATGTTCAAATAAATTCTGTGTTCGTTATACCCAAGATCGCTACTTCCGATAAACAACGAAAACACAAAATCCAGTCTTTCCAATACAACCAAAATCCAAAAAGTCAGCATGATCCATCCAACCCGACCAAGTCCCATCTCCAACAGCAAAACGATCAATCCTTATAACGCCGCCCCCCGCGCCACAACCTCAACCTCAATCTTCACTTCTCTATCAACCCTGACTTTCCCCCGTTTCACACTTAACCTGCTATTCCCTCTCTCCGCATTTCCCGATGTCCGTCCCCTCTCTGTCAGCTCAAGTTGCTCCACATCCACATTCCACGTACTACTCCCATTATCTTCCAACTCAACATAACCTCTTCCTTTCTTCCCCCCTCCTGTAGCACTCCGCTCAATACTAACCATCATCTCATCCACGGGACTCAACCTCATCACCTTGGACGGCTTGCTCCCGATCGTCGGTGGGCCACCGGGCCCGATTGAACCGCGGTAGCGATTACGTACGCCGCCAGAGTTGGAGGAGGAATCACTGTAGGGATTGCTGCTGAGCAGACGGGGCCAGAACTTGGCAAGGAGCGGTTTGAGTGTCATGACCGAAGCACAGATAATTGCTGAATTGACTTCGACTGCGGTGAGGTAAGAGAGAGAGGCAGCCCAGTATGTCCAGTCTGGGTCGGGGCGGGTGTGCATCTTGATGAGCTTGAGGAGACGAAGGATGGAGATGAAGCAGACTCTGCACGGGAGGTTAGTGACTTCACAGCCAGTATATGACATCAGGGTGATCTTACAAGAAGCCGAATCCGAAGACAAAAGAGAGAATGACTTTTTGTCGGCGAGGCAGTTTAATTGTCCAGACAACCGGCATGGGCAGCATGAAGATCAAGAAGTCCGTGACTTCCCAAGTCAGCCATCAGGCAACAACCAGTCCTCAATCAAGCACCCACTTACCCATATGCAACCCTGTATTCGACCACCAAATCGACTGCGGATGGCAGTATTTCTTTCCTGTGTAACGAAAATCCCAGTACGAATGCAAGGGGATGCAAGCCGTGAACGTGCATAGCATCATGTATACGCTGACGATCAGTACGACGACGAGCAGCACGATGCCCGCTTTGCGCGCCCATTTGAAGGCGAAGATGTGGATGTAGAGCAAAAGAATGGAGAGCTTCGAGAAGCTGAGAGTTAGATGGTAAAAAAGAATACTGTACCAGGCCGCCTGGGGTGGTGTTAGAGGGGTTGGGAAGACGGTGAGGGGGATACATACCCTCGACCACGCGATGGCGCCGTCAGTGTCGGTGGAATCAAGGTCCCAGACGTGTCGGCCGGAGCCATGAATAGCTTCTGGGAAGACATTAGCCTTTGCAAGGGGAGGGAAAGCAGAGTTGGGAGGATACTCACGGTCTATTAGTCCCGCACATGTCGCTCCAGCAAAGATCTGAGCAAGCGATCGTCAGTGGCTCTATCCTTAACCCCCTTCTTCGATGTTCCATACCAACGCCAGTAAAATACACCAATCAGACCAGCTGAGAACATGGATAATGACTCCTCTTGTGTAGAATCTCAGGCTGACAAAGAACGCAGCAATGACCCAGCAGACGCTGGCGGAAACGATGATGTTGACCTGACGAGTGTCGTGAGGGATGTCTTCAGGAGCTGATAGCCAGGGCGCCCCATTCTCTGGGACAGTCTCGGTGTCGCTCATTCCAATATCTTCCAGAGCAGGTTTCTGTCAATTGCAACACATGCATTCTCAATTTTACCAGGGAGAAGGCATATCTCTCCGTGTACTCGACAGCTTCACTCGCTAAACAAGTTGCACCGAGTTCAGAGTAATTATGGATTAAGATTTCGCAGTCTCGGGGTTAAGAGGTTAACTGAGGACTTGTAAGATTCAGACCGTGGTGGCAACAAAAACTCTCATCCAATCAATTAGGGGGGAGGGGCCTGTGCCGCACCTCTACAGCCTCGAGAGTCGGGGGGGGCTGCCCCGTCAGGTCATACTGCATACAAGGAAATCTGCCGGTAGCCCGACCGCTCCTTCAGCGGGGCACTTTTGCGAGCCTGTTGCTGTTGGCTCAGCTTGCATATCCCAGACGCCGAGACGGCTGCCAATGCAACCCAACGGCTCGGAAGGATTTTGTGTGAGAAGACAAGGCCAAAAGTCCGGGGAAGTGGAACGCGGCATGCTGGTGGTGCTAGCGCCGGTATATGAGTTATAGGTGGTGTCATGGCTTTTTGGCAGGCCTAATGATGGTTCGTCAGAACGAGGTGATGATGAAAGGACCGAGGAAAAGGCGTAACACAAGATCTGGATTATCAACCTGAGATTCAATGAAGCATTTAGATGGATCGTATGTCTGATAGATAGAGACCGTTCTGACAGAGTCATGATATGATTTGCTGTCCATATATGCCCTCAACTGCAAACCGATGTTTTCAGCTGCTTATTTTGCAGCCCGTCATCCCAGCCATATTCGGGTTTGACCTTCAGCGATATACGCCAAACTCTGTCATGTAGCTATTGGCAGATGCACCTTTAGGTATATCTTCGCTGCTGCGAAACATCTCCTGAAAACTTCTATTAAGGACTTATCCCTGAAGTGTAAATATTAGAGATTGGATGTTGACTACTTCCCCAAACATAATGCCACACTAAAGTCGTCACCACTTGCATTGTGACTTGCCAATTGACTTTCCATGCATTTCATCTTGGTTTCTTTTCCTTCTTTTCGTTGTTATTCTGTGGCACCCATCATGCTTGACAGATTCCCTTAGGGCCGCATGTCCTGCAGGGCAACACCCAAATAAATACTCCCATCCACATCGCCATTTTCTTTTACATCCAACAGATAGGAACAAGCCATATTGTAAGATATCTAACTGGCGCAGAATAACCCCGTCCACAAATCCAGAGTAATACACCATCTAGCAACGTGAGCAGTGTTACATCAATGATCTGTTATTAACCAGTTCATGAGGTTGCTTAAATGCATTGAACTGAAGAGCGTTAGGACAAGTGAGCAACTGCTTGGTCTCGAACAAAAAGATTAGAAACGAGAACATCATACATAAAAACCCGGAAAATCTCAGTATCATTGCAGCCACCAACACACTTCAGCTGACATATATCACTAAGCCATAACACAAGAGGAAGATCAGAAGGACCGTCGCACGTGTACCAAGGCTCCGAGCTGAACGGAACATCATATAGAGTTGTAGTCACTTTTTCCCCAAGATAAATCCTCCTCCTCCCTTTTTACCGATATTCACTGCAGTTGATGCCTTGTTGCACCAGAATTTACTAGCTTTGTCGATAATTCTATCTGTCATCAGATCCTCATTCCCATATTCACACTTACAAGTCCATCGTGTCTTTCACATCTACCTTACCGATCTACAGGCAGCTTTATAATGGTCATAGTGAGCATTGACGTCGGGGTCTTGTGTATCAAGGCTTGGCCCAATTCCGCGGGTGATGCGAAACAGGTCGTCGGGATGGCCAAGTTGACTGGAATGGAGTGACATCGTTCCTGAACTGGATCTAGTTTCGGCAGATCTCGAGGAGGCCAAGGAACTTCTCAGCAACAGAATCAGTATCGAATTATCATTCAAAATATTTGACGGAAGCCACTATTTCAAAGTCTCAATTGGGAGATCTCGCATTTACTGAATATGACCGCAACTCAAGCTGACTCATGCGACAAGTAACCTTTAGCCCAGTAGTATTTTTGATGAAGCGGAAGCGGCCGGATTATGCTGGACTTATTTCCATCTCACGTTCATTCTGAAGTACAATGACTCTGTGGTGAAGAAAAAGATGATTAATACCTACCACTGTACTAACACGGGGAAGGGAAACCCCAATAAACACTCTAACCTGGAGATCCCTGAAGGGGAGGAGTCAGAATCCGACTAGGAATAATTACATGTCCACAGCGGCAGCTTTTGGAAAGAGCAATGTTATCACGTAGCTAGTGGTTTTGTTCGATATCGTCTAGTGGATCGGGTGTTAATAGAGTAACTAAGTACAACATACTCCCCAAACGGATTGCCAGTGTAACCATTGATGCTTATGTCGAGGAGGGGATATATAGACAGTTGTCTCGTGACCCTTTCAATCATCTGATGCCTTCTATGCCTTATCATGACTAGCACTCTATGAGTAACGCACCATCTCCCTCTAGCCTTCCCTTAAGGAGCAAGCAAGTCTATGCAGTTTTCATACATTGCTTCATGTTGACGCCCTGATCAGGAGCATGTGGAAATTTTCGGTGTTTCGTTACCTAAATGGCCGCGGGTCAGTTCCATCCTGAATGCTCATTTAAGATGTGCAGACACACCCTCTCATTGAAGCCCTTAGTTATCTACCTGCTACAGAATGCTATTGAGGTCAAGGCTCTCAGGGGCTTTCATAGTGTCTCAGTTGGTGCTTGTCCAAAGGATTTGACTCAGATCGTCCTTGCTCCAATACCCACGTCCTCCTCTGTTAAAGATTTGTCTCCTTTCCTTCCAAGACTTTCGCATTTTCGCCTTTTCCTCGTAATCATAACGTCTAAACTCTTCCAACAAGCTGAGCTCCCGAGCGTATGCAATCTTCTTCCGGAGCTCTTCATCTGGAAGTAACGTTTTGGGCGCATCCCAAATAACATATCCCCACTCCCGAAGGATGTCGTGTCGAGGGTTATAAATCAGATCCTCCCCTCGTTGCCAGCAATCTTCATGAGCTATCCTCCATATCCGGAAAGGAGAAGACTCATGACCATCGGGGCCATTCGCAGGCCAGTTGAGGTCTATCCAGTCTCTGGATCCGACAAGGTCTTCTGACACCTGAGTGTCTAGGTTTTGCCAAACCAGCGGCCATTCTTCTGATGAATTGCCACACCGGAAGTTGACAGCAAGCATGTGCCTGCTTTGTGGAGGGACCTGTCCGAACGTTTGACAAAAAAATATTGTATCTTTCGTTGTATGTCTTTGTGCGATGAAGTTTATAAAGAAAGTCAAGTCCCTGGAACAGCTAAAGGCGTGATGTTAATTCGAGGATATTCTAAAGAAAGGGGGAAACGGTACTCTGCGGATACTGAAAACTTACGCAAGCCTGTTTGTATTCATTCCATTTCCCCTTCACCCTCCAGTTTACTGAATTCGCACCCCACTGGACATCATGCATTGCAACATCATCAAATGCTGCCGAATAGCTCTTGTTAATCATCACAGCGCTATGTCAAAGGGAAATAGTTCATACATACCTTCAGACAACACACGTTCAAAGTAGTCATGAATGCATGCTAACTGTTCATTTACCCATGGTGAAAAAGGGTGAAAGAACCAGACGCCAAGACCAGTCCGTAAGAGTTTCCGTTCCTTTCCTGAAAACGGATAGTTGAGAACATTACAATACCACTGAAACCGGTATATCGCTCGCTGTATACGAAAGATCTCATCCTCGGACGCTCCCGTGCAACTTCGTCGTACCCCAAGGTGGCGACGAGCTTTCGGTAAAGTCGTGTCAATGTACTGTTTGGTGAAGTACTGTATCCTGGAATGTGTCTTGCTCAAAGAGTTGGCAATTTGTGGGGTGAGTTGCAAGGGCTGGAAGCAGATATCTGGCTCTACAAGTTCAAACATGAACTCCGCATCGTGGAGAAAACAACCCAGCTTCAGAACCTTAGACCGTTTGTAGCTACTCGACGCAGCTCTCCATGTCCGGCGAGCGTAAGCCATGAGATTGGCAGGAATCTGGTTAGTGATGATTGCTCGGATGATTTGATCGCGCATTTCCATAAATGCATTATAAAAAGAAGAGTGTGCGAAAATAGCTGCTGACAGCGACTCCATACTGTCCAAATTCATGAGAACAATGGTCCACAGGTGCAAAGGTATTCTTGAGAATGAAGGCTCAATGGCGGTGTTGCGAGCTGTTTTTGAAAGCCCCGAGTCCTCCATGCTGATGTCGTTGCTGGGGCATTGCGAGTATCCAGAACCTGTGTGATGGGAATCATTATTTGAATGGTCCATGAGGTACATCGGAGAGCCGGAGGAGTGCAACTGCTGTTGCTCTAGGGCCGATTGATAGGAAGAAGGTGAATTGGGCGAAGTGTATGGTTGGTGAATCACTGCAGTTTTCCCACGGTGCTGCCCTGCATCTATCGCAAATTGACAGTTGGTTTGATAAATTTTGCAACATCAACAGCAATATGTACTACAGTAAAAACATCACAAAAAGGCAAGAAAAGAGGAAAAAACGACGATGCAGCAGCTTCCTCGAACCCGTGCCACCGGCTCGCAGAGGCGCTTCAGCCTGAAACTGACCTTATGTCAATAACAAGATCGTGAAATGCGCAGCATTTCACATGAAGTATTTCATCATAAGAAGCTGTAAGTACTCTTGATTTTGTTGAAGATGTTACTACCTTGAAGGGATGACAGCAAATATAGAGCTAATTCCGATACCTTCAATTTCATAGGGAGTACGAACGCCGAAAAGATTTCATAAAGGATTTTAAAAATGTTTGGATTAAACGTGAAAAACAAACAGGCCATCCCTCTGCGCAGAGCCATAAGAAGGCTGAAGAAGATGCAGCCATCAGTGCTATTAAGTGGAAGCAGATCGAAGACGCCCACACACAGGCACTCTTGAAGCTTGGTGCTCGAAAAGAGGACCTCACAGACCTGAGTTCCTGGTCCGACAGTTCTGGCAGTAGATGAGAAGATCTGCTGGTCACAGCCACTGCATGCGGTATGACTCTTCGCCACCATCGATCTGAAGTTCTGCGATTTTGCGTTTCTTTTCCCGTTTTGACAAATGAGATTGGATTCAACATTTATCCTCAATTAGCGCACAATACAGACTGAGTTGGAAAGGATTGAGGATCCCAGAATGGCTAGGCTGTTGAGATACACCAGAATATTAGCAAGAAAGTGATTCAGAAACTGCAAGACTTTGCTTGTCGGTGACATCGAAGACGCAAGTCAATGTGGCCGTCGCTTTAAGGCAACTGATATTTCCCACAGGAAGCAAGCTTTAAAAAGTGGAAGCGAAATTTGGCTTTATCTCACGTGTGAATTTCTCGAAACTTTCAATGGTCGGATCATCGCAGGTGTAAACCCAACGGGAAGTCCTCCATACTTCTAACAATCCAGAGAGACCCCCTGAGATGGTTCGAGAGATGTCAGGCTGCTGGATTGAGAGATTGGAGTTCTCACACAACCAAAGCGGCCGTTGTCACAGTTGGCAAGCAACTGTTTGTATTGCTGACTAAAGAGTTTCTTGGGCCAGATGGCTCTGCTTGGAATCTATATACATCTCATGCACTCTTGACACCCGGGAGGAGCTCGAGCAGTTTGCATGGGACGTGTTCGATACCCTCGCCGGAGTGGCAGGCCGTTTTTCGACCCTCCCCAACATGCACACAAAGAGCGTCTCCTGGTGGTCGGAGGTGCTGGCCACGGCTAGGGAGACTGACCCCATAGTCTACCGCAAGCTCTGCAAGGAGGTCAGGGTGAATTTTTACAGGGAAAGGGTTGCCACAGCCTCGACCCCGGCGGAGTGGGGCAAGATACTTAGATGGCGCAGCGGCCATTCGGACGACCAGCTTACCGTCATGGTCGTGAACGGAAGAGTGATCTCGGATACGGAGCGGGTGGCGTCTTACCTCGCTACTCAAGCCTTCCGCCCTGCAGGAGCCCAAGAGGGTTCCCGCCCCGCTTGGCCCGGACCCCGTCTTCCCCCTGAGTGGGCAGCGAGGCTCGCTGACCGGCCCAGCGACGATGAGCTCAAGGATGCCTTCCTCGGAGCCATCTCGAACACACCCGGCCCCGACTGGGTGCCACTGACATTTCTCAGACACACCTGAGAGCTCGTTCGTCCAGCTGCCCGGACTATCGCCGAAGGTTGCATAAGATGGGGGTTCTTCCCGAAGACCTTCAAACAAGCGACAGTAGTCACCCGCTCGAAGCCCGGGAGGGACCCGCGATCATACAAGGGCTGGCGGCCGATCACTGCTGTCAACTTTCGGCAAACGTGTGGAGAGGCTTCTGGCCCGAAGGACGACAGCGGCGGCGCTAAACTTGGGGCTGCTCCCCAGACGTTGCAGGAGCCGTCCCATAGATCCGCGCTGGACCTCGTCCAGGCGCTCGTGCATGACGCGGAGACCATGTCGAGACAAGGCTACCATGGGCTCCGGGTCACCCTGGATGTGGACTCGGCCTACCCCTCGGTTCAACCGCCGATACACCGCGAGGTTCTCACGGACCAAGGCTGGCCATACTGGCTCTGCAAGGCAACAGCCGACTTCTGCCAAAATCACCGCTTCTCGTTCCGGTGGGCACAGTCGACTTTCCGCTCAGACACTGGTCTCCTACAAGGCTCTCCATGGTCCCCAATCCTCTTCGTCCTGTACTCCCTACTAATTATCACCCCCTCGCAACAGGAATCTTCGTTTATGTACATGGACGACCACGCATAACTCTCATGGAGCAAACACCCAGTGCAACTAGCCCATCACGCATCCCTCAAGGTCGGCCAACGTTGGACCAAGGTCCGGGGGCTTGGCCTCAGGATCGATCCTAACAAGACAGAGGTCCTGTATATTTCCCCCGGGGGGCTGGGGCAAAGCGAGGCAGGTTTGATCCCGCAAACATTTCGACACAGGTGGAAGGGGCGTCCTTTTCCCCTGGCAAATCCATCAGGTGGCTGGGCGTCTCGCTGGACCCCAAGCTCAGCCCTGCGAAGCAGGCGGCCGCGAGGGCGTCAGCGACGACTGCGGTGGTAGGGTTGATCAAGCGCCTATTTAACACGAGGGTCCGGGGGTTCCCCCCCGCGGCTGGCCCCAACATCTTCAATGTAGTCGTCACCCCCTCTCTTCTGTACGGCATGGTCCAACTTGATACTGGCCCACACAGGGCGGGGTCAACGGCCACTTGGTCCCATCCAGACTCGCGTCGGTGTGGTCATCTCTCACTAAAGTTGCAAACACAGCATTGAGGGTGATATTCCCGGTGTGGAGGATAATACTGACCCCGTGGCTCTGGTGGCTTGCTGGCCTCTATCCTGAGTACTTGCTAGACAGAGAACAGGTACGGTGGAGGAACCGCATTGTGATGTTACCGGCCAGCCACCCTCTGTGGATTAGGCTCTTCCGAACCCCCTACCGCTGCTGGTCCCGCTTGCACCAAGCGGCCTTTGGTCTAAGGGCTAGGATCCAGTGGGAGCCCAAACGCGCTGGCATCAGAGCATGGCTTGGTCTCCCTTACTCTCCTCCCAAGAAACGTCGCGTCCCTCCCCCGGACATGCACAGATGGTGGCAGGCCAACAGACACCCCTCGGCTCGATGGAGCGGGCACTCGGCCAAACCCTTCCTCGAGGAGTTTTACCGGCAGTGCCCCTCTCGGTGGCTGGCAGAGGCCTCGGGTCACGGCGACTTTCTGGAGTACCACACGCGATTCAACCACTCCCAAGAGGCTATCAGAGAGTGCCCTCGCGGCGGTGTGGTGTCCAGAAGCCACTTCTTTTCCTGCCCTCTCACCTCTTTTAACAACCCACTTGCCGGCAGGCTAGACCCAAGAGCTTTTTGGTCTTCCTTCCAGCCGTTCAAGTCCAGGGCCTCCCAGGTCAAGCTCCAGGGGCAAGCCCAGGACGCTCCCACAGGGCACCCTATCTGTAACGATCCAGACAGACCTCCTGAGATGGGTTCGATGGTTGCCAGGCTGCTGGATTGAGAGACAAAAGTTCTCACACAACCAAAGTGGCCGTTGTGGTTACCAGTTGGTAAGCAACTGTTGTATTGCTGACTAGAGAGTTAGGCCAGATGGCCCAACTTGGAATCTATATACATCACATGCACTCTTGTGGCTTCCCTTTCTTCTTCCTCAACAGCACAGACTGTTGAGAGTCAACATCCTTGGTTGTTGAGAAACACTTTCCCAATGTTCGGTTGTTGGGGGCGGATGTCCGAGTTTGATGGGTCACGACTCCCTTCTACTCCGATCAGTGAGTTGCACGGAAGCTACTCTCGCAAATAGAGTCATTATTGGTCGTGACACTATCCCGTTGCCACGCCTCCCTCGCTCCCCTCGCAAGCCCGCCCCAAGCTCAAGGTGCTGATCATCTAGACCCCGAGCCTAACGATTTGGGGTAGATCCAAACGAGGTACATACCTTGGGCTGGCCGAATATATAATAAATCAATAAATAATAAGTAAATAATAAATAAATGAATAGATAAATGATAAATGAATAATAAATACATAATAAATAAATAATAAATAGATAATAAATACATAAATAAATTAATTAATATACCCGCTGGCAGAGAAACTGGATCCAAAGGTCTTCCGGTACTCCTTCCAACTGTTCAAATCTAGAGCCTGCCAGATCAAGCTCCTGAGCCAAGCGTTCGACACAGCTACAGGACAGCCCATTCCGACATTACTCCCCCCCCCCCCGTTCCCCCTTTCGCGTGTTGCTCCAACGTCGCGAGAACAGGGAGCCCGACAATGACTCGGAGGAGTCGGTGTCGGAGTTAAAGATTAGAGCTCACTTGCTCTGCGGAGTAGGTCCCCGCCCCTCCCGGGTACCCAACCCCCCGGCTGCCTTTTCCCGCACAGGTTTTCTTCTCTCGGGTTTTTGCCCGATGTGGCATGCATATAGAATGAAAGTGGTGTAGCTATTGCTCGCCATTGTCGTAAGCACGACCCAACACTCCTAGGGATGAAGCCGGTCGAATATATATTCCAATGCAATCCAATCAAATTCAACTGGTTAAGCACAGCAATTATCATCTCATGGCCGGTTCATCTGATGCATGCACGGCTGCCTGCTTCGGTGTTTATATAACCTACAAGGATTAACATAACAAGCTAGTTCTAATTCTTATTAGATCCAATCTGGTGTAACTTGCTGTCCCCTTTCCACTAACTGCACACGGTGTGGCAAAAAGAACATGAGCCATGCTGCTGTCTGATAAACGTGCGCGCACGCTACAACCAGATATGACACCGTTACAACTGATCAATCCTTTTTTTGCTATTGTGAAGACCCATCCAGTTAATAATCATTTATATTATGGTTTTGAATCGTAAGAGGATTTTCACCTCCAGCCCTTTTCTCGTTACTACGTTACTAGCCAGTGAAACGGTATAGTATCTCTGTTTGCTGTGATCTCAAGAAAGGCTTTGACGTCTTTACAGCATGGATATGGGAACGCTGATAACGTCGTTTGAGACTAGGCCTTTTGCGTCTTGGAGAAGTCACAAGAGAGAAGAGATCATCATAAAATACGCTGATCGAGCCCAATTGCATCGGCGAAGTGCTCAACGGACCAAACCAGTTGTCTCATATGCTCTTTGATTCCTTAAGGTGAATCTTGGTTTGCCTGGTCTTTGTTGGCAGCTCCAGGAAGCTCATGAACAGGAATAGTAAGAGGAAGCTCTGAAGTGACGGAGTTTTCTCCCGGTCCCTGCACTGGCATGGTGTAAGGTAAGCTGTATGGTGCTCCTCCGGTGCTGGGACTGCTGTGCTTGAGGCTGGAATTCCCCCATACCAACTGCCCAGGTCCTGAAGGCTGGGTTGTACCGGTAGATGCTGCTCTCGCTCCTTCATCTCCTCTAATTCAGCGTTCTTCTTCTGTAATTTGAAGAGTAGGATTGCCACTGCTAATAGAGCCAATGCAAGCGCACCAGCCCCCATAGAAATGCCCACCTTAACTCCACTCGAAAGGTCTTGCGAGGAGTCAGAGATTCCATTGGAAGATGTATTACTTGAAGAAGCTGTTGCTGATGATTTAGGTGTCGTCGTTTGGTTGCTCGTAGGAGAACTCCTAGCGCCGCTCGCAGTGATGCTGGTGGCTGGAGACTGCGCATTTGTCGATGTGAGGGCAAAAACGAGGATTTGAAGTCATCCCATCTTGCCATAACTTGTGCGTTAGGTGGCAGTATCTCCATCCGGCCTACCCCTGAGTCGCAACAGCTCGGCCACGGCGGATTGCAGCAGTATGATGTGTCCAAGCCAGTAACGTTCGAACATGAGATCAGCTCGCCTCCTCCATTATCCCGGACTATATAGTGCCAATGTTCGTATTGGGAAAGTTCAATAGTTTGATATCGTTGAGTAGGAAAACTTACACTGACAATACTGAGGGCAGTCTCCCGAAACCCAACTTTGGTCTGTACATGATTCTCTCACGATCGAGCCATTGGGGTTAGCGCAAAGCTTGTTGGATAAACACCCAACTCCAGGCAGTCCCCAGCAACATACGCTTGTTTCGGCATCCGGATCGCAGGGGAAGTCTTCTTTGGCCAGATTGCCATTCGGATAGTAACATCTTTTCTGGGTTTTGCCAAGCGTCCAGAAGAGCTGCGTCAAAAGGAGTATCGTACGTCTGGTGCCCATTTTCGTGGACCTGCCTGTTAGATGCGCTTTAGGGGTTTCATGTCGATTGGGATCAGGAGTTGACTATTGTATTTTCGGGATCACGCATACTTAAATGCTGAAGGTGGCAAGAAACAACCACTGTTATGCTCATTGCAAAGCTGGCTAACCTGCATGGAACTTTTGTCTTTTTATCTGACAAGCCTCTTGCTCGGAGAAAACGCTGCCACGCTGGTGGGGGCGGCTATCATCGTTTTGCCGCACGATCTTCGATATCAAAGCACCTTTAAGAACCATGCTATCGGATGTGTTGCTGGACAATTCCCAACCTACAAAAAGCGTTTTGCCTCTAGAGGAGTGTCATCAAGAGGTTTCATATCATAGTTATGGTTTGTAGCCCATCACTCTTTTGAGTAGCGTGCCATCCTTAGTGCAGGGGCCATGCTAATCTTCTCTGTATCATTCCAAATTGACCAAATGCCTCGAAGGGCAGCCCATCACTCTGTTCACTGGGTACATCAGCCGATTCAGATAGGAAATCAAAACATTGCATTTGACTGGAACCCCAACTCTAACCCGACAGAAGATTCTCCGCAAGCCACACCCGTTTCCCCATTCTCGAGCCTTGCACTTTGATCATTGTCCTAGCACGTCGTGAGAAATAGCAGTGATGCAGATCAATCATGTCTGGAAAAATTGGATTCAATAAAAAGCTCACCAAAATTCTATGCTCGTGAAAAATTGGGATTGCGAATGCCTAACCGTTCATCTAGGCTCAAGACTAATGTAACAGGATTCTCTAATCAAAACTTTCCTACAGCAACCACACGGTCACCAATCATAATGTTGCACTCCGCTAAATCTTGCACTGCATTACAATAATGCCTGTGTAAACTCATCATTGGTCCTTCCATTTTTTACCCTCTCCTGAAGTGCTTGATGATCCTCATGGTGACACGCACCGCCATTCTCTCCCACGCAACAACAACTAAGCCACGCTTGGTGTCAATGGCTGAGGGTGAACGAGCCCCGGTCGGATTATTCCGCCCATCTTTGAAAGGAACAAGCATTTGCCGCACCTCAGAAATTTCGCTCTGAGAGTTGCTCAACCGACACTTTCTGGATCATTGAAACTTGTGTTTGTGGTCTGTTTACAGATAACAGCATAGTGGTAAGAAGATACAGCTTTAGTCCATTGATGCACGATTGAAACACAGTGTCTGCATGCCATATGGCCTAGTTTGAAGGGCATTGAGATCCTAGTATCATGGTGATATTGCTTATTGTCTTTCTCATTAAAGATGGACATGTTGAAGCACTATCCTTGATTCCTACGAGAAAGCTTCTCTTGGCGATCCCTAGTCACAGATATCTCTTTTTGAGATTTCCCTCCATGGATACAGAGGACCCTTTATTATAATGTCGCTTATATGTTTCAAGCATCCAAGATCCGGGCCGCTACTTCGCACTTCCCTGTGTTTTGGATGATGCGTCAGAAGATCACTCTCGATCTTCTAGAATTCCCAGGATACCACAAAGTCCCTTTTTAGATCTCTGTACTCCACTCTTCTTCATGTGTCGAAATCTGGCCGGTCCGTCTTCTGGATTGCTCAGAACAAACTGAGGATTCAGTGGAAACACGAGGACTTGACAAACTGTCCTGTAAGAAATGGCTCCTTTTGTATTGAAAACCAATATCCTTGAACGTGAGACTAGTAGTGTGAGATTCTCCCAGCACACTAAAGCGCAAGTGGCAAAGTTTGTATGTATGTATGTGTGTATATTTTTTGACTGATGTCTACTTTATCTAGGTACTCGGGTCATGCCCACGGCGACGGTGGGCAATAGCTACCTTACTACTTTGAATACATGTGCCCCCGGAGAAAAGCCAGCACCGGGGCAAAACCGGCGTAAGCAGGGGGAAACACCGGGCGAGTTGCGTAGCGTGTGTCGGGTGGGATTCACTCTTGCACGACCCCAGGGAGGTGGATCTCTAGCCCCGATTCCAACTCCGATGAGCTGGTGTCGGGGCCGCTGCCCCTGTGGAATCGGGCTCGAACACATGAAGGGAGATTGGTAGTCGCCAAGTATGCATGGGGAACCCATGGTGGCGTCCCAGGCCTGGCCCCAGAGCTCAATCTGGGAGGGCCTGGACCTGAACAATTGAAAGGAGGACCAGAAGGCCCTTGGATCCAGTCTGTCGGCGAGTGTAACGGGTGACTTGGTCTAATGCAGACAGGGATCGACAATGGGTCAAATGGGTTAGATGATGGCCACTGACGATGTGGAGTGCACAGCGAAGTCAATTACTACGTGTAATAATCTTTCTTGGTCCTCAGTGTCCTTGTGTTGGGGAGAGGAAAGCCCAAGAGAGATCCTTCATCGTGTCCAAGTAGCCCACCTTATAAAATCCCTTTGCCCTTGTGAGTACCTCGCGGTCTCCTGCATCTTCAGGGGTTCTTTTCAGCGTGGCAAGGTTATTTAACTCATTCTTGCCAACCCCTCATATTTTCCGGGCTCTACCAATCAGATATGCCTTTGCCCTTCTCAACTCTTGTGTCACTGGTATTCTATATATCGACTGTCAAGGATATTTCTTCTCCTTGGATTGCCGTGTCCATGTGACAGCGAGCGGGTGATTGAAGGTGATGAGGGGCAGGAGAAGAAGTGGCCTCTGGAAACCACCGTACCACAGGGGCACTGCTTGATGGCCTCATGGGGGGGGGATGGTTGAACCGCGCGTGGTACTCCAGAAAATCACCATGCCCCGAAGCCTCCGCCAGCCAGCGTGATAGGCATTGCCGGGGATCAGCCGCGGTAGGGAGGTCGGGCAAGTCTGGCTTGCAGGGGGTGGTTGGCCGGCAACACTCCGGCGCGGCACCTCCACCGCTCCCGCTACCTGTCCCACAGGTACTCGGGGTATAGACGTGCCAACCAGCAGAGCCACGGAGTCGGGATCGTCTTCCACACCGGGAATACCACCTTTAGTGCCGCGTTTGCGACCTTGATGAGAGACGACCAGGCAGCCATTAACCCCGGCCCTGGTTGGGCCTGTGTCGAGTTGGACCATGCCGTACATGAGGGAAGGGGCAATGACCGCGTTAAAGATGTTCGAGCCAGCTAGCGGGGGAAAGCCCCGAACCCTCGTGCTGGACAGGCGCTTAATCAGGCCCACAATCGAGGTAGTCATTAAATCCTCTTATTATGACAAACTCTGCTCCGGTAGCTCATATTGAAATATTTCACTCATTGCTGGCCGACCCGAAAGCTTTGCCTCAATTCTTCTGTCAACTTTATGTGTGGCTATTGAGCAATCACTCTCAGATGCATGTTTATCAGTGGTCTTCTGTTGGAGGTTGCGTTGGAGGAGATACCGGCTATGTACTGTTACAAATCACGATGACGATGGAAATATATGTTGAACTCTCAGAAGAGAATTCCTCAAGGTCCAAAAAGCACATGGTTCCAATTATTCGCTTGCCAACGCGATGGGATAATTTTGAAGCATTGAATGGGATCGAACCCGGCCATTATCTGACTCTACGAAGACTTCTCTATCAAATCTTTATCAATCCGATTGTTTGTATTTTACTTGGAGATCGCGGCACTATCGTGCTCCTGGAACACGTCGATAAACCCTCAAATCATTTCTGCAGGCGCCTTAGATGATCGGCTGTTGCAGAACCAGCTTCACCATTAGCGTAGCCTTCTCATCCATCTTCAGGTTGAACTTCCTACTCTTGCTTAGTCCATACGCTAGTTTTGTTTTTCGTTTTCTTGTTGGGGGGTAGACATGCCAAAGAATTGGTCGAAGCCCTTTCGAGAAACTAGAGTCAGATCTCCAGCCTACACTCGGAAGATGAAAGATTCCAGGACCAGTTGCAGGCGGATCTCTCTCTTTTCAAAAGCAAGTGAGCTATTAAGCAGGCAAATAGTGTCTCACTGCTTACTAAACTCACCCACTTCTTTATTCCAGTAACATTCGCCACTGGGCTGTTTAGCATGCAAGTCAAAAAGCTGGGTAATCCACCTCCCGTCCACCAATTATCATCGCTGTCGCACTAATGTTAATAACGTACACTCTTCATGTGATAATACCTCCTAGATGGCTTAGGTGTTTGATCAATGGATTGAAAATTTTACCTTGGCATGAGAGATTTCTCACTTCAGCCTTGTGGATCTTTGGCTTCAGTCCTGTGGTCTTCTTTTCTATTTGAGTGGACCGCATTAGGGATCTGGTCCGCAATGTATATCAATAGTTCAACCGAATGCGGGAACGAAATGACCTGGGAAACCATAAAGCGATGATATAACAGAGGAATGATCGTGCTTGAGAGAACGATGGGCATACAC
Source organism: Thermochaetoides thermophila DSM 1495 (assembly GCF_000221225.1). Classification (NCBI taxonomy): domain Eukaryota; kingdom Fungi; phylum Ascomycota; class Sordariomycetes; order Sordariales; family Chaetomiaceae; genus Thermochaetoides; species Thermochaetoides thermophila. The sequence continues at coordinate 594,486 of NW_006383039.1, forward strand.
TAATTGCGTTGGTACAGCCACAATGAGGCAGTTGCATTTGAGCTAGTATTGCCATGGAACAGCCTTTAAGGCATGAGAGGATCACGCTGTTAATGTCACTGCAACATACATCATTCATCCTTCCTTGTCGGAATCATGAGCGTTTAATGTCAAATAGCATTGATCGAGACCGCCATACTGCAATTTCTTTACTGTTAGCTTTACTGTATTCGCCCTTGTCTCTTTAAGATGGAATATCGTCAGTAGACTAATAGGTAGTTCTTTTGTTCAAAACAAGTCACAAGATAACGGAAACATGAGAGTTGGTGCGACTCGATGCTGTTCACCTTTGGTTCTTGTCATTCTTGCTTCATTACAACAGAGCTACAGGAGTAGTTGATATTGACAACTTGAAAGAAAATACATTTTATGGAGCTTTTTTGGCGCGTTTCTTTGCTATTCTGAGTCAGTTGACGAGATATGGCGCCATTATGTTCTTTGTTTAGGGGGAGACAAGGAGCGGACCGTCCCAACTGCAACGGCAGTTAGCGAAGCTGAGATACAGAATATTCCGAAAATTTAAAATCCTGTTCTCTTTATTGTGCAAACGGCACAAGGTTACCAATGCATAACAGCTGGTATGACTTAATGATATTTGAGTTTATTCTCACCATTGGATCTTCAATAAAGTATAGACGTATTTAGGTCTAGAATTGAAAACATTTAAACATGTTCTGCTGGAGAACTATACATCGAGAGGGAGAGCTATCAGAATCTGGTGGTTACTATTCAGTCTGTGAAGTAACCTACTAGCTTCTTTAGCTATTGATTAACAGCAAATTTGTCTGTTTCACTTTGCTGTTAACTAGCAATTTTGATGAAGGTGATGCATTAGATATTCCAATATATGTTCGCTCATTCTTGGACCAAACATTAGACATTGGAGATATCTAGTGAAAGTTTAAAGGCTTCGCATCGACTCTAGCGAACTATGCAAAGTACTCCGAGAGATGAAACGGATCGACTGACGTGGATGAGGCTCATAGCCACGAAAGGCACACTTTCCACTTCTCGGAAACTAACAGACAAAACAGGACAGAGAATCGATCTGGGGATAGGTTAAACAGCAGTAGCTTCTAGACAACCATGTGAAGTTAAACAAAAAGGCTATGTGTAATTGCTCTATTCCAAGCATGTGGTAATGGAACTTTAGTGTGAGCAGTTAGAAATCAAAGTTTTGAATACCCTCCTCCAAGTGACTGGCGTATTGCTTAAAAAAACCTTGAGCTACAACCCTTCTCTAGGGCAGTGGAGTTTAAACAGGAGACTGCTGAGAGTCCATGCCCTGGCTGTTGTAAAGGCACATCAATGTTAACTCAGACATTCGCCAACTACGAATCTCGTGTCAAGTTCGAACTCAGAGGTGTAGATAAGCATGGAGCAAGTAGGCTAGGAAGGCATGGAGGGCCAAATGTTTGAAGAACGTGGTCAAAGCGTTAAAGATACTCAAAGCAAATGGTGCAACGTTACCAACATCCTGCAGGTCCGCTCTAACAATTACATTAATATGATGTCACAGAAAAAAAATCAAAAGAACAAAAGCCTATGTTACACCGTTGGCCAAGTACAACAAGCTGCTATTTAAGTGAATCATGGAAGTAATGATAACTTTACCGGTTTTGGATTCACTGTATAAGGATATGGCATACCTAGATTTCAGCAACGTATCTTAGTATAGCTATGTATGCCTGCTTTACGCCACACTCTAGCCATTCAATCAAGCCTAGCGGCTTTCGCTCCTCAGAGGCTACTAAGCTGTACAATGCGAGGGATATTTGAGGGAAGCGAAAGTTACTACGCTCGTTTCTGAAGGATCCTAGGTGCAAGGCTTTGAGCAGTTATTGCTCCCAGGGTTAGAGCAACTAGGACAGTAACAGAAAGATTTAGGCGGAAAAAGCATTCCGTTTATGCCAAAAGCGAAGATCTTGTTGAATGGGGTTGGTGGTATCGAGGAGGGAAATGAAAAGTACCTAGAAAGATAAGAAACACGAATAAAGACTGTCATTAACTCTAAGTTTATGTAACAGACTAGGGTATTAGTGACCGAGATGCGAGGGTATCATAGTTGTATGCTAATTGGGATGCAACTTTTGTCGTCAATTGTTCAGTTCAACCACCCACTGAACGCTAAGGCGCAGTGCCCTCTCTCAACCCCTTAGTCCTCAACGTGAGCTTGATCTCCCCCTCTTCAAGCGGCGGCGTCCCCGCTCCCGTAACCCTAAAAGCCCCTCCATTCTCTCTCACCGCTCTCCTCAACTCCTCCCCCCTCTGTCTCCCCAACGCATCACTCGCATCACTACCCCTCCTACTCCCCCCAAAACTACTCGTAATACTCGCATCATCGGGCAGCACCGTCCCCGACAAGTTCAGACTTCTCACCCTACCTGCCCATAACCCTCTGATACCTCCCCTCTTCCGTTCGGGTATCTCATCCGTCCCCGCGCTGCAAACATAAAGGAGGTACTTCAAGTTAGGCAGGGTATGTCTGATGTCGACAACTTTCAGGCCCTGGCTTGCGCAGAGCGCTTCGATGTCCTTGTTGAGCAGGAACCAGGCGTAATCAAAGCGGTATTGGGCGCTGGAGCCGCCGCGGGGGACATAGAGAGGGAACTCGCGTTGGGGGTCGGGGAGCTGGCTTATGTCGTCACGAATGGTTGAACGGGAGCCGAAGACGCGGATGGGGTATGGGAGGGGCACGGAGAGGTAGTATTGTAGGGCGTCGGTGAGCTGGGCGACGTGGCCTAGGGCGGCGGACAGGACGTCCTCGCTGCTGCTGTCGGAGAGGTTTGGGTTGTATTTTGTGTGGTTAGACTTGAGAGATTGGTCGTAGTCGGTGTTGGGAAGGGGAAGAGAGCATATTTGGAAGCATAGGGGAGGGGCTTGGGGTATGGGAGTGATATTAAAGATGCGGGAAAGGTCTTCGCATATTCGTCGGCGTTGGCCGCGGATTTGCTCCCGTGTTTGGGTAAGCAGGATTTTGGACTGGGCGAGCTGCTCTTTTGCGTTCTCGACATCCCTGGCTGCCTTCTCCTGAGCAGCACGGCCTTGGACAATTGCTTTCCGGCGGGCCGCAATGGAGGCCTTGAGGTCTTCGTTGCGCTTTTTGGCTGCTGCAACTGCTCGTCGCTGTTGTGCTAGGTACTTGTTGGCCAGGGCCAGCCTGTCTTCGGTGTCGGGGACTTCGTTCTTCACCTCTCGCTTCAGGAGTTCATTGATATGTTGAGTAAGCAGCTGGTGTGTGGCGAGGGCATCTTGGATAGAGTTATCCAATGTGGCCAGTTTCATCAAGGCATTGTAGGACGAAGTTGGCATTGATGAAGCTGATTTGGGTAATGGAGGTTTAGAAGAAAGTTCGAGCGAGTAGATGCCGTCTATCATGTGGAAGATCAGGCTGTTCGGTGGGAAGTGGACTCCCTGAAGGCTGCCCAGCCAGTTGAGGGCGCGCAGGTCGACCTCATCCTCCAACAGCAGGCACCATTTTTCCAGGCGCCTTGTCCACACTTTTATTGTAACCCTTGGTGCTCGTGTAATGGTCGAGTCGAGCTCAGCAAGGTCAAAGAATTGGAAGTCGAAATTCTGTTTGGTCGCACGTCAGCCGTCAGCGGAGTTCCTCTTCCCATATCGCAGCCAGTGGCGTACCGTCGCCCGGTCCGCTGTCTCGCTGATATATACGGGCTCATCCTCTCCTTCAACGTGCAGCGAGAAGAATACCTCGGCCAGGCGGCTGTCAAACATATCCCCAAAACGCTTCTGGCGTGTGGTAGCATTTGCATGGGCCAGGCTCATCACAGTGCTACGCCTGCGCCCGGCCGGAGGCCGCAAGTCCTCTGAAGAGAGGGCATGGTGCAATGGTGGTGCCTCGCGCAAGGCTTCGAGTTTTGCAGGAGTACGGTTCAGGGCAGCATCATCGGTAGTGCGACCGCGGGGACGAGAGAAGGTGAGGTTGCGAAGAGATATACCTCGAAGGTGCCGGAGCTTGCGATTTTGCGGCAGTAAGAGCGGACGCAAAGGTTCGACCGACATTGTCTCATGTTATGGAGTGATAAAGGGAAATAATGGATGAGTTTGCCATGAAATCCAGGCATTGACGATGTTGATAACGCTGGCGAGATGTTGGAGTAGATGATGCAGCTGCCAGCTGCCACCTCTTGGGGTTGCATCGGTGAAGCTTAGCTACAGCATTTCTTGGCATCAAACTCTATTGTGGACGTGGTCCGTGCGTCGGCCTGGCTGTTCAGCGAGGAACCAACAGAGCGCCAAACATGAATGATCCCATGAAGGTTGAAGTTTAATATGATGAATATAAGCAACGCTTTTCTCGAAAATTATAACCTATGATTGAGAATTAATGTTGATTTGTGATTCAGCTGATCCCTTGACCCAGCATTTTGCCCCACTCATGGGGCCCGAAACCCCACATTCACAACCCCACATGCACAGCGCGCGATGTCCGTTCCTTCAGCCTAATATGTTTTTCCCGTCTCAATATGCGACAACAACCCAGCACTTCACTTCCAGGTCTTTTCATATCATGCCCCGACTTCCTGCATTCCAACTAACACCACTTTGATATCACTATTGCCAGTAGGCCCGTTGATACGATGGCATTGGCCTCTCGAACTCAATCGTGTTCTCCCGGTATGGATCGCGCGTCGGTGACAGTAGATGAGGTCTCCGACCCTGGTGCCAACCAGCAACATCTCTTTTGTCAGCAAGCTCACCTGAGGGTGGAACCTTCGTGATGACCCCATACAGCCGGTCGAGTTCCTGCTCCTCTTGTTGAAGCTTGCATCGTCGCCAACACCAAAACATGGTGCACACTACAACCATAAGGACAATGACCGCTCCTGAGACTCCCATCCCGACCTTGAACGCTGAGCTCAAGGGCCCATGACTATGCGGTGAACCATCATCAATGACAGATTCTGGTACCACAACTCCTGTTCTTGCTGACAATAGGCGTGCATCGAGTTCAAGGGGTTTGATGGTTGCTTCAACAGTGTTGGTTATGTCAATAGTTGCGTCTGGCTCATGTGCTTTGACGATCGTGTTGCGATCACTGCGATGCCAGTGAATTTGGATCATTGTTGTTAACAGACTCGTAGCTGTAAAGCTTGCCTTTGGGTTGGGGACTGTTTGGAATACGATTGCACCACTCTTCGACCCGTCGCAGGTTACTGTGGGTATCGCGGCTGCAGTGGCTACCATCGTGCATGTTTGACCGTTGATATTCGCGCAGGTGTAGCTGCTAAATAGCACATTAGTTATGGCACCACTGAATATAGACTGAAGACCAACCTTGGACAACAACCAACAGCTGTTTCGCCATCATTCAATCTCGACTGCACCAAAAAGTCTGCACACCTAGTGCTTCCTCCTGTGGCTGAGCAAGCTGACCAGTATCCAACTGGGCATTGCAGGCCTGGGGAGTAGTATCCCTGAGGAGGGGTCGACTGCTCGAAAATCTTTAAAGCTGATGGCCAGCATGTTGTAGCATCAACTGGCTTGTCGTGAGTGCATGACTGTGAGAGTATTGCGACATCTTTTCTTCCTTCAGACCCACTAGCTCCAGTAACAACGGCACGCCCCGCGGGCGATGTGAAAGTCGTTGTCAGTAGACCGAGATTTGTGGGGGTTGGTCCAGTTTCCACGATTGTTGACATTGTGATCGAGGATAGACCTCAAAGCCTAGTTCGCCTGCTAATCTAGTGGACAAGCAGTGAAGGTTAGAGTAAATTAGCCAAGTGGCTGGTAACCAGGTCTAATATTTTTCTGGAATCACTTCTGGTGGCAACAGATTTCATATTCTTGCTTCTTGATCAATGAAAACCATTGCCCTTGGCAAAAGCCTGAACCCTTTTATGGGAAGCTGCCGTGTTTCACCCTCCTTCATCTCAAGTCTTGTACTCCTCTGCCGATTCCGATGGCCGTAGTTATCCAGCTATGTTGTGTGTTGATCCTTGCTTAGCATGACCAGCATTTGCAACACCTCAACCCACAGCCCTCCAGTTATCAAGCATAGAAGCCAGGTCTCGGACCCCAGCAGTCAGTGGTGCAACGTTACATTTGCCAGGCACAGCACTAGTCGTGCCGAAGATGTTGGGTGGTTGAGAAACTTCTCAAGGATGTGGGTGAGCATGCACATTTCGTGTTGTTGATGATTCTTAGTCCAGATCATCACTTGAGCCGAACTTTGGCAGTTCAGCACAGGGCCAACATATCGATTGAGGAACGCTCCTTGCCAGGACCCGCAATTGTTACTTAAATGGTAAGGGCTTCCTGCTGTGCTTTTTACTGCCTAGTTGTATGATGAGCAGATCCTGCGCTCCTCATGCAGCCAACCTCACCGTTCCGTTCTCTCACACACTGCTGATGAGCGTCTGAGCGTCTCGAGCACTGACCAGTTAACCCGGATCCGAGGGCCTGTGTTACAGTTCACAATCACGGATGGGGACTGCAACCTATACGGTTTACCTACACAGGTTCTGGTCAACATCTTTGCATCTTGCTCGATAGGGCATTATCTCCTGGGTTTGGTCACAACATGTCGCCATTTCTATGAGATCTGGAAGGCCAATGTTACTATAGCTCTCTGGCCGGTGTGGTTGTGGTCTGTCCTAAACGTGGAAGAAGCCCTCTCACAATATGTGCCACGCTTCAGTTCTCACAACATGGATTGTGGGCACTTTCTGACCATTCACTATGCCTATAAAATGGGAACAGGCCCGTGTCAACTAGTGTATGAGGCAGAGAAGGAAAAGCGCGTGCCACCCATTGGCATCTCACCCGCGGATCCCGAGCTGTGCAAGGAACCTTCAACGATGAAATCGAGTAGATCTTTTGCATTCTTCGGCTTGTAAAATCTTTCCAGCGTTCCTCAGGATTCACGATAATGCTCGCAGGCATTGATATGTGCATGAGTGCTTGCATTGGTGTATGAACAAGTATCCTAAAGAGCTTCCTTCGGGCCATATCCACGAATGGGATTCCAACATAAAGGCACAAATGCAGAAGACAATTTATCTGGTACTTATCGCCGGTGCACCACTCCACAGGGCATACAAGGAAACCCTTTTCACGGCAAAGAAACCACTCGGACCCAGAGATCAAGAACTTCCCTCTGCCCCAATACTTTCAGCCAAAGCATTATGAGCTCTTCCGTCAATTTGTTGTTTGCACCACGAGCTCGAACCTTGTGGAGGAAAAACCAATCTTTGGGCCTTTGACAGAATGGCTGCTTCAACATATTTTTTGTCTGATCACGAGGCAAGATCCGAGAAGAAATCGCACCAGAACGGCATTGAGAGCTATGATGCACTTATCTTTGCCCGCGCTTGCCCACTTGAACCGTGCCCACGACCATGGCTGTATGAGGATTGTGCTTACAAGCTTTGTCGACCGAGATTCTGATGATCAAAACCCCAACTACCAACCCGATCATGACGACCGATGCAATCTTGTAGTTGGTCAACACATGAAAACCGGCTACTTCATTGTCCGGGAGCTGATGAAAATGCTTTGGATTGCTGAGAAATTCGGAGGTGGAATTTGGTATGATGATGTTGAGGGTGGCGAATTCTTCAAGGAGCATTTTGTCCTAATGTCACCACACAACGGCCGAGTGAAAGACCCATGAGAACACCTGAATCAACTGACCGACCTATCAATGGGGTTTTCTTTGGTACATTCAGGTACGAAAAGGTGGTAGTTTAATCCGTTACGGACCTGTCGTGGGTCGATGCGTTGCCGCATGAAGTATGGCCGACTCTCAACGTCTAGTTGGCAAATTCCATCTGGAACAGTCACGCTGACTTCAACTACACATTCTCGGACAAACCGCAATACTTGGAGATGAACGCTTGGTGCTTCAGGAGCTCGATACCTATAACAGAACAATGTCCTCCCTATGCCTTTCATCAGACGCATTGAGCACTGGTCCTACATTCAAGAAGCGTATGAGGGCTATACCAACCCGAAAGAAAACACTACGATGTCCTAAGCTATGAGACTCTCCTTCCCTTAGAGGAGCAACATCCAGTGTTTGGCCCCTTGGCAAATGGCTCCTCGATCACATCATGACGGATCGAGACACGCAAATGCAGGCCGTGGCCATGCACAACGATACGTCCTCCTCTTGTGACCCAGACTATCCATGCTGGCCGTACTATGGCCGTAGTATGCCCCTTTTTCCAGACTGCCGTGTAAGATTCGCCTGCCCCTTTGGCCGTTCAGGAGAAGCATTACCATGCTCGCAAAATGATGTATTCATCACCCTTCTCCCCTCATGCACAGGGTCACTCTCTCGTGTGGGAAGTGACGAAAATATTGTGGGTAGTTGAAATCCTTGGGGAATACGGGCTCCGGCACGATTCAGGCGAGCCGTTGTGTGATGATTTAAAGATGTTGAGATGCACCATGTTCTGGAAAGACTGACCCTCACTCTCCAAGGAAGTTGCGGAAGCCGGTCATTCAAAATAACAAACGACGGGCTTTGGACAGAGAAACTGTTGTCTTCGCATGTTCAAAGCCGAGACGGTCTACATAATAAGATCAGTAAGCAAGAGCAGGCGGCCCTCCCTACTCTATCGCCCTGTAGTCGTTAGTTTCGGGTCTTACATTCAGAAAGCCCCGACTCTGAAATCCCCTTCGGCATGAGCATCTAGGTCGCACTAAAACACGTCTATCTCCACTCCAGTTACTCAAACCGCACGTGGTTCGACCTGGGGTATTCTCATTTTTCTGACCTCCTCTCTCTCTGCATCTACATTTGATTACTTCATGTTGTGGTACCTCGAGCTTATCTGGAAAGCGGGCTTGTTCTAGGAGGAGAGCGACCTGGATTATGACTGCAACATGCTTTAGCGTCCGTATGATAAGTTTATGTCGTCGTTTGCTGTGTGATGTGACCCGCGCCATGGTTTGATGAGATTCAGGAGGATAAAAGACGATGGGTTTGTGAGCCATGAGCAGGGGCTAGTTGAGTTGGATTATTATACGACTAGTCGAGGGAAGGGGATTTTCTGCCTGAAAACTTTTGAGTTCTCTAAGTTTAAGTGGCGGGAGTATAACTTTGAGGGGGATCAGGGAAAGAAAGTCTATGAAAGACCTGCCAGCAGTCTGGAATGGTACGGGGTTTGGCATCAGCAAGATAACATGCCTGAGCACACTGATGCAACAATAAGGTACTTTCTTCAACAAGTGGAGGATCATTCGTTTTTCCACCAACGCTAGTGTTACACACTAAGCAACCAAAATCAAGAGGAGAACTGGGAGCTTGAACGACTATGAGTGACGTTTCCCTGACGGCCCATACAAGACCTAGCAGGATCTTTAAGCCCACTCCTCTTCGTGGTCGTGACGTCACCTGAAGGACCCCGCTATCAAGAGGCGGGGGCACTATAAGTCGAGAACGTGTCGCCTGCAACATGGCAACACCTCACCAAGTAGCTTACCTTTCGCCGGTATTGAAGCAATTAAACCACAGTATCCATCGCAAATGCTATCTTTAATCCGCATCCCTACGATTCTCTGCAGGGCAACAGTCGTACGGGCCAGTCTCGCCGCCCGTGCCAGCATTCCTAACAGCTCCTTTACCCAGCTGAAGTTGCAAGATCCAAAGCAACCCACATATTCACCTAACATCACTTCATCCCCTCCCAGTTATGTCTATTATCCCAATACAACCTTCACAACCAAAATATACTACGGCCAACTACCCCAGCGTCGCACTTTAATCGCGACCACCCGCCCAACCACCCCCAGCATGTCCAACCCCGGCCCGATGCCGCCGACCGCCTCAGCCTCCACAACTTCACCTTTACCCCCCGAAGCACAACACTTCGGCGCCGAAATCAAAGGCAACCCAACTGAATCCGAAGCCGACGTTGCCGCCGACCGGTCCGATCTCGATCCCCTTCCTGACTATGTCAGAAGGCAGATGAAGAAGGCTATGCGGGAAGGGGGCGGTGAGGCGGGGTTCCCTCCTGCGGCGCCGACGCCGACGCCAGAAGAGTTCGGGTCCACAACATCGTGGGAGTCGGCGGATCAGTGGTTTGGGGAGGGAGTGGTGAAGGGGAATCCGACGACGAGTGAGGCGGATGTGGCGGCGGATCGGTCGAGGGTTGATCCGTTGCGGAGAAAATTAAGGTTTCGGAAAACGATAGGAGGGAGTTAAAAGCGGGGTGTAAGCAAAGGCTCAGGGCTGAGCGGGGGAAAGATAAGAGGATACGAGTCTGAGATGGGGGAATGGAGGGAGGTTGAGGAACTGAAATTGGGACCATAATGCAATGGGAGTGGTACAGCTGACCTTAAAAAAAACAAACATTCCGATGGAATACACAACTGGGCGTTATGGTTGTGCTTTGGTTGACGGGAGGAATGGAGTTTGGAATGTGACAATAATTTCAGGGATGTTTTGAAAAATGGGCAAACAGGATAAAATAGCAAAAGGTCAAACTCCACAAGGCAAAGGTCATTTACGAGAGTGTACCTGCGTAACATTTGACACTGCTTTCCATGTTTATGACCTTCCCTTGTTGAGAGCTCGAAGCAACGGCGTGAAATTGCTGCCCACAGAAGCAGCAGCTCCCCCAAGAGCCTCCACCTTTTTTACAAGACTTTGTCCCACGCCAAGCCCTAGGTGTGCTTATCCCTTCCTACCCCACAATCAGACAATTTCTGAAATACTGTTCCTAGATCAACCTTCGCACTCCATTTCTATTTTAGCAGATACCAATCAGCCCGCGTGGCTCAGTGGTAGAGCGTGACACTAGTAGGAGATGAGATCCGAACCATGTCAAGGTCGTCAGTTCGATTCTGGCCGTGGGCAGAGAGATATCTACTTTTGGCTCCGTATCCAATACAGGACTTGTTCAATTTTAGATCTTTTTGACACTGTCTCGGGGAGGTTGTCACCAGAATATGAGGGTTTCAAGGGAGAACAAATGTGAAAGAGCGGCCCCAATAAGACAGGTTGAGCCCAAGACTATGGGCTGCACGCAAGAAAGGGCATGGCGACTGAGATATCAATGACGAAAAAAAGGGGAAAGATATCATAGAAAAACCCCAAAGGATGTCATCTTCGAATAAATCATGCCCACTTCAGCACAGCCTTGATAACCTTGCCAGACTTCTATCCTCAATCGCCTTCTCGTAATCCTTGAAGTCGTAATATGCTATGAACTCGTCCATCGGGAACTGACCCTTGCGGTGCGCCTCCATCAAGAACGGAATAAACTGCATCACTTTGGTCAGCCTCTATACCTCATTCAGAGTCTCTCCTGTGTAGGTAAACCCACCTCACTCGGCAAGCTATCCCCCTCACAGCACCCAACATACTCCTTCCCATACGTCAAATGCTCCATCACATCCACACTTACACACTTCCCGAACCCTGGAGCGCCCACCGTCGCCGCACGTCCCTTCGTCCCCAAGCAGTCAATCATCGTCCTAATCACCGCCGGTACTCCCGTGCAATCCACCGCATAATCCACGCCAACAGGAGGACAGATCTTTCGAATCTGCTCAACCACATCCTTCGCCCCACCATTAACCCCGTGTGTGGCGCCCAGCTTCTTCGCCAGTTCCAGCCGCGAGTCTTGCAGGTCGATGGCGATAACCGTCCTCGCGCCACGGATTTTCGCCGCTGCCATAACCGCCGCCATTCCCACCGACCCGACACCGAACACAGCGACCGAACTACCGGGCTTGACGTCCAACGCATTCAAGACGGCTCCAGCACCTGTTTGCATACCACAACCCATCGGCGCGTACAACGCGAGATCAGTCCCCTGTGGGACCTTGACCACACTAGAGCGGTGCACGAGCGTGTGGCGGGCGAAGGAACTTTGGCCGAAGAATGTGCTGAAGATCCCTGTCGAGGGGTCGTTAGGCTCCAAAAGCATGGCAGGCGTGCCGTCGGCGCGTGAGCCACCAAAATTGCGGTCATTGAAGCTGTGGCAGTAGGCGGGGTGGCCTGTGATGCAGGGGGGGCAGCGCTCGCAGTGGGAGAAAGAGAGGAGGACGGAGTCGCCAGGGGAGACATGGGTTACGTCGCTACCGATTGAGACAACGACGCCGGCGCCTTTTCTCTATCAGCACACACATATATGCACATCAAATAGGCAAAGCGAGAAGAGAAAGAGGGCTTACCTTCATGCCCGAGCACGGCATTCGGCCGGCAGGGGAGGATGCCCTCGGCGCAGGAAAGGTCAGTGTGGCAGAGGCCGGAGGCGTGGATCTCGACGAGGACTTCGTCAGGTTGAATGGCGTTAAGGTAGACCTCGCGCAGCTCGAATTTGCCATCTACATTGGGCACGACGAGGGCTGTTGTGCTGCAGGACATTTTGGTGGTCCCCGATGTGGAGTTTGGGGTAGATGAAGAAGTGAAGTCAGGCGCGACAAACTGTCCGTGGGTGATGAGTGAGTTTGGGATGATGAGTGTAAGGAACTTGAGATGCTGGGAGTGAAGGACAATCGAGTTAAGATTCAGACAAACAACTGTCCTTCTCTTCATCCCCTGCCCTACACAAAATAAGTGGACTCATCCTATCTCCAGTCCTCGCATCAACACTGTCCACGAGTCTTCTCCGCAGGGCTCGGCCCGTCTCCTCTCCTTTCTTTCACTCACATTTCTGTCTCAACCTCCCAGCGCAAGCTGCACAGGTGTCTTAGCAATCCGGTCGGAGTGGTGGTGGGATGGAAATCTCAAATCCTTGTGACAGGGTAGCATCCCCCATGTAGGACTCCAGGACGCAATGTGGGAGCCCCGCGATACCCGAGATCCGCCCTGTCACGCGGGCGCTGCCAACTTTCTTCTCCACTCCACAATAACTCCCAAATGCCCCAGTGCTCCACGAAATTACCCCACGGGGTGCTCCAGTTCACCATCATCGGGTATCCATGCCGATTTGGAGAAAATCACATTCCCAACCATCGGTTCAATAAGCCTTGATCATCTCCAGCCAACAAACCAGCTGCGGGGTGTGCAGGAATTTGTAACTTGCCTCGTGGCTGTGGGGACGGTCTTCGGGACAGAGGAAATTAAGGTGTTTGCTGGAACACTGGACTGTGGATTGTGGTGGAGATGATGGAGTTAGGAGTTAGATACGTCGGAGCTGACGGGATGAACTGGAGCTTGGGCTTAAGTGCCGAGTAAGAAAATTGATGGCGTTGTTGAAGTGGTGAATGCGATGGAATCTCGCCGTAGAGACGGCGAAGGCGAATGCCGAGGTGAACATGCAGGTGAAAATGCTTACTGTGGAGAGTGAGATAGTTAGAAGCTGGAAGTTCGAAATGCAGTGTTAAAGACGGGCAATAAGTTGAAGGGTTTCTCCTTTTGATCCTTTTCTAGGATTACCGTGCTTCGAATAGAAATTTTTTATTCCTTCACTTATAGCTTTTTTGGTTTCAGGGGGAAGACACCAGAATCTCGCAATGAAGATTCCAAAAATTGGCCAAATTTTCCAATTCAATCCAAACTACACGCTATAAGCACTGATAAAAATACTATCAAAATGCACTGATAGACATCCAAAACACCGCCAGATATATCATAACATGGGCATAACCAAAAACAATTACAAAGCATACACCTCCCTACTCAAAATCATCCTTCCTCAACCTCCTACTCTTCGCCGGTCCAAGCGGGCATACCTTCCACTGCTTTGTCACCGGATCAAGCCACTCCTTCTCTGCAGTCCGCCACTCATCAATAACCATCTGCTTCCGGCTCTCATCGCGGGGAGTGATCGTGACAGGGAACTCAACCGGCTGGCAGACAAAGCCCTGAGTCAGATCATGCGCCTTGGGCATGATCGGCTTGCCATTCTTGTCGAGAGCAGGAGTGATGTTAAATGCCCAGAGCATACGCGAGACACCAAGGAAAAGGCTGCGCTCCGCGACGTGGATGCCAGGGCAGATACGGCGGCCGGCACCGAATGTAAATTGGTCGCGCTTGGAAGGATCCGGGTTGGCAGCAGCGTCGGCCAGAGATTGGAAGTCGTCCTTGTAGCGGTCGGGGTTGAACGTGCGAGGATCGGGGTAACGCTTAGGATCCATGTGAATAGCCCAGACGTTGTTGACAACACCAGCATTCTTGGGGATGAGGTAGCCCTCGTACCAGTCGTCTGTGGTAACAGCGTGGGGAACAGCGCCCATGATGGTGGTGGGCATCCAGCGGAGGGATTCCTTGACGATCTGGCGGACATATTGGAGATCCTTCTCGTCGTCCATGGTGGGCATGCGCTTGGATCCAACGACGCGGTCAATTTCTTCCTGGGCCTTCTTCTGCACCTCGGGGTAGAGCACCATGGCTTGGACGAAGGCATACAGAGTCGAAGAGGTGGTGTCGGAGCCGGCTTCCAGGAGAGTGCCCGTGATGTAGCAGGCCTGGTCATCGTCAAAACCCTCCTTCTTCTGGACCTCGACAAGGTCCTCGGCGAAGCAGCGCATGATGTACCGGCGAGAGTCTCCTGCTTAGCCTTGAGCCAATGGCCCATGTACAGCTCTTTCTCCTTGCGGTGGAGCTCCTTCGCCTTTTTGCGAATGGGCAGCATGAAGTCGGGCAGGATGCGCAGCCAGGGGAAGAAGTCGACAAGACCAGCCATGCCGGTCTGATTGAGCTCAGCAAACTCGGAGAAGCCATCAAACAACTGCATCATACGGGGATCCTCGTAGGTCGGGCCACGCCAGCCGAAGACCATGGTGGTTGTGAGCGAGTTGGTGTAGCGACGGATGTTGTACATGCAGCGCTCGGGCTGAACAATCATGTCGTAGAGCATCTGGCGGTTCTCCAGTATTTGGTAGGGGACGTAGGACTTGGCGGCCGAGATGTTGAGCAGGGTGTGGACGAGCTTGCGGCACATGCGCCAGCGCGGCTCGTAGCCCATCATCAGAATGCGAAGGTTGCCACTGCACAGGGTCTGACCGATGTACATTTCTTGACGGTGTGAGTACATGTTGGACTTCTTGTCCAGCAGGTCCTTGACGGCCTTGTCGCTGTTGAGCACGACAAGCGTCTTGGTGCCGAGGATGAGGCTGTAGATCGGGCCATACTCGCGCGCCCACTTCTCAAACTGAAGATGGGCATCACGCTTGGGCATCTGCTGTGTGTTAGCATTCTGCTAGAACTCTTTCACTTCCTGAGTTTGAGAACACACCTGATGGAGGTTACCAATAATTGGCAGGGTCGGGGGGCCAGGCGGATAATTCTTAGGCCGACGGCCGGTGAACAACAGCCGGATGAAAAGGGCGACCGCCACGACGGCGGCGAGAACATTTGTGACCAAGGCCATGTTGCACTGCCGATGGTGACTCGTCCGGAGCAACTGGCTGTGTTAGTGCAGCGTATTCGGACGGGGACGAGGAGAAAAGATGAGCCTACTCGTCGAGGAGAGCACATGTCCGATTCAAGTACTCGCCGTCAGCTCCGGGTCCGTGAGGGCGACAGTACCGGACGATGAGCCGCAGACCGCCCTGCCGGGCCGCTAGGGTGCGATCGGCGTCGGGGGAAATGTGGGAGTGACATGGGTAAGACTGTCGGAATCCGGGGTACCTTTAGCGCGGAAGTGGAGGTGGGATTATGGGTTCCGGGGCAATGGAGTCCTGTGACCGGGCCCCAACTGTGCTCCAGCTGTTGCCTACTGGCATTTGCTGTCCCTCGCGCCCCTGGCGGATCAGGAATCGCGGAGTTAACGCGGGGTGTGGGAGGGTCCCACCCGTCTAGCCCAGGCAAAAGCCCAAAAGCTGCAAAATCTCATGCCCTAAGTGTCCAGCTGGACACTGGAAAGTGCTGAACACTCCTCCGTGTCAGCTCCGACACGACCAGTAGTTTGTTAGACGCTGCTTGCTAGCCAATCCCAATGCTCGCCGATGCGTGAAACCCCAGTTTCAATCTCCACGATGGGAAATGGGCATCCAGGTTGAACACAACAAAACATAGGAACAAACGGCGTGGCAGGCACAGTTCCGAGGTGTCACAGGCACGAATGAGAGTCCTGGGGTTGGAAGCAGCAATGAAGCTTGCTTTTGCCTTTGAGACCGTGTCTTCATTCGTATGCTTCCATCTATCCGACATGAAACCTCTTGAAGTCGGTTATGAGGTCGTTGACCTGTCGCATGCTCGTCTGGTCGTACTTGTTAAGGATCGGTTCCACTGATCTAGGTTTGCTGCGCGGCCCCGACGACGATGGCAGGGCCCCTGGAGGCGACGTCTCCGGAATTCCTTGTTCGTCCTCCGGGGGCGACATCTTCATCGCGATGCGGTCTGTTAACAAACTCCCGAGCAGCCAGTACTCGGCCGAGTAGCGCACAAAGCCAACCCTCCTCCACATCACATCTGGGGGCAGACAGTCGTCCTGTAGCAGCCCGTGCGACGAGTTCGAGATGGGCGTCTCAAGGTACCTCTCCCAGATTTCAATCCAATTCTTTAACCCGTTGCGGATTGGAACCAGCTGACCGTCAATGGTGAACGAGTTTTGTTGTTGGAAAATGATGTAATGAATTGCTGCAGAGACAACGTTAGCGAGAGCAGAAAAGGGGCTGACCGGGGGGTAAACCAACCTGAGACCATAGCAAACAGATTGACGGGGCCCAACTGGGCAAACCGCCGGTGAGTCTCTGGAGTCATTGTCTCTAGGCAAAGATGCTCTATGGCATCTCTCAGCAGCAAGCTGTAGAACGGAGTCTCTGGATGCATCCAGCGATGGATCTGCTCCAGACACTCCTCTGCTGTGGCAGCCTGGAAGCACGCTTCCGGGCTCGCCATGTGCATTTTCATCTCCTTGATAACCATGCGGTGAGGCAGATTGTTGAAGATGACAAACGCCGTATCGATGAGAAATATCCAGATAAATAGACTGGAAGAGTCAGCTACGCCCTCTGTGTGAAAACCTGGGCTTAGACCTACCGGATACGCTCCTCTCGCACGACATACTCCAACCAGCTGAAGTCATGCTTATGCTGCTTACTGTAGTCAAGATGCCGGGCGGTATCAATGCCCAGATCTCTTGCAACCTTCCCTCCGCGTAAGCCACTGTTCACTACAAGCCATGCCATCACACTTACCGATATGACGGTCCCAAACCTGTGCCTCCGTATCCTCCTCTTGGCCGCGTCCGTTCCCTCCCAATTCTGATACAAGCACACAATGTACGCTGCCTGCAGCGCCTGCAGTCTCCTCCTATTATCCAGACTTGTCACAGGCGGTGCGTCCTCGCCGCTAACAGGGGAATCGATGTCACGGCAGAAGTCATCATCCGTGAAGACCATCTCCTCGACACAGTTTAGCAACATCTTGGCATCTTCGTTGTCGATTGGATCGGGCGAGACACAGGCGCCTAGAACAGTGTAAGCAATATCGAAATGGACACAAACCACGTGGCAGCGGAGCCTACCAATAATAGCCATAGCGGCCAAGAGTACCGGCTTGCAGCTGGTTGGGTCGAAGGTGGGCCGGTGCAGAATATTGACGTTGGGATGCCAAACTGACCAGTAGAGCTCAATGAGCTTGGCGAACCGGGATGGGGAGAAAAGTCTAGACAACGCTGTTCTAGTGCCGCAGACCAGGTTAAGTTGATGGAGCTGTTGGCGTGCTTTATGGTTACCACGCTCTTGATCATCACCACTACCTGCTGCAGCTTGATGACGATGGGGTTGTGCAGCCACGAGTTCCATGAAGAGAGACCGTGGTCTGCCGGTCCGCCCTCTACCGACAGTGCAGGGGGCACAGATGGAGTTGAGATGGAGTGGATGAACTCTGGATAGTGGCTAGCCAGAGCAGTTTGGTCAAATGCAGCAACGATCTGCTCTCGTTGGCCTAGTGTGCCACAGTCGAAGGAAGAAACTAGGCCTGTCCTGCTGGTGAAGTCGTACAGGAAGTTGAAAGAGTATCCCCGATAGTCAGAGCTTTCTGAGGCCTCGCTGCGGCCCTCACTCCGGGCTGGTTCGTGGGCAATGGGATCATACTCGAGGGGCGGTGTGACATGACTGAAATCCATACCCAGCCAGTCGTCGGGCATTATCGGGAACTGGGATACGGCATGCTGAACCAGGACATCTAAGTGATCATCATACAGAAGATGGCCAGACCCAGGGTGGGGTAGAGAGGTTGTAACATGTGGCGGATGAAGAGGGAAGGAATGTGGATCATGGAGTGACGTTGAGCCATGATAGGTAGGTCCATGATGAAGATCGGTCTCTGGAAGAGGCTCATGCTTTAGGCCGCGGAAGTCTGTCTCTGGAGGGGAAATGGCGAGGTTCTGAGGATAAGGATGTGAATGAGAGAGAGCTGGCGTGTGTAGTTGAGGATGTAGTTGAGGGTTTTGATGTGGTATCTGCGCGTGGAGACGTGTCTCTAGCTGCGGCTGATGGGTTGGTTGCGGATGCAATGATGGCTCCTCTGCTTGAGCTTGTGGTTCAAGCTGAGGTAATGACGGCTGTTGGGCCTGCTGGGGCTGCTGCTGTGAGGAAGGTTGTTGAGTCGGAGTAGCGTTCGAGTAGACGCACTCAACGGCGCGCTTAATGCAGTTGTGGCATGGCTGAGCCGAGTTGCACGCCTTCTTCTGGCGCACACAGCGATCGCAGGCCCTCCTCCTGCTCGACGACGAGGTTGTGGAGGCGCCGTCGCAGGTCTGGAGATGCCTCTTCAGCACATCAGACCGTTGGAAGGAGGCACTGCACAGCAGACAACGGTGTGGCCGCTCCGAAGTGTGCGAACTGCGATGGCGCTGGAGATGTTCTCGTCGTTTGTATGTCTTGAAGCACACGGGACAGCGGTGGAGCGCCGGAATGTCAGCCATGTCGAAGCCAGGTCAGAGGAGAACTGCTCAGACTAGTTCAGCTTCCCGTATCGATAGGATCGAACGATACGCACTCGTCATGGATGAGCAGCCACTGGCTCACTGGCCTTCAGCGTCCGAACAATTCCACTCTCCAGAAAGTCTCTAGATTTTTAAGACTCTAGGCTCTCTGCCCCCTAGGTGGCCAGATTTTACGCAATTTTGGGCTGAGCGGTGCTAGCATTCGCAAGCGCCAGACAGTCAGAAACTTCAAAACTTGGCAAAACTCGTGGCAGACTAGCCACAACTCAATCGGACTGGATTGCCGAAGTGTCGACTCGAGATGATCCAAAATTCTGGATCAAAGGGGCAAATCTGCCATCAGTTCCATCAATGGGAGTAAGGGAAGTGCGGGGAGTGGGGTAGAGTGGAGCACTATGGGTCTAATGGAACCAATTGGGATTTATGTGGGGTACTGTGGGGTAACCTGTCTGCGACCTCGCCGACTCCTCATTGAGTGGCCAATCAGAGAACGATAGTCAGCCAAATGGTGTGGGGCTGATCTAGAGGGATGGAGACCCGCAGCCACGGCACATTTTGCGGATATGACCAGCAATGGGAAGTTCTGACTGCATCCAGCGCACCATCCCAAGTGATCTACGATCAGCATTTGCGGAGAGAGAGATCCAGTTGGTTTTAAGCAAGGATTTCTTACTATCCCAGGAAACGAATGAAAGTACACACTGCATTCCGAAGACGTGACTTGATTCTCCGCTACTCATTGGAGTGATATTGCAGGCCTTTCTCATGTGCGCTAGCGATTGCGCCCCATTTTCCCCACAGCCTAAGATCAACCGACATGAGCTTAGCTGCAATTTTTGCCATGCTAGCCCCGTTTCGTCACGACTGCGATTGCATCGCTGGCCCTCGTGAGGATCGAGCCTGAGATTGCCAAATCAACACATGGTGTGGAGCCCTCAGAGAAACTCTTGGAGTCTTATCAAAGAACCATACAGAGTTTGAAATGTAACCGATGGTAACCGGACAGAAGGACATTAGGCCGTTTTTTTTGATTTGAATTATCAAGAGCTTAATCTCCCATCCAACGGCAAGGCCAGTTACGGCTTGCCTTACTATCAGAATTTACACACCCGGGCTCACCAAAGTTTGAAGGAAGAACTCTGTTCCAGAAGCTCATTGGGAAAGATTTTCGACGATATCTGATATATATGCAAAAAACTAACGCAGTGTCCGAGTATTTGACAACATCAAAGCTCAAGGCCGGTTCCAAAACAGAATAGATAGTTGCTAATATGCAGTAGCTCGTCCCCGACTCCAACTCGGTGAGGCAAGTCTTCTTCCCCAGACTTTGACCCTGACATCCCTCTACGCAGTCCCTATCCCCCGTATCTGGCTTCAGTCAACCAGACTGGACAGTTATCGAAGCTGGCCCACTACTCCTATACCCCTCGGTCGCCACAAGCTGATAGTCGCGGCTACCCAAATTCAACCCCTTAGTCTTCCAAGCATTAAAATCGTTCGTGACCGTCACGGTGCCTACAACCCGCTTTGACGTCCTCATGCTCCAATACCGCGTAAATGTCTTGGTTCCTTCGATTGGGTCAGCATTATACCTCGTGCTCTTAGCGGTCTTGTACGTTCCCCCGTCCGACTAAATTGCGCCCAGGTTCTGGGCGCCCGACGATGGGTTGGATGCGCTGTATGACTCGACGATGTAGTGTTCAACCAGGGGGTTGCGCGTCCAGCCGTAGATGGCCAGATAGCTGTTGCCGGACGGGTTGCAGTTACCGGAGTATTCAATCGTGCGGGCTGCGCCGGTACGCCTGGATAGAGGTCTGCATCTGGCTCAACACTAAGTTTCAATGTTCGGGTTGACAGTGAGCCTACCATCCCTTCCCGCCGAAAAATTCCCACAGTTCTGCCAGTTCAAACTGTACGACTATCCGAATTCGTTAATAAGAGACTCCCAGGTTATGCATTCAATTGATCTCCACTTGGTAGCTACATGTACAGAATCAGGTCCAGTTGGATGGTTCTAACACTCCCAACCGGATAGCAATGGTGCAATCACAAATTAGCACTGCGGCTCATAAGTGTGCTCACATTTCAATACAAAAAAAAATCTCTGCCAACAAATGCATCTATGTCGACGGCAGTTATAGGCCATACGCGGAGCTAAGGCCCTCCCATCTTACCAGCGCTTGAACAAAGAGATCCAGCTCAGATCCTCGGACAGAAAACTTAGACTCATAACTTCAGTTTCCGAATTTGACTGGTGGCAACGATTGGTACAAGAGCAGGATGATTCAGCCTAAATTCTCCATCCGCTCAACCCGACTCCGTTCATCAGTGTAACAATGAAGATTTTCTAGAAAGAGACGCCGAATACGGCATCAAATCCCTCTCAACCCCGGATTTTCTTACCTGACAAGGGGTACGGATAGTGTAACGCGGAGATTGTCATCCAACGGTTTGTGGATCCGCCCGGCTGGGATGATGGTAAGCCAAGCAGCCAAGACACCAGCGGAAGGTTGCATATACATTGGGATAGTGATGCCGCCATGCCAGGGGTAAGAGACAGGGAGCGGGGAGGGAGCTTGGTGTTTGTTACTTCTGGATTGTCGGGTTGCGATGTAGAAGAAACCACTTAAGGCCGTTGTCATGGCAGCACAACATAAAGGTTTATAAGCCGGTAGTCATATTCTTAGTTTGAGGGTTATTGACCTCACTGTCAGCTCCCAACTGCGGTCTTCTCTCCAATCGCGGGACATCGGACAGCGCTTACCATGGTCTCCCTCAGATCTCTTCTCTTTACAGTCGCCACAGCCCTAACGTTCCCTATCGAGGTATTCGATACCGCCGAAGGCTTCAGCACCACATCTCTCCGCGAGCTGATGGCTCTGTCTGGCGCCTGTAGCGGAACGGGCACGCAACGGGTGGTGCTACTCTTTCTGGACCGACGGCGGCGGCACGGCGTGCTACATGAATGGCAATGGCAGGTCGGGCTAAAGTTGGACCACACTAACTCAAGTCATGATCGCCCTCATGTTCGAGGCCTTCGTCTCTCTCGTACATCTTCGCAAGATTGGCCTTAAGTGTGGTAGTGTACCGAGTCTGGGAATGTGGGTGTGTCGTGTGTCGGGACCTGATGCTTGGAGAGATCTGTTTGGTGGATACGTTTCCAAGCGCTTCTTGGACAGCCACTGTAAATATATCGCTCCTGGGACAGTTCTACCAGGAGACATTGTCATGGACAAGCGCCCCAGTCATGCAACAATATTCGTGCTTTTAGCCTATATGTCAGGTGTATATATCTTGAGTTAGCATCAACTCTATGAAGAAAGACCACCAATGGGGCCGAGCTATGACGATAGGTCTCGGTGAATAGAGGGAAGGTGGCTAAAGCTTTTCAACTTGCCTTAGACACCTGCCCCTACATCTCGCATATTACACGAATATCATGGAACTGCTTCTACAGGGGTTCAAGGGCATATGATACTTCTGTTGTGTGCTACCCCTGGTGAGAAGTCTAAACATAGAGGCGTAGCCAGGGCGCTAATTAACAGGAATGAGCCTAGAAGACGTGGTGAAGGTGACCTTCCTATCGAGACTCACTTTGACAGCAACGGCGCCCGCAGCCAAACAATAGCCTAAGTGGTGTAGGGATGGAAGACTGATCAAAAATCACCCTGAAAACTAGAAGATGGCAAACCATGGCAAACCATTCTTCACTCGGCCGCTTGACGCCACATATGATGGCTTCACTTCCAGTAAAGGCCTCTGGAGTAAGCCTACCTGGAACGAAGGATTATCACCCCGTCGTCTTGATAGGAGAAAGCCTGAAGCTGGATGTTAGAGAGAAGTCATCATAATGCTTCTTGCCGATCGTGGCACAGAGGTCAAAAGGTCTTTACTCCCTGCCAACTGCTTCCGAGACGTAACCTCAGAAGAGAGCAAGATGAATGTCTTTGATGTCTCAGGCAAGATATCCGAAGTGGATGAGCACAGCATTCTGGCCGCCGTTCTTGCCTCACTCTAAGACCTCAGATATCTATGCCAACAATAAAACGAGACCATTGATCATCTATCCATATTACTCACACACTAAGGAGCATCAAAACCTGGGCATGCAATGCAGCACTGAGGTAAGAAGATAACAAGTGTTAAAAGCGCGTGGCGCAATCAGAAAGCTTTGGCAAACTTTCTTGACACTCGGTTGCATCTCGAAGTTGAGGAAGCTGTGGAGTCTAGGAGCTATACTTATATGAAGCTTGGGGTTTCCATGCCTTAGTGTCAGAGAAACAGAGCTCGTATTGGCCCTCGAGTGTTCTTGCCTGTTGACCGCATTCCGTCGATGTTTCAGGGTTAGGGTTATCGCTACCGACTTCGGCCGCTCAAGGATTAAGGGGTAAGGTCCACCAATGTCAGCAAATGTCGTCTCCAGAGAAACCTTGTGAGTTGACATAAAGACGAGAACTTCTGAGATGATCTGAACATAAACTCATGGCAAGGTGAGCTATGCATAGCCTATGCTCACGTGCTACACAGCCGTTTGGCAGCCCGTGCCCAAGATTTTTGACTCGGATAACAAGATCGGCGCCAAGACCGGAGATAATCGTGGTCATCGGGTTTAATTCGCCCGAAATCCCTAATCTAGCGCCAGAGGTATCTTCCCCACGAGGCATGCTTCGTTGCTTGACAAATCGCAAACTCTCAAACAGCCCATTAAAGATGAGAGTGTGGCGTTCTCGCCACATGGGGTAACTTCGCACAATTGTGACACGATGACTGATTGGTCCGGTTATCGTGATTCGAGGGTTCATCAGTGGCTGAGGACGGGCTGAGAAGGGAGAGAACAAAGAGTTGAGGGTGTTTCATTGCCAAAGGAGGAATGCCCAGACATTGCGTGATCGCATTTGTCCCGCACGCCATGGCACAGAGAAGGCGCGTTCTGACAGCATATTAACACACCCAATTAATAACGAACCAACCCGCTGGTAAAATGCGCGCGCGACAGTCTCCCCTGTTTTGTTGTCGTTTTATCCTTCCCAGATTCGCAGACAGGGACGCTGGATGCGGCTCATGTTGCGGTGAGACAAACCGACCGCACGTTAACCGGAAACAGACTGGAAACCGTGATGGATTCCCTCCAGGTCGTAGTGGTGGCATCACCCTTTGTTAACCTGACCCCGCTGTACGAGGTTGACCCCGACGCCGATGTGCTCCTCATCGTCCCGCCACGAAACAGCTCTGCCGTTGCCCCGTCCGACCTGCTCGGCGTGAAGCCCAAACAGACCAGCACAGCGCCCCCTAAACCAGGGGTCCGCATCAAAGTTTCCTCGAAGCACCTTGCCTTGGCATCCAAGGTATTAAAGACCAAGCTCTTCGGCTCAGGCAAGCTCCCCAAGCAACCAGATGGCCGCGTCCACCTTCAACTTAGCGAGGGATTCGACTCCCAGGCCGTGACGATCATCATGAACGCCATCCACGGTCGGGGCCCCAGAGTCCCCAAGTCTGTCGACCTCGATCTTCTGGCCCAACTCGCTCTAGTCGTCGACAAATTTCAGTTTTATGACGCTCTTGAGGTCTACGCTGACAGATGGATCTCCCGTCTGGCGCACACTCTTCCCCAGTCCTACAACCGCGATCTCATTCTTTGGATCTACATTTCGTATGTATTCCGAAACGAGGATATCTTCGCCTCGATGACCAAAATCGCTGCCTTGCAGAGCTCGAGACCAATCCAAACCCTGGGCTTCCCCATCCGGGATAAGATCGTGCAGTCAATCGATGGAAGTCGCCAGGCTCTTTTGTCTCGCACACTTGCGACGCTCTACCAATCTCTGGAGGAACTCGCCAGCGGCGGCCTGAAACCAGCCTCCTGTTCTCACCACGGCACCCACGACTGCGGCGATTCTTTACTCCTGGGAGAACTCGTCAAGTCTTTGCACCGTCAGCACATCAGTCTGTGGCAGAAGCCTTCAGCGCCCTTCACCGGTCTGAGCTACGCCTCTGTTGCTGAAGGCGTTGCCTCAGGTCTAGAGCTCTATCAGCAGCGTCAGCGGGTTGAAGATTCAGAAGTCCTCTCCACTACAGCCCGACCCAGCACCGCTTCTTCTAGCACAAGCACTCGCCAGGTGCAAACCGTCTGGTCTCAATCAGAACCCAAGAAGGAGCATGTTATTAAAGAAGACCTTCCCGAGTGGAAGAAGAAGAAGAAACATCTCGCCTCCAAATCGAACGCCAACCCCGCCTGGGGTATCATAAACCTTCCCTCTGTTGGCCCACGCCTGCCCCCCACGCCAGCTGCCAGCCCGGAACTGACGTATGCCAAGGTTGCTGGGCTGCCGGACTTACCTGGTGCTGGGGCGGGGCTGCAAGCAGACTGTTGGGTAAGGAGGGTTACGGGGAAATTGGAAGGGGTGGAACAGCTGGGACGGGAGGTCGAGGGGTTGAGGTTGGTAAGCAAGTTGGGTTATCTAGCATTTTAAAGAATGAAATTCGGGAGGGGGATGTATCAGGTGAGGCTGATGTGCGGGGGTATTTGGGGATGGAGATTGGTGCTGCATCAGAGGCTACTCAGGGCAGGGATATAGTCTCTGAGGATAGCAATCTGAAGAAGGGGAAAATGGTGCAAGGGGATATGCCGGAAGTTAATAGTCCAGATGAGGGGAATTTGGACACGGAGGATGAGTCTCAAAGTGGCAACTTGCATAAGCAGACTCTGAAGAGGAGATATGAATCGCGGATTGACGACCTGAAAGGGGAAGGTCTGGGGAAGGGCGAGGAGTCCCAGCTTGAGGGGATTGGTTCAACAGGGGAAAGATCGCAGAGAGGAGGGCAGTCAGATAATGACAACCTGCAGCAAGAAGAGATGTGGAGAAGGGATTACTGGAGGGGAGACCTCGTACAACGACTAGAGGGTCTGAGTGGTAGGGAGGGCGACCTGAGCAGTACTTTCCTTGTGAAACAGGGGGAGCTGAATGGTAATAGGCCGAAAGTAAGCCACCTAAGTGGGACTATTGGTCCTATTGCGTGTGCTGTGGACTTTGGGTGTGTTTGGACATCCTGCTCTTGGGCAGGGCATCACCTATGGTTTGGAGCGAAGGAGTCACAGTCATTTTGCTCAAAAGTTCCCTGGCACCTAGTCTTTTCCTTTGTCTATTTGTTCATCTTTTCACCTTTTCTTCTTTCGGGGTTTTTTATTGAAGTTGTCGTTAATATCTTGTGCAGATGTATTTTCATTTAACAAAGGGTATTGTTCTTTGTTTTGGCATATGTTGGAACTTGCAAGACGGGAATCGACGGACGCAGGACAGAACGCTGGGCCTCCATCCAGCTTTCTCAACTTGTGACAGCTTGACCATACGAGCGTCAACACATGGCGTAAGGCCGCCATGGTGGTGATAGAAAACTCAGCCAATGGTTTAAATAGAGCAGCTCAGTATGCCTTGTCAAATGCGAGGTTGCTTTTGGGGCTTCTGGCTGAAAAGCGTCTAGTGGTTGAATTGTGTAAGAATTTATCTGTGAGCTCTCAGTCAACGATTAAAGCCTATTAATGAGCGAGAGTGAGCACTGAATAAGCGGGGATACCACAATGCTGTCTTTGCCCTTACCCATCATCACAATACGGAAAGGGTGGACTCATGGAAACCTTAAATCTCATAAGTGGGATGCGATTTTAGACTTCGCTTTTTTCCCTACTCAAATAACCTGAGCGACGGATATTGCAAGATTAGAACCTTGAACACTACCTAGTTGAAGGCTCATATTGACCTTGTTAGGTCTTGATCTCCTTGATTTGTAGAGAGACAAGTAACTTCATAGAAAAGCTTCATCCAACATGAAGGCCAACGATTCTGATGAGGCCTTACAGACATGATCAGATAAACCATCAGATAAGACCAGCAGCATCGATTATACTTCAGAGAATTACGGCTTCAAGAAAACTGGCGATGAGAGACTCGGTAAATGGTGTCAAGCCTGAAAGCACAGCCGACTTAACCTTGCACCCCTTTACTTGGACAACCTACCCCATGATCCCACCCCTGACAAATGCTTTGCCCACCAGAAATTGATGTTCGCCATCCAAAAGATAAAAGAGACCATCGCATTAACAGACAGTTTCTGGGGACTGTGGGACAGCATGGGACACACTCAGGAACTCGACCCAGTGCATCATTCCCTTGGCGCGCATTGAGAAGGGGGAAATCCTTTCATAGAGCTCCGAAGACCAGACCCTGAGCCACAACACAAGACCTTGCCCCTTCTGAGCCAGATCCGGGAGAAAAGATGGGTTTATTTTGTTGCTCGGACTGTTGACCGTTATAAAGCTTAGTGAAAGTTTTTACTGATAGGACTCCAAGCGGAACTGCTAACTAACGAGAACATATTGCTCCTAAACCATGGCAGTTATGGTGGCTTTGTACAGGGTACAGGGCATGTTGACTGGCGAGAGGAGATGTTGCCCCGTTAGGTAAGCTAATGTTTATCAAAATGGTTGATGTTATGGCAGTTTCGTGTGGTTAGAGTCTTCAGTTATGGTCCGCACCTATGTATTGGTATGCATTGGTATTATATTGTCTTTGGGAGAGTGGCCTGGTTGGGTATTTCTTTGCATACTCAGCTTGATGTTAAAAAGACAAACTGCTAACAACGATAGACATTTTTATGATCTGGCACGCCATATGCTCATTCCTCGTATCTTCCTTGGAGACGTTATGTGTCACATGGACACGGCAGTCCAAGGAAAGGGATGTCCCCGACTGCTAACACAAGGGACACCAGAGACAGGATGATTGAGCGGCACAAATGCGTGGTTGATTCCAGAAGATGTTTGGAGCCGGATGACCGAAGATAATCACCCATATAGCCGAGGCATGATGAGAATTCTATAAAGGAAGCTGCCCGGTCATGAAAGACTTCTCTTGGTTCCTCCTCTCCCTGACACAAGGACACCGAGGACCAAGACAGACTGTTACACGTAGTAATTGACTTCGCTTGCACCTCACATCGTCAGTGACCATTATATAACCCATTTGACCCATTGTCGATCTCTGTCTGCACCAGACCAAGTCACCCGTTACACCATGCGAGCAGGTCTCAAGCTGTTCTGGACAACGGGCATGCCTTGGGACCTTACCAACAAGGCGATCGATAAATCAAATTTTGAGTATCGAGTCTCATACGAATGAAAAAATAGATGGAACCAGGAGACTGACTGTGCATGATCAAATATTATGGCACCGGCACCTAACTCCACCTCATGCACCACATGTCATGGCGTTTGCGACATAACACAGCCTGATCATTTCCCAACACCGCCGCGGCCGCCTGGTCCGGACGGAGAAAGCCCCGACAACCTGCCAAGAATTTCCTATTCCCCTGTGACAATCTGAGGTAGTCAAATATGATTAATTCAGATGGGACCCAGCATGGCAAACCTGGACTCCCCACAAGAAACACTATGCATGTCAACCAAACTCGTGAAGGATTTTCACCAATTGTTCGAGGAACCATCAGTAAAAGGACCTATGGCAGGAACACCGTTGTATCCAAACTGGGAACAGGGAACAGCATATTCGGATTGAAGACAATCCGAGGCCCTTCTATGGCCTAACAGAATCTTCTGATGCCACGGAAATAGTTTTTTGATAGCAGACTACGACTCGACCACAGGAAATGGGTTTGAATGTTAGACGTACCCGAAGCTCTGTATGTATCGTTTGGTTACATAGCCCAACGGCCCGGGATACGATGATAGGCGCTATTGTCAGATACAAGTGATTTACGCTTCTCGCAGGCAATCCAGGTTCGTTTATGGCTCCTATCCTAGGCATTAATCTTGTGTGGCATACGCATCAATTGAGCCCGAGATAGTATTAAATTCAGTTGCAATCATACTGCTGGCTGATCGTTGATCATAATGATAGGATTGAGGAAACGAGACTGGACCATTGCTTTGAAAGGACGAGCAAGCTGTACCAGAAACTGTATGGAGGGGTTTCGCAGCATTGACTCATACACACCTCCATGTGTTCTTCAAAAGTAGGTAATAAATGAGCTTTGTAGGAACTCTATTCAGTTTGTAAACAGCATTCCTTTTCTTCACGTAAATTTGCACTGCGTCATCTTTCTTTGCCCAGAAGTCCTAGGTGCCATACAATCAAATATCTCTGTGTGAAAGAAATTAGAAAATTTAACCGGTGGAAACAAGAAAGTGTCCAAAAATAGTATCCAAAAAGGGTTCTACTCTCCTGCTAATCTAAACCGTTCATTTCAAATCCTTGTTCTGTCTTATCAGCACCTCCTCTGTGACGTCTCAGTCATGCAGAAAGAAGGCTTCTAGAACGCCCAACGATGCTCCCCCGCTTGATAGCGGCCTCTATGGTCGTGCTTCCATGCATGGAACAGCAGCTGAAAGGCGGGGTCCTCCACTCATTTGGCGCCAGAACATGTAAGCTGCCTTGCGGCCCTCGCTAAGCCCCACCGGCCGCATGCCTCAGCTTGACGTGTTTGTGTTAGTGCAACGAGTCAAGTATCCTATGTGTGAGAGATATCGCAACACATGTCAACCACAATGATGCATCTCGGGCAGCATACCAGATTGAGTTCTCGGTCATGCAAAAATGGAAACGCTGCAATCTGTCCTTGTGTTATCGAAAAGAACCGCGTTCAAAAAGGCTCACCTGATGCTTGAGAGCGCATTCGAGGTTGGAGTGGCGAGGCGGATGAAGAGTTAACAACGCGACGTTCAGCTGAGAGTTACCAAGTTGACCAGCCGCTAGAATTGGCTGCATCTCAGGCTTCACATCAGGTTGACAGCCCTCGACCGGCACGACCATGGATTCAGAGCACGTGTATAAAAAGAATGAAAGTCCTCGACTCCTGTGCGAGTGTGCCATCTTGAATGACTCAAGAGTAAAGACCTTTCAAGTAGTTTTTAACTGCCACGGCTTGACTTACAATCATCACTTTTTCATTGCGCTCTCTCAGTTTCTCGGCTTGCTTCTGTTGTTTATTCTAATTCTTGGGTTTTCTGGCCAAGACATCCGAGTCCCTCGTCAAAGATGTCGGCAACTTCTGGAATATCCCAACCTAACAAACGGCACTCTATCTGGTGGCTTAAGCACAATCAAGCGTCCAACTCTTCTAACAGGGCGCCCACTATCTCCAACGTCGCATTCGATGCCTCCAAGTTCAATAGGATGGCTTCAAACGACGGCAATGTTTCCAGCGAAGGTGCTTCTCCGTCTGACTCTCCCCCGCCCTACCAAACCGAAGCTATCCAAGACGTCGATCTGACTGCCGGATTTAAGAACCTGAAGCTTGAAAACGGCTGCTCCCCTCTGACGGCGGATTCTTGTCTTGCCCATCTAAAGTTGATGTTTGCCATTCAGCAGATGAAGGAGGAAGTCGGTTGCAAAGATGGCCTCTGGGGTCTCTGGGACTCTACCGCCGGCTATCATGATTCTCTGTCCAAAAACCCTTTGGACAAGACTACAGGGTCTGCGGGAGCAGAAAACCCACAGATGTCAACTGCCGGCTCGGACCTGAAGGACAAGGACAATGATGCCAGGCTATCTTTGTTGAGCAAAATTCGGGAGAAGCGATGGGCCTTGTTTGTTGCTCGAGCCGTCGATCGTTACGAAGCCTGGTGGGAGCATCTATCCAAAGAGTTTGCCGTTAGGCCTGTGGACATCAATGCGAGGACATCTGAATTCAGCTATTCTGATAACTCATGGAACCAGTCCGTCCTTCCCACAGCAACCCTGGACTGGCATGAGATATGGCTGCCGCCCCTTGGTAAGTTATCCCTCTTCCTGACTACATACATTGTCATTTCTCTTAAGTAATCAACTCTAACACGAAGCGGCTTCGCAGATGTTCTCATGGTCTGGCATACGCATATGTTGAATCCCCGGGCATTTCTTGAAGATTGCATGCGGCATCGCATCACAACTTTTTGGAATAACGGCATCCCATGGGCGCTCATCGACAAGGCCATCGACAACAACACGTTTACCTACAATGTATCAGATGCGTGCAAGAGGTTCTGGAGCAGAAAGACTAATCGTGCTTGGGAGAATGAGGATGACCCGATGGAAAAGACCCTCCGATGCCCCAACTTGAAGTGCTTCAAAATGATTAATATTCCATGGACAACTTGTCAACTTCCAACTTCATACGTCGATGATGAAAGCACTCCAATTGACTTCGATGGCACCGGTTATGGCGACGATCTGAACTTTTCCTGCCAGCACTGTGGGGCTCCAATCAACACAGACATTTTGACCTTCTTTAGGTTCAACGTTGACAGGGTATTGGCCATCATAGAACCCTCCGGGAGTCCAATAGACTTGAAAGACAACTCCGCCGACTCCCTACTGATCACTAGGGATATGATGTTGGGCATGCCCAAAACCACAGAGAGTCGGCCGATGCCCGGAACACTCCTGCATCCCAAGACGGGAACTCCGGTTCTGGATACGTCCCTTGATGATTACTTGGACGTGTCTTTCCCCCGTCGCTTCTTGGTTTTTACTTGGCAGTTGACAGATAAGCTGTACGGGGTGACCCCTACATCCTGGCCGACAATGAACTCGGTACGGACGTCCTGAACGGGCAGGTGAAGGACAGAAAGACCATCGAGAAAGCCCAGGAGAAGATCCCGTCTTCTTTGCGGCCCACATATCACTGGCGGGCCGTCAGGCCTATGGCCCGGATTGCTCTGCGCAAGATGATGGCTCGCTATTTCCAGAACCACAGCATGTTCGCCCTGGACCTCCGCAGCGCCATCATGAGACAAGGCATCTTCATCCAAAAGATGTGCCAGCTAGACTGGCTGCATAGCCCCATGGCCAGAGACACCATGAACCGGGCCATTAAGAGATACCACAGGTTCTTTGCCATCATCAACAGGTACCCTGGAAAACTCGTTGTGCCTACCCTGGATATTGATCTCGTTTGGCATACATATCAGCTCAGTCCGGGGGAGTACTATGACTTCAGCATCAAGCATGCCAATTACGTCTTCATTGATCACGACGACAAAATTGAGTCTTCAACGCTCAACACTCAGTTTGAGTGGACTTGCAAGACGTACCAATCTCTCTATGGAGAAGTGTACAGTCAGTGTACCTGCTGGTATTGTGAAGGTGAGTTCAGCCCCGTAAGCTATGATCATGCCATCAGAGAGAATTTGACCTAGGTTGACTCGTCCTTCAGCGATTCGATCTGCCAACATTCACCCCATCGGCGGGCTCCTTGGATTGTCTAAACAGCAGAAAAGTATATCATAATACTCTCTGTCTCTCCATTCCTAACTCCTGTCCCAAGGATAGAAATTCTAATTCTTGTTTCTGATCAGTTGCCGAAAACTTTCACTCCTCTGGCGAGGCAAATCTTCATCCTCCCGACACCAACCGTAAGTCCTTCTAGAAGCACCCGGACCACGATCCCTTCCCTCTCATCCCCGTGATACCAGCAAAGCACGCTTGTCAGACAAGCTAACTAACCCTCCCCCTCAAACAAGACATCTCCTCTCATCCTTCCATCAAACTGATCCCCGCCCCAGGCTACAAAGGTTCCAAAGGACTCGGCACCCCGCGCTCCGAACTCCTCTGGTAGAACGCCCTCACCCGCCGACACGCCGCCCACAAAAAGAGTTTAGACAACGCCTACAAGCGGGCCTGCGCTCGCGCAAAAAAACATGGTCGTGAGCCCCCCAAACGAGACGAAGTCTACTACGACCACTGGGGCTATCCTTACCTGGTTACTGCCCCCTTCGTGTACCCCCTGTACTGGACACCGGCAATGTATGCGCCAGGAGCGTACCCTGCAGAAGCAGCGATTTGTGGGAAAGGAACGGATGCCGGATGTGTGGCGGGAACGTGTGCGCCGGGGATAGGGGCGGGGGTTTGTGCAGGGGGTGGTGTAAGTTCTCGCCTTTCTCTCCAGGCCGAGCCTTATCTATGCCTTCAAATTTTTCGAAGCCAATCATGCTGACAAATTATCTGGATAGGGATTCTGCGGCGGCCAAGTGAGCACCGGCAGCGTGGGAGGTGGCCCCGGGGGCCTTGGTGGCATTGGAGTCTGCGGTAGTAAGTAGTCTCTCTCGACAGGTTGACTGTCCTATACAGATGGTTTGAAGATTTAAGGAGCTAACATTGTCATTTGCCAAGTCGGCGGTGGTGTCGGCGGTGGTGGTTGCGGTGGTTGTGTTGGCGGTATGTAGAAGAGTTTACCAGAAGACTGTGAGGGTGGCTGGGAATGCCTTGAGGCAATTCTGTGTGTCCTTGGCTACATTACCTTCATAACCATTAAGTGCTTGAGTCAAGCATGTTGTTTCCTTGTCCGAGAACTGGGGTTGAATGAAACTCTGAAGATGCTTTCAGAATACGTATAGCTTGCTTAGCCATACCTTGTTTTCCTTTAGTAAATCAATGCTTTATATGCGTGGCATGATTGTACATCTCTCGACCTTGTTGTCAAGATGTCTAACCTCTCGACCTGAGACATGTGCCGAAGGCGCCTTACAGAGAGCCTCATCATGACAGCAAAAGCAACCCTCGAAGGTGCGCGAACCTTTACACGACTGATCAAGAAAACTTACACCGCAACTTTGTGGTTACTAGTCCTAGTTCTGCAGGTGGGAATTAAGCAGAAGGGCATTTCACTAGCCCTGAGACAAGCGGGCAAGGATGAATACGATCAGGCAACCTATTTACAGATGAAAGGTACGATAAAAAATTTCAATCATGGGGTTGTGGGGCTATGGTCGATACAGGATTGGCTGGGTGAGCTGCAGGCCCCGCTCCGCCCTGACGCATGGAGCAGGGTTCGCGCAGCTCGGGAGACCCAGAGCACTGGTAGGGTGCGATGTGGGCGGGAGATTACCCGAACCCAAAGCATTGGGTGGCTAACTGACTGCAACCTGAAACATCGTTTTTGTTGTGGGCGTCACTCGCTATTTGGCGTTCTCTACGTCTTGCTCCCATTCTAAGCCCACCTAGCAGGAGGGCGGATTTCCAAAATCCCCGCTCTTCGGTAGTTGATGGGTCTGACTGATAGGTTGCGCGAGCAAGGTCGCATCTATCTTGTCAAGTTCAGAACTCGACGTAACTAAGGTACTGGATCTCTGTAGGACCCCAAAAGTTGGTGGACTTCGATTGCTAACCTAGAATTAAAATTTGCCATCCTCTGTGATTCTCGTCGGTGTGGGCAGTGAAATCCACTCTCCCGCCGTCTTGGGCCGAGGGATTGCCGGAGGTTGTATCGTCAATGTGAAGATGAACTTCAAGAAAGAAAAAAAAGCAAAATGAGGTCAAATTGTTGATGTTGAGGAGGAAAATGAAACTTCCAAGAAGAGTAGTGCACAAGCAAGGTAAGTGAGGAAAGGCAACAGTCGACCAGAGCCAGGAACGACATCCTTACCGCACAACGTGTAACATCCGCAAGGCTCTGGGAAAGCTCCTTACCCAGCTGGGATGCCAATCAAAATATTTCGGGCCGGAGGTGCTGTTTACTAGCACATCGCACGATTTCTCGAGGCTGTGTCTTCACGGTTGGTGATTCCTTCCCCTGCAGCGTTCGCATCAAGTTTTGTCTTCTATGGTCATTCTAGGTTCCACACCTCAGGCAGATACGGATTCATATCACCATCCGGATTGCTAGAGCATGTCGCATGCAATTAGGAGTTTTGTGCAATACACTGCAGATAGGTTCATCCACTCCATAAAGCGTTCGTCTCATATCTGCTCACTAGAAAACCCCTGGCACCGATCTGCCCTGTCACTGAGATCAAAGCATTGACATATACTAGGTAATTGCTCCCTAGCCTTTGACATCGCGTACTCTGTCACCCGAAGTAAGGCAGCGGCATACACTTACCATTACCTAACATTTTATCAGCAGCATTCGTGTTGCAATATGTAGGAAAAATGTACGTCAACAAAAAAGGAAAGCTGGATGCTGCAGAACGCATCTTGATCTCTGTTGATATGGTTCTAGCCCGTACCCGAAAGACTGGACAAGACTGCCAAGCTGGACAAGGTGCAGAAAAAGAAAGGCACCCAGCCGGGGGCAACCCAACGGGACGGTTCGTAGACCTTGGGCGCAGGTTCGGGCATTTCCACATGCCGTTCCAACTTACTGTCTCATTGGCCATCTTTGTTTGGACCTAGACAAACAGGATACGGCTCGGCAAGTGTTCGTATGCCAGGGCATTCGTTGAAAGATCTTGGATTACTTCCGCGTAACGTCATTGGCGTAACGGCAGGCAAAATGCAGGTGAGGGGGCGGTAGGGCGAGTGTGCATGGATTCAGTTAAGCCCGAGAGCAAGGCTGAACGTGTAACGAAATAGCAAATAGGTACATGCTGGAAGCTTATCTCCTTGCCTAAGTACTCGAGAAAGTCCATGTCTCTCTGTAACAATAAGTACACACCTGCAGCAAAAGCTATCCTAAATCACAGAACCCTAAGTTCAGAGTATAGGTGATATTTTGCTAAGAGGTACTTCGCTGCATTAGCGTGATCGATCCAACAAAATCCGATCCACGGCTCTTGATACAACAGTATACTATATTGAACTTAAGCTATCATTGAAGAGAGTACTGTGCCACGTACAGCAAGAGCATTGCGCTCACCCACAACCTGACATCATAACTAATAAGTTCCACTCTTCCACGTATGCAATTACTACATAATACATTCTTACATACGAGATACTTACCCGAGGAACCTTTTCTAGAAGGGCCCACTCTACCCAAATTCGTGGGCTCGGTCCTCCGTGCGGGCCCAGTTCTCGGCCTGCGGGGGTGGTTCAGCCTTCCGAGTCAATCCCTATTCTGAGTAGATATGGGAGGACGTCCACGCCCGGTCAGAGTAATGCTTTAGGCTGAATTTTGGCTGTGTAGGTCACTCTCTTTAGTTGTTGATAGGAAAACTGCGAGCAGGCGTGGATCGATCCTTTGGTGGTGCAATTGGCATGCCGTCCACAATTAGCCAATGAGAGGTTCAGGATTCTGCCAACATGCAAGTCACGATCTCTTGTAGCATCCTTAGACTTCGATTTAAGAGGTATAATCTGCATTCAATGTCACTAAACAGCTTGGAAAAAAGTATGACAAGTGAGTATAAGATTTACGTTTGTACTTTAGAGTTTTCCGTATAGTAGAAGAGTTTAAAGCATGCTTTGACTCCAAGGCAATATGTAAGCTGAAGCATCTGTTGGAATGTCTAAGGTTTCAAAGGCGGTGTGATGGTTGTATGACCAAAGGGGTGCAACACCTAACACTCCCCCTTTGACCCACTTATAACTAATGGTCAGTTTCTCAGCCGTTGTGTATTAGGTTAAATCCGGGCCAGGTGAGCATGTAACATGCACCACATAGGAGAATGTATGCAAGTACGCACATCACATGGGCTGAGGGGATCGCGAGGGGAACTAGGATTTGCCAGAAGGGGCGATCCTACTGGAGGAACTCACAACCCCCTAGCAATAGAAATGACTTAATGAATAATCAAGGCAATAAGCAACGTGCACCTGTGGAGGCGATAGTCTCACATAGGTCGAGGCCCTTCTCCCTGTTGGGTGTTTCAAGGGACATTCTAAATTTATATATGGGAAGCTTTCCACCAGCTCTTTCAATATTCTTACTCTCATCAAGACACATCATCCTCAATCTGCAGAACGTTCACATGCACGCACACACCAACACATAACGCAAACACTAGCATGCACCCCAGTTCGATTAACTTCCTGGGTCTAGCCCCCAACCCTCAAGATGCAACTCCCCTTCTCGATCCTGCAGCACAGGATGTTGAGACCATGAGCCTGTCTGAGTCTAGCGTTGTCGGTCTCTATACCTGGGGCGAGAGGTAGGCTTGTCCCCAGTAGCCAGAAGTCAGGGCCGATGACTACTACAAAGAAGCCCGAGCAGTTATTCAGCAAAAGCCGAAATACTGACACCCTTTTCCCTCAGTCAACTTTTCAACTCCAACCCATTCCCAACTGAGTTCCTCCCAACACCAGACCAGTCAGTCTTCAACCCAAGCCACAGCCCTTCTGGCTCCTCCAGCCCTGTGGTCTCATCCGTCTCCTCTTCGTCTGAACGTATCATTAACACTTTGTCCCTCGCCAACCATTACCCCCAGCGCCCCGCCCTAGAGCACTATCTCACGACTCCCGAACGGCACGAACAACTTTTCTTCTCCAACATCCCTCTCGAGCCCATGGAGTTCGAGCCCTATCCCAACGATCCTCTCGGCTGTGAGCTGGCAGACCTCTCCCAGGAGGACGACCATCTCGCCGCCGATATGCTCCGTCACAGTATAGAGGTCGACTCCAAATATGATCTCGACCTGGTTCAGTCTCACCCCGAAATCCACTGCCGTTCACCATCCGTCAGCACCAGCAGCACACTATCCATCGCCGCGACCTACGACTCTGACGGTGATAATGACCATGACCATGACCCATCACTTTACGACCCCGGGATTGAACGTACCCGCCGACAGTTGTAAGTGCCTCTTCCACCACTCCAACCCCACCTCTGACCCCGATCCCAATCCTACATGTTCTTCTACAATACCATGCGCCATCCCATATCACGAGGGACCAAGCTCATTGGCTTTGCTCTAAAGCATCCCCTGGTGCCTGAAGAGATTTAAGGCGAACGACCTCGTGACCCAAGACTGACGACATTGTCTCCCACAAAACAGGAAAAGCACTATCCGCAGAGTCGTCAAAGAACAATGCCGGACTAATACCCGAGTGTTGAAGAAGCCTCGCATGCGGCGGCGCGGTACCAGTAAAGGGTCGTCCTCGCTCTCGCCAGAAGAAAGTGACAGACCAGCTAAGAAGGCCAAGCTTGAGTCCGAGTCCGCAGCTGTTTTTGAGTGAAGATCGACAATGTGATCATTATGATACCCAATCCTCGGGAATGTATAGAAGGTAAAGAGTTGAAGTGAGATGGATGGCATCTTGGTGGCAATCGCCTGACACCCCTGAATATGTACACGATACAACATTTTCGTTTGGATATAGAGACCTGTCATGATTCCGCTGTTATCAATAATATTCAAGTTCCATTTCAACTAGTCGTTCATGAGGTCATGAAAAATGACATTGTTCCTGATTTATATCCAAAGGGGGCCGTCAGCCATCCATCCATAATACATGTATCCATCGTCCACAAGCAAAAACGTAGGGGGGTTGAAGGTGCTCATGATGATAATGATGCTTTTTGATGACAATGCTGAAGTTGGTCCCATACCAAGCATATCAGGGCCCCAAGCCAGCCGTCAGTGGCTAGTCGCAGTGTGGTGTGACCACAAAAGTGCAACCAGAAAGACAATGTCCCTTCTAGACAAAACGCCCATCCAGATGCAAATGCGAGACAAAAGCATGGGGGATGTACTTTGGGTATGTTCTGTGACCAATCCATCCAATCGCATTGGAAGTCAGTTCCCACATCCATAAATTTAGGTCAATGGTCGAAGGAAATGTATACAAGAATCCAAGCCCCTAACTTGCGAAACGTAAAAGCTAACAGCCGCCCAATTGCATGGCTTACGAATTGAGCCACACTTAACCAAGAACCTCCACTCAGAGGTCTCGTACACAATGCGGTTCGACTGAGTGTTAGGCATTCGTAATGTTGTAATGCTGCAGGGTGACCACCCCCCAATGTTTCTGGAACAGTATCGGCCCTGGGTATACATTCCAGGATCCCATGGTGGTCTAGGCTTGTCGCTCTAGTTCTCGATTGCTGGGCTAGGTGCTAGGACGGCACATCCGCTTGCGACAATAATCTTGTATTTGAATGAGTGCATGTATGATAAAGATCTTGGATGCCCTCGAAGCTCTCGAAGGACATGTGTCGTGTGTGAATTCTGCTTAAGTGTCCATCATGTCCATAGGACATGACGCCAACGTCCAATGCTTTGAGGGTCGTTAGGGGCCATGGCTGAAAACTCAAGTTGCGATATCGGTAATTTTAAGACGTCAGTTTGCGCTCAATTCCTCAATCCCTGCTCTCCAAGGCATTCTCTTGCTGGACCACAGCCCCCTTCTTCACCGCCGTCAACGGCTCAATAACCTCATTAATCGGCGTCCCCGGAGAAGTAGTACTCCTCGAGGAAGGCGATAGCGCGGCCGAAGCAGTGCTCCTCGACGCAGTACTACTGGACGAGGCGCTCCGCGATTGCAGGGAGTGACCCATCGTTGCCTTCCTCACACCCGCAGCCGGGCCGGGAGTAGTGGGCCTCGAGACCGAAACGGGGGTGCTGCAGCCAGAGGGGGAAGAAGCGGGGAGGATGGGACTAGTGAGGGTGAGCGAGCGAGCAGCCTTCTCGAGACGGAGGTTCTGGACGTTCAGAGCAGAATCAACGTTCTGGGATGAGTCGCGCTCTGACTTGTTGCTACCATTTTTGACAAGTTGCGGGACGAACCATGCCTCGGCGTCCACTAGGAAGCGCTCAAACTCGCAGTCGAAGTTCGTGGAGACGGCGGCGTCGAAATCATCCTCGAGGATAACAGGCAAAACAGGAACGACAAACGTGGGCTCGACATCGAGCTTCTGGGACTCAAACGTAGTGGCAACTTCAGTAACAGTCTCGGTGGCATTTTCGGCAGCAGTCTCCATGTTCTCGGTGATGGGGACAGACTCGATCTCAGTGCTGGCTTCGGTCTGGCTCTCAGAGGCCCCAACGGCGACATTCTGCTCAGTTTCAGATGTAACCTGAGCTGTTCCCTCAATCCTATCCCCGATGACAGGCTGGACCGGTTCATTAGCGGCAGTAGGAGCACCAGTTTCGGTAGTCTCCTGTTCCTCAACTGTGACTGTAGTCTCCTCAACCGCAAACTGAGTAACCTTAACTATCTTCTGAGACGGAGCCTCGGCGTCATATTTGGCGTCGAGAGCAGACAAATTCTCAATCTTGGGAACAGCGGCATCCTGCACAGTTTCCTCAACGACAGCTTCAGCCCTAGCAGTAGGATTTCCCTGAGTCTCAGCGAGAATCTCGGTTTCGGCAGCGACAAGCTCGGTCTCAACAGAAGGGGCGTTCTGAGGGTCAGCGACAGATTCCTCAGCTGAAGCAGTAACCTTGACAGTTTCGCTTGTGCCGGGCTCAACCTCGACGATGGGAACCTCAGATTCAAAGGAGACATCAACAGGAGCATCCTGCTCAACAGTAACCGAGGCCTCAATGGCTTCAAACGCTTCGCTAACGGTGGACTCAGCAGGCTCGACAGCGACCTCAGGAATTTCCTTGGAGACAGGCTCAATCTGAGAGGCAGAAACCTCGACGATCGGAGAAACCGATTCCTCAACGATAGAAGAAAGGGTCTCAACAACCTCCTCGGTGACAACCCTAGGTTTGGCAGCAGCGGAAATCTCAGCCTCGCGGGTCTCAGCTTCGGGGGTAGCATCGCCAATGAATTCCTGGGTTGCTGGAGTCGGAATCTCTCTGACAGGCACTGTCTGGTTCGGCACTTCGGTGATAGCAGCAATGACATCCTCGGCCGATTCCGGAGCAGCATCAGCAACAGTAGAGACGGTCTCGGTTGAAACAGCAGCGTTCTTGGTCTCCACAACGGCCGGCTGGGGATCAGCAGCAGGGACATCAGCCTTGGGAGTCGACTCAACGGTGGAAGCCGGATATTCAGCAACCGCAGACTCCTCGACAGGAGCTTCGATGGAAGTCTGCTCGACAGGGCTTTCTTCAACCGGAGCTTCGGTAACAGCCTCAACGTGGACTTCGACAGCAGACTGGACAAGAGCTTCAACCGGAACTTTAACAGGAGTTTCGACAGCATTCTCGATGGGAACCCCGGTGGAAACATCGACAGGAACTTCTCTGACGGAAGTTTTCTCGACATGGGGGATGGCCTTAGCAGTCTTTACCTGGGCAGCATCCTCAACAGTAACCGGTTTCTCCAACTCGCTAGTGACAGTCTCAGCTTCCTGTGCAGGGACCTCAGGTTCAACAACCGGGAAAGACTCAACAGGGGCATCCGAAGCGACAGCAGCAGGAGTCTCTTTGACCTCGGTAGCCTCTTTGACGGGTTCCTCGACAGTGCCCTTGCTGACCTCAGTGACGGCATCCTGCTCGACCGGAAAAATGTTGACCTGCACAGTTTCCTTAACCTCAGGCTGTAGTTCCTCTGCGGGAGCGCTCTCCTCAGCTGCCGCTTCGAAGGTCATATTTTCGACAGGGACATCACGAGTGACCTCAAGAACAGACTCGGTCTCAACTGCAGTCTGGGCATCAACCTGGGCACGCTCAGAGACGTCGACAGAAGAATCCTCAACAGCAGGAACAAGCTCTTCGACTGCCTTGAACTTGACTACAGGTTGAGCATCAACCTGAACGAGTTCGGCAGAGTCCTTGGCATCCGAGACAGTTTCTGTGGCAGAGACCGTTTCCTCAGCGGGCACGACAAGAGTTAACTCGACCTCGACTGGCTCGACAGGTTGTTGATCCTCAGCCGTGGCAGCATCATCCTTTATCGTGTCAACCGGAATCGATTCAGCCGTGGTAGTCTCTTCTAGAGGCGCCACAAGTTCCTTTTCATTGACTGAAACGCCATTGGCAACTGGAACAGCAGGATCGTCTGACTTGGTACCGGCATGGTTGACAACGATATCCTCGGAAGACTGGACCTGTTCTACTGCATCCGACGTTGAGACAACATGATCAACGACAGCCTGACCTATTACTGGGTCGTCCGAAGCAAGCTGCTGGGCCAATGCCTCCTCTTGAGGAGCATTGGCCTCCTTGGCAGCCTCGAGACCATCGTCGACAGCAGGCTCGGGGGCCGGAGAAACAGCGTGAGTGGAGAGAACCGGAGACGAGGGAACCTTAGACGAGACAGGATCGACAGGCTTGACGGCAACGACAGCGGGGTCGGCAGTTGGGATGGCGAGAAGATCGTGGTAGAACGATGTAAAGACCTCGTTGATGGGCTTGAGCGGGCCGACGCCGGGCAAAGCCACGCACCCGAGGGGCTTGCGCGCTATGGCGAAAGCCGGCATTGCGCCCGCGCCCAGCATCATCGCTGTGGCGGGGAAATTACCGGGAGCGGCCATGATGGGTGGTTCACGGCCGCTTCGAGAAAAAGCAAGAGGAGAGATCGCGGCGATCTCAATTCTGTTCACTAATGTGGGCGTCAAGACATGACTTGGAGATTTTGTGCAAAAAGCGAGCGAGAAGAAAGGCGGAGAGAGGGCAGAAGTGGAGGGGTAACTGAAATCTAAGAAGGCGGTAGGGCCGCTAGGTGTGCTGCGGTGCAGTGGTATTTACTCTCCCGGAAAATTTTGAGCGTGCCGGTTGGAGGACTGGCGGGCTGGCAGTGACCGAGGGCGCCAGCAGGTGGAGCCGCCCAGGCCACAAATACTCACAGCGGCCTGTGAACAAGAGTCAATCGCTTGATGGTGGGGTGAAATGGAGGGTGGGGTTGGCCAGCCCAGGTGGGGTCTTTAGGGCACCAACCAACCTCCAACGTCCAAGTCAGCGCTGCATAAGTGTCGTGCAGAAGGCACAAGATCGTGAAACCACAGCCAAGGTGAAGGCAAGATGAGGATCAATGCCTTCAAATCGACTACTTGAGATGTTGCAAAGGCTTTAAGTGGGTAATTGAGGCATCACGATACGACATTGGGCCCCGGGAGGGAGGGTTATGTACCCGAACAGAGCGCTTTTTTTTTTTCGATGAGAGATTTCGCGGCCGTGGTCTTGGGCTCTAACAGGCGAGCGGCTGGTGATTCTACTCATTAGAATCATGCATTTGGCTTAACTCAAATGGATTACCACCAATTGGGTATTCTCGTCATGAGGGTGCAGGCAGCCCTGGGCCCTTGGCTCAGGATTATGGGCTCCGCTGCTTGCGACCCTAACCCAGGACATTCAGCATTCGATGCCGATGATGTGCCATCCTCTGCTTTCACTCCTCTAATCTGCTATCATATGCATATTTCTCCTACTACTACTTACCCTCGCTTTGTTTGATCATTGCTTTATATATTTCCCTCATCAAGTGCTGTTTTCGACGTTGAAGTCTTGTTTCCCAGGCTATGATCTAATCCAGCCCTTCTCCCTCCACGCGTTGTTTGCCTTCTCGAGTCGCTTTACGATGTCTTTGAGTCCGACATCCGTCTCAGTTCATAATGCCAGAAACACATCCAAACAATGAGCGAATGGGGGCGCAAGCACTGACATCTTTCAAGTCCAGATCTCTTCCGTTACGACACATCCAATATGTTCCTTGGTCACCGGACTGGCACTGGCATACGTGCTTACCAAGCAAGTGTCTAAAAGGGCCAAGGAGGTTATTGACCGTCGTACAACGCCCAACTCTCTTCTGGCTTGTGAGACTGCGTGAAGTCTGTGCGCAGGGTATCTTCACAAGATTACTAACAAGCGCGTCTGCAATAATGGGACTTAGATAACGCGCTGAGCTGGCCACTATGTCCCTTGTATGCCCTCATTTTTTCAGAAGCTTACAACGTCAACAAAGACAGCATTTGCAGGCTTGTCAACAGCGCTGCAAGTATGACACTACAGCACTACAGCGTACGTTGCAATACAAGCGTCATGGTCTCGCTGAGTGTATGCAGACACTTCAAAAATGGACATTTAAATCCTGTCGCTTGCCAGTTAGGATTTCTCCCTCGAACTACGGAAAGAAATCAAACATCTCAATATTGGGTCCGACTTCCTTTGAGACAACGAGCCCGAGTCGACTTCTTTTGGGACCATGAACACCGAGTTAGCAGTTACCCAACACGAACCTGAACCTGAGTGCCGCCTCTCAAGCTCCGAGACCGCCACTATCTTGGCATGGCGTTCGGGCTCGGAACCTGGAGAACCCCTCCCCGACCAATGCTTCTTGCGCTGGCAGTCTGTGGGCTTCAAGGACGTCAAGCTCAAGCTCCTGAGAACGCCAAATACGCCGCCGTTCACCTTTACGACTGAAAGAGCATCCTGGATCGTTCAGCCAGCGGTCAATCTGGCGATGGACATTCTAGCGTGTCCACGCGGCCGGAAGGTTCTAACCATGATGGTCCAGGAGCTTCCGGAGGAGATCAAGGATCCCGTCGTCTACCAGATTGGACCCAAGGCCATCGTCCAGCAGTTCCTGCTACGGCTTAGGGAGAACTTTGCCAAGGTATACATCACGGACTCCTTGCAGAGGGATGTCCAAATTTGGTCGCTTGTGTGGGGCCATGATTCGAGCGAGC
This sequence comes from Thermochaetoides thermophila DSM 1495, assembly GCF_000221225.1. NCBI lineage: Eukaryota > Fungi > Ascomycota > Sordariomycetes > Sordariales > Chaetomiaceae > Thermochaetoides > Thermochaetoides thermophila. The sequence goes on from NW_006383039.1 coordinate 638,570, forward strand.
TGTCTCGCTTTTTAACCTGGAGACCCAGCTCGGAGGTATCAGTCTTCCTACGGCGACACGTGCGTCTTTCTATGTTCTGTTTACATATTTAACCACTCTTCTAACAACCAACTAGGCTATTGAGACCGCCCTTTTTGCCTGGGACCAAGCTGGAGCCCAATCTGAAAATGGGGGCGCTACGCCGCTCGGCGTTCACGACGTTCGCAGGGTGATCTTTTTTATCGGGGTGAGCCTCGCCACTCAGCTTGTGGACACCCTCCTAGGATTGCTAGCTGGGAAGTACGGTACCGAAAAGAGCTGCCTGCCTAATTGGCAGGGGATCTTTCAGGACCGTCTCTACGGCGGCAGGCTTCGGCGCCTTTTTAACCCTATTCACTCGCGCAGGGCTCAACAGCCTGGGTTTCTGTGCATTGAAACCCAGGACAAGCGCGAAGCAATCAGGCCAGATGTTATTGATCACTTCGTGATGAGGGAATGGTACCTCAAGAAGATCGGTACGTTGCTACATCTCTTGATAATCTCGAGCGATGGAATGCGTGCTAACTCTGCATAGTTTACTTCGATCCCTGGGTTCTCGATCTCGAGTTTTGGCTTTTGTGTATTTAGATCAAATATATACCACTATTGTTGATGTTTCTTAAAAGTTAATATAGTCATGCATAGTTGCATACCTTCAATTCTATATTCGTTCAAGTCTGCTCTGGCACCACCTACCACCTGCCCAGAGTGTGCTGTCTTGACAAACTGCTTAAAGATGAGACCTTCCAACTGCGGAGATGTTTGTAATAATCTTGATATAGAATCCTATCGGCTTACTCTCTCTTGATAGTTGTTCGAACTACATTTTGGCCTAATTCGGCCCATTCACACAAAGAGATCATCCTCAATGGTTATTTCGTCAAGCCAAGGAAATGACCAACGTTGAAGCAGCCCACTTCGGATCCGATGACGTCATATTTGCCAAGAGTTTCCCACATGAAGTCCCACAACGCCAAGCCTGCGGGATGAGAGGGCGGGGACCCAAACAGGGCATGTTCTCCATTCCTCCTCAAGGTCCCACCTGAGCTTCTCATCAACGACTTCGTAAAGTCATCATGTCCTCGTTTATTTTGCCTCAGGAAAATAATGGAGGTCAAGTCTTATCTTAATTCGCTCCATGGCTTTGTGACAAACGCTGACAAAACTGCGACAGCCCGCTTTACCATTCCGTTCATCGTCAGGTTCTTTGACCCACGAAATCAGAGCAGGCGCTAAGCACTGAAGCCACCGTTTTCACGGCGACGGAGCCTGTCACGCAAGTTTGCGTATCTATAATGTCACTCTCAAGGATAAGACCCAACCGACCGGCATGACCGCATCTTCCGTTCCAGACTTTTCTTCTACTTTCTTTCCACTATACCATCCAGGAGCAGGGGCTCCAGGGAAACCTCACAGTTCACACGAGTTTGGGGCTAATTTTTTAACACCGACTATCTCGCCGGGTGCTCAGGATGATTGGGGGCTATATGGCAAACCAAGATGCGAATGCTGGAAGAGAAGCCCCAAAAATGGAGGGAAATGTTTCTTCATTCCACCATGTGTTTTAACAAGGCCACGGCCGACCTTACGAGAGTCCTGGCCAGACGATGGCCCCTGAAGAGATCGTCGAACTTTTACAAAAACCAAGGCATTTTTACGGCTCTTTCTGTATTGCGGGCAGATTAGCGGGTGCACACGACACGACTTAAAGGTGTTCATCCTCGCCAATGCCCATGTGTTTGGAGCTGATTGCCGGCGTTTCGGCTCTCCGAGGAATTTGATAGAATTGAAGGAATCAATAAGGACGGCAATCCTCCGGGGGAATCACAATTGGTGTGAGGCGTCTGAGAGTATTGTTCAGAAGGATGACGAAGCGGTGGAGAAGGCTGATCCCGTGCCGTTTAACGATGTCAGGCCCACGACTGGGTTTGTCAAGGCACCGTGAATGAATAGTTGACTGTGAGATTAGGTTTAAACTTTAATTGATGGGGCCTTTCTGATTATGATTGAGCAAACCTCTCTGGCTTGTTCACGAGGTCGGAGGAAAAGAAAGGAATTAATCCCAAGATTCTCGTCTTAGGGCTCCGCTTCCATTCTATCGTACTTGTATCTCTCTCCTGCGCAGTTTCGTCCAGGAACCCGCAACATTTCTGTCTTGGCTTTCTCCTCTATAAATACTGCATGCTTTCATCTCCAAAACTCCATTCGATCAAAGTTATCAAAGCCGGAAGTGGGTTCAGTATCCTCCATCGCAAGTTTCGGATTAAACGCTTTGATTTGATGCTTGATCAGTCCCTCTACATACTGGGTTGATCGACCTTTTCATCACATCAGGAACAGCGGCAAACATTGGAGCTGTCAGGGCAACCTCATATAGTAGCATTAGGGAGAGTATCTACTTCATAACGACCCATCTCTCAATACCAATCCAATCGGCGTTCTGGTTAACTTTATGTCTGCATCTAATGAATGCATCGTTATCATCTTCCCACCACTTCACAACAGCAATTCCCATCACGAGCAAACCCCTTAGCTCCACGGCTCCCGACCTCCCTGACCACCAGGCGGCGGAGGAGGAGGAACGGCACCGCCCCGATTGCCGCCAACCTGAGGAGGGGGTGGAGGAGGGGGGGCAGCACCGCCACGGTTGGCTCCATCGCCGGCGCCGACGATTACAGGAGGACGTTGACCGTTAACCTGGCCACCGGGGGTGGCAACCTGGCGGTTTATGTTTGGCGGCAGGGGAGGGGGAGGGACGCCATTCCGGTTACCAGCTTGGGCACCAGGAGCAGGGGGAACACCGTTTTGAGTACCACCGGGACGAGGGACGTTCTGTCCGTTGTTGACGGGGAAAATGTTCTGGTTGTTGTTGGTTGGCGGGGAAGGAGAGACCTGACCCCGGTTTCCCGGGACAGGAGTATTCCTGTTACCGGCCTGGTTACTGCCAGGAAGAGGGGGAGAGGGGACTCCATTCTGCCCCCGCTGAGGACGGACCGCATTCCCATTTGGCGGCAGCGGTGCAGTCTGTGTATTCCCAGGAGAAGCAAGCGCAGCCTCGGCGTTCCTAATACCGGGACGGGGAGGCGGGGGGGGAGGAGCAGCCGGGAAGGCAGGGGCACGAGCGCCGCCGGGGGTGGGAGGAGGCCGGGCGACGCGAGGAGGAGGAGGAGGAGGAGGACGGGCGACGCGGGGAGGAGGCGGGGGAGGACGGCTAATGGCACCGACAATTTGGCCAATTGTGCCGAGGAGGGAGTTGGTGCGAGGAGTTGGGACTGCAGCCGCCTGGATGGAAGATGTGTCGCGTTGTTTGTTGCGGTTGCGGCCGCGGCCGCGGCGGCGACCGCCTGTACCGGCGCCATTGTCATTACCAGTGTTGGTGCCAGTGCCAGCGTTATTATCATTGTTGTTGGTGTTGCCGGCAGCAGCTCCTCCGCCAAAAGCAGCAGCCTCGAAACCACAGCCTTGCTTTCCAGCTTGGGTCTGGGCACCGACTCCAGAGCAAACACCGATGGTTTCGGCGCCGCGGGGGAGGATAGCACAGCAGCCTGAGGCACAGTCAGCAGCGCCAAGGCACTGGCCACCGATGAACTGGATACCGGCGCCGTTGCCGATGTTTTTCTCCCCGGCAGGGTCGGGAAGGTTCTGCCGGGAGGAAAGGTGAGGGGCAGCCTGGACGGCAACGAGAGACAGCGCCAGGCTGCTTACAACGTGGCCAAGCTGAACCATGTTGGAAGAAGGAGTTGAGCACAGCTTCAACGAAGGGAAGATGGAAGGAGTATTGAGAAAGGAGTGTCCGTCCAGACGGCACCAAAATTGAGACAGAGAAGAAGGGACACCAGGTCCTGGGAAAAGTAAAGACGATGATGAATAATGGTTGAGAACCTGTTGGCTAACTGTGCCAATGAGGAGAGGAAAACCATGGACGAGGAGGAAGATGGCTGATATTTATGCACCTCGTCCATCGTCAAGACGAGCTGGATGTCGACCTCTTGCGACTTCTTCCTGAGACTTTTGCAAGGCAGGGAGCAAGATAGCTTTGTCGGAAGCGGCTTTTCCTCCATCATGTTGGCTCGACATCCCCACAATGCTGCCGGAGAGTAGGAGATCAGTGGATGCTTTGGTTACAAGTTTTCATTCGTCTCAGACTCTACTGATAGACTGCGCGCCTAAGTTGCATGTCAGCACTAACACCGCAATGTTCGGCAAGTGGACGGCCCACTCGGCGACATCGTGATCGGAACAACGGCATTATGAAGCCAGGTTAGAGTTGTCAGAGAAGACTTTGAAGCGCTAAGGGTCATCAGCACAAAGTAGTCCCATCAGGGGTCTCTATTTACTGATAGACTGCGCGCCTAAGTTTCATGTCAGCACTAACACCGCAATGTTCGGCAAGTGGACGGCCCACTCGGTGACATCGTGATCGGAACAACGGCATTATGAAGCCAGGTTTAGAGTTGTCAGAGAAGACTTTGAAGCGCCAAGGGTCATCAGCACAAAGTAGTCCCATCAGGGGTCTCTATTCCAAGCTGTCTCGATTATCACACACGTCTCAAAGAACTTTTCAGGCCCACCAACATCGCGTAGTGTGTGCCTTGCTTTCAGCTGTAACATCGCGAAGAGAGAGTCGAGACCTAGACCGGTCTTTCGGCATTGTGAGGGTAGAGGCCGAGGAAAGCCGGATCGGGACGCAGAGGACCGTTAAAACTGTTGGAATACTTCCAGGCAGGAACCACAAAGTTTCAGATGATTGTCTGGTGTCAAATGTCAGTCACAAACGTTGGGTCTTTCATGAATCAGTGACGTGATGAAGAAATCGGCATAAAAGACGTTGGTCCAGCACGTTCAGCCTTGTGGGGCATCCACGTGGATGTGCAAGGAAGCTAAAGACGTGGCGTTCTTGGTATGGCTTGGCGAACTACTACCCCACACTCCAGGATCCAGCACGCATCTGAGGAGGGCTTTTCGACCCTTGTGACATGTCACTATCGCCACCCGGGCTTCTGAGTGTTGTCTCGGATCTCAAGGCACCGGTTTCACTGTAGAGGTCATCTGAAGTCTGGTTTTAGACTGGTACAAAACAAGACGAGATCGCGGTGTTGCAACTGTCCTGAGTTTGACAGCGGCACTTCCCGTGTGTAACCCACGATAAGCTGGCCGGAAATCTCGATGCCGTGTTTCATGCGGCTCTTGGCAATTTCGCCCATCTTGGGGCGGCACAGTGAGATTTGCGAAACGTCGCCATATCATGGCGGGCAGACTGCAAGATACCGTACTGACATCTGGAGCACAGTCACACCACAGCTAATGGTCGGGAATTTCTGCAAACAAACTCCAACAGATTGCCTGAAATTTGGAAAAATAAAAACAGGTGAAAGATATACTAGAATAAAAGGTTCATAATCACGTCCAACCCGGATTTCGCTGGTCGTCACCGGCCCAACTACTGACCGGGCCCTCAGTGGGTTAACTGGGGCAAAGCGGACGCGATGCCGTACTTTCCACTGTGTATGGTCGTACATACCAGTAAGTCCCGAAAACTTGACTGATATGAGCAGATATGAGAGGAAGGATCATGTTGAGTTTGCCCAGCGTCAGTCTTCCCAGCCCCCCGCAGAAACCCTTGCTTCAGGGCTTGTGCCTGGGCTGGGAATATCAATACTAACCTGCTTGCGGCCGGCCTTGGCATCGGCCCAACATGATAGCCGAGGACCCACACAGGCCGTCGCGCCAAGACTTCCGTTAAAACCCTATCCGGCAAAATTTTTCCTTGAGCTGTTCCACGAACAAACCTTCGTGACAGACCCTCGAGTAACACTGCCAAAGAATGTCAACCCTCAATGCCGGTGCCTCTGCTGGTGTAGCTGGCACATTCTCCTGGCAATTTTATTAAGGTAGGGACAACGCGCGTTTCTCTGTGAACAGCCGATCCTCTTTTTTGGGCCTCAGATGAGCCCACGCTTCAAGTGTCAAAAGTCATCTTGTAAATAACCACGCAGCGATCCTTCACCAACCGCTCGCCGTCAATGAGCCCCTCCCTCGGAGAGCCTTCTTGCTCCTGGCACGTCATGTGTTGGGTTCCGGAAGGGGTTGGCGTTTCGCTTGCTGCAAGAATAACAAATTCCTGGGTCGTCATAGTCCGCGCCTCTGCTTTCTCCCCAGAGGCGAGGCTCCAATTAGCCCGACATTTCTCGTAGTTCACAGTTGTCCTTTTTGTCTTGTAATGTGCAGACTGTTAAGTCTGCACATTGTCACTGGTTGGAAATCTTCCAGACATGACTGGGCGAATGTCAAACGGTTCTTGGCTGGATGCGTCTTTCTAGCTCGTCCCGCTGTTCCTCGACGCGTCATACCTCTTTCCAGGAGATCAGCCGAAATGCGGCATGCTCGTGCTTTCAAAAACTTGATCTACATAATTTTCCAGCATGCGCTTTTCTGGGATTCTAAGCATCGGACGATCTGGCGAAGAACATGTTCTTGATGTCCTTGAAGGATCAGAATGTTGTGCTTTACTTCAAGGTAAGACTGACTTCGTAGTTTTAGGACGTTGGTCGCATATGTTGATGTGTCGTGACTCTGGGAAGTAGTTTCTGCTCGACCACCTCAAGATGTTTAGAGTAGTGTACACGCCAACAGAAGGTGACGCTATCCAGAACTACTCGCGCATCTTCAGAAGTCTCGAAGGCGTCTACTTGAACATCAACGAGATTGACCGAATACACCATGATCTCTCATTGTGGGGGACAGCAGATATCGACTACATCCTAGTTACAGACGGCGAAGAAATCCTCGGCATAAGCGATCAAGGCTGTGGTGGCATCCTCATATCTGTCGCAAAGCTCGTTCCCATGACCTTTTGCGGCGGGATACACCCGAACCGCGTGTTACCCGTAGTCCTCGATTGAGGCATCGACAATAAGGATCTCCTTGCCGATTCTTCGTACTTAGATCTGAAGGAGAAGCGAGTCCTGGGAGCAAGATACGACCAGTTCCTCGACACCCTTGTCACATCGGCGAGTGGGCTATATCTAAAGGCTTGTATATACTTTGAAGATTTGGCGTTGGATACGGCAAGGGGTGTCCTTGCTGGATGGGAGGATACATGCTCAATATCAACGGCAAGACGTCCTGTAGAAAAGTGGAGGCCGCGAATTCCATGCCTCAATGATGACATCCAGGGAACGGGATGTGTCATTGCTGCCATGATTGCCGGACAGCATGTGACGAAAATGGCCTAAGAGACACCCGCATGGCTGTGTTTGGAGCCGGGACAGCAGGAGTTGGAATCGCCGATCAGGTTGTTAATGCCATCATGAGCAAGCTGAGAGAGCAAGCAGCCGTCAACAAGATTTGGTATGTACCTTTTCTTACACTTCGACACCTTCCAGTTACTCACCATGTAAACAGGCTCGTCGACAATCCCGGGCTCCTGAGTGACAAGACAAAAGACATATCTGAGGCTCAGAAGGTATACGCGCGCTCGAGCTGGAATCGCGAGCAATCCGACTTCCTTGAGGCAGTCAAACAGGATAACCCGAACATTCTGGTAGGCACATCCACTGTGCTCAGGACCCTCACCGAAGATATTGTTCCTGCAATGGTAGGAGGGAAGGAGGGCCAATCATCCTTTCGCTCTCCAACTTAACACGGCTGCACGAGGCAGTACCCAAACACTTGCTCCGCTGGACAAAACGGCAAGGCATTGGTAGCGACGGGGAGCCCGTTCAAACCGGTCAGGGGTCCTTGGAAAACATATGAAAAGGAGGTTTAACTCGAGTTGGCAGAATGCAATAACAACATTCTCTTTCCAGGCATAGGCCTTGGCGTTGTTTTGCACGAGCAAAGCTCATCACTGACAAGATGCTCATCGCGACTGTGGAGAATGGTCGAGCTGAGCCCTGCACTGTGGGACGGCACTGCACCCTTGCTGCCAGGTGTGAATTATGTGCGTGAGGTAAGTTTGCGAGTTGCTCAGAAGGTAATTCAGGCTGCTGTTGAGGAGGGCGTTGCAACGGCAGAAGGGACTCCTGAGGACGTCGGTGAGTTGGATGCTGGATCAAGAGCAGATGTGATATCCGGTTTACCGGCCGTTGAAGTATGTCGAGGCTGAGGGCACCAGCTGCCAGGCAAAGGGCGAGCTGCGTGTTGTTAGTAGCATACTGCATTAAGAGTGAAAATGAACTGATACCAAACAATAGACTGCTTGATGACCTGAGTTCGCTCTCGCGCCTATGTCGCTGGTATCGACGATGGTAACGGTGGGGCACACATGGTATCCTGACTGCTAGTTAGGGTCTTGAGGGTCTGCCCCACGTGACTACCCACAGCCCACTGCAGCCAAGTGAAAGCACTGACCACCCAAGTAGGGTTTCCGATCCACACCAAAAATTATCGCGAGGTGCCGCCAATTTCCATACTTGCCCTTGTGTCTCCCGAAATTTCGACCTATCGTCAAGTCGCCTTTTCCGCAATCAGACAGTCACAATGGCCAAGCAAAAGTGAGTCGAGCGCGCCGTGATGCTTGTCTGCGATTTCCGAAGCGCCTGCCGGCCTTCTCGAACGAAACGCTGCCGCACGGGCTGCATTGAGGGGAGTAAGAAGAGGAAACTAGGATGAGCCAAAAACATTGCGAGGGAATGGCCAGCGGAAGCTATCGAGGAATCGCAGAAAAATTCCTTATTTTGGCCCCTCTTGCTGACCAGATGTCGAAAATAGGCGCGGTGCCCCCGGTGGCAAGCTCAAGATGACCCTCGGTCTGCCTGTGTACGTGAAAACCCACCTAACGTTTCCTAGATAGAGCCTTCCCCGACTGCCTAGCCAAGAATTGCTTCCGAGAGACGCTAACTCGCGACGAACAGCGGCGCTATCATGAATTGTGCCGACAACTCGGGCGCCCGCAACCTGTACATCATCGCCGTTAAGGGTGCTGGTGCTCGCCTCAACCGCCTGCCCGCTGGCGGTGTCGGCGACATGGTCATGGCGACCGTCAAGAAGGGCAAGCCTGAGCTGCGGAAGAAGGTCCATCCCGCCGTCATCGTCCGCCAAGCCAAGCCGTGGAAGCGCTTCGACGGTGTTTTCCTCTACTTCGAGGACAACGCTGGTGTGGTACGTATTGCTTGGGGCGGCTTTGCTGGTTCCACCTGATGATTTCTCAATAGAGGGATGGCTAACGTCTGCAGATTGTCAACCCCAAGGGTGAGATGAAGGGGTCGGCCATCACTGGCCCTGTTGGCAAGGAGGCTGCTGAGCTGTGGCCCCGTATTGCCAGCAACGCTGGTGTTGTCATGTGAAGGGTTACTGGGGCAAGTGATGGGTTTTTGGCGCTTGGGGTTTCGAGGGACAAACGATTCTGTTGACCGGTAATAGTCTTCCGCTATAGACGAGGAGGACACGGACGATACTTCACCATGGGCTGGTTGGGTTGGCTGGGTTTTGCCACGGAGTCATACCACTTCTGCATGATACACAGGTCAATGAATCAGCTCTTCGATCCCAGGAATGGCTCGTGTCAGCTCGGTGTTATGATCGGCGGTATTTAAACCTTAAGAGAAGGGCTGTTCCAGTAATTGCCGACGGGCGGGAAGCTCTATGAGAGGCAGCGTTGCAACGTTCGGTCATGTCATCTTGGACAGCAGAATCAGGTTTTTGCCAGAAACCCTCGGCAAGGCTGGATCTCTACTAAATAACTATGTGCATACTAATACTTACAGAACATAGCCCCCCCTCTATTCACAACGTCCTGAAACTCAACATCCTCCTTTCCCTGTCCGACACCCTCCGATTGACCGCTAAACTTTGCCATTACTCACTTAACTAAAGGTAACACAGAAAGCCTTTTGGTATTCCTAACCACCACCATTGTATTGTCTACAGCAGCTATTCTGCAGCAACTCCTAAGCCCCTAGCCCCGTATCTTGTCAATTCCGCCCCCTTCTCCTTTCCGGACTCTCAATTCCTATACTTGGACTCGGCTCCAACTTCAGTCAGCCGCAGTGCCCTCGATTGACTTGCGTTGGGAACATTGCTCCTTTATATAGATAGGATCTCATTGCTTATCACCGCCGAGCATCTTGCAGTTACTGTGATGGAAGTAGGTTCCAATGTGAATTGTGTTGTGGAGGGGGTGTTGGTGACCGCAAATGTGATGGGTTTGGATGGGCCGGCATATGCTTGGAGTTGCAATTGCTTGTAAATGTATGGGCTATGAATCATGGTAGTTGTTGAAGGTTAGGAAGAGGAACTTGGAGGTGACACCTGCAGTTTAGAGTGCTTGAAGCCTGGTTCTCTATAGGTAAACAGCCCTGCTTAACAAACAATAGTGAATAGGACAAAGAGTCGCACACTGTTCTCACAGTCAGCAATAATCAAAGAAAGGTTTCAGTTCAGGGGCTGTTTCAAGACTGCTAATTCACCACGTTTCAGGACTGCGACCATTATTTCTTGTGAACAGGATAAAGGCATGATAGTGGCTGCATAGGCAGTTAGCCGGATTTCTGCGCACCTCTTTTCTGATTCTATAACTCCACCTCTATTGCCCTTCAGGAACTTTGGCTACTTTGACTATCTCAAAAATGGAAAGAGAGATGACTTGGAGAGAGGGTTGGGAGTAAGCACTAGTTTGAAATCTCCTTAACCACTGGAGGTAACCTTCCAGGCATGTACAGCTCAAGTTAAAATTTAAAGTTGTACCTTACCGCAGTTACTTAAGGTGAAGCTCCTTGCTAACTAGCACAATCAGTCCATCACTGCATCTCGGCAACACCTTCCTACCTTTCTAGGAGTTTAAGAAGCAATCCCTGCCCTGTACCCAGAAGACCCAACCATGCTTCCCTGATAGGCGGTGGAATAATATGTCACTATCCGGCTTCTTGGTCTTGCAACTAGGGCATTTATCGGTCATATAGTGCAGAGCAGTTAGGTCCACGGTCTTGCAGTTGTTGCCAGCCTTGGAAACATCGCACTCCTCTTTGCGGATGTTGTAGATTGCGTATTTACAGCCACAGGCGTAGTAGACTGGGGCGTATCTGCACATGGTTGGTGATAACAAATGATGGATGTGCAGATTGTGTTGGTTGTGGTGGGTTGTTGTCAGAGCGGTCATGCTGCAGACTCTTCTGTCTTGATTCCAATGACATCAATGCTATGTTACTAGCCATGAAATTCTGTGAGAACTGCGAGAAAACTGCCAGCGTGGCAACATGACGAATTTCAGGTTGGGATATTGGACAGTTTATGCAAGAACAAATTGATACATCTGCATGATATCCAGTTAGGTCAGAAAGAATCGCAATGCACTTTACGTAGTCTTTGTCCTGGTCGGAGTAACTTATTTTAAGCTAGACATCAGAGAGTGTTCATTAGTTTTATGCTTTTATGGACTTGATGCAACATACAATAGCACGTCACAAGCATGGATTGTCAAGCTTTTCGCTACAAAGTCAAGGGGCAGTGTATCCCATTTCCCTCGTAGTTTTCTTTTGCCATATCCATCTTCAAGGATTACGACACTCAGCCCAGCCTTAGATGTTCCCTCACAGTCGCCCAAGCTGGGTCCATAGCTAACAGGTAGGCTTAAGAGTTGTGGAAACAGTGATCAGGTGGATTAAGCAGCATGAATGTTGGGCACCAATCACCAATCTTAGCTGGCTCATTTATCTCAACTTGCTAGTCGGGTGGACAGTCGTCGCTCTTCTCGAGAATTTACTCGCAGCGGCAAGCCACTCTTCTTCGTCCAGGATGTGTATTAAACTGTGCGCTTTCTGCTTGTGCTTCCAGCACATGTCTCCTCAAGTGAAAGTATTGAGTAAGGTAATGATCGAAAAGGAAACCAAGTATCCGTTTAATGTTTGTTCAGTGATTGTCACATGGACACGGCAGTCCAAGGAGAAGATGTATCACTGACAGCCAGCATATATAACACCGGTGACACAAGAGCTGGGAAGGGCAAAGACATATCTGATTGGTAGAGCCCGGGAAATATAAGGTGGTAACAAGAATGAGTTAGATAACCTTGCCACGCTGAGGAACCCCTGAAGATTGCAGGAGACTGCGAGGTATTCACAAGGGCAAAAGGATTTTATAAAGGAAGCTACTGGGACACGATGAGGGATTTCTCTTGGTTTTCCTCTCCCCAACACAAGGACACCGAGGACCAGGAAAGATTATTACACGTATTACTTGACTTCGCTGTGCACCCCACATCCGTCAGTGGCCATCATCTAACCATTTGACCCATTGTTGGTCCCTGCCTGCACCAGACCAAGTCACCCGTTACAACATTGCCCTCTTTGATGAAGTTCCATGTTTGGTAAAACTTTGTGTAAAATAGATCTTGGTATATTCCAGGCCACGGTGCCATAATTTGTTTTCGGACTTGATACTGTCTTTGATTGAAACAAGACGTTATCATGGCTTTCTCTCAATATCTTGCTGCAAGCACTGAGAGTGAGCAAGGAAGATTTTAGACTTTGGCGCTAGCTTGTACTGCTGCTTCTCGCTGGACAGGATGACACAATGGTAATGTTTATGATGTGTCCTTTTCCACGGCATTTTTCGTTTGCTGAAAACCTTGTGTCTTGCAAATTTGGCCCACATAGGTATATGAGCAACTCTGTAACATATCATTAAATTCCATTCTTGCTTCAACAATGTCCATCCCTTTGCTATACCACTTTAAAAAAAGACAAATTACAAACTCATGCCCTGACAACCCAGCCCAATGCAGCCCATACAAGTTCTATAAATACCAACATACACACGAAGAAAAAAAAAAACCCGACCCATGAAAAACCATATCATAACCCGGGCATTCATCAACGTAACATCATACCGATCTCCGCAAAAACCTAGACCTTATCCGGCGCCATCCAGAGCATGCTCGTCATGCTCAGCTCCATCAAGCCCTTCTTCTTCCTCTCCAGCTTAGCCTGTACTGTTCGCATATACTCCCTCTCCCACATCTCCACAAACGTGCAATTATCAAATACCCCAAGCTTAGCACTCTGCACGGTGCTCCAACCGCCCTCACTCAAATCCAGCCCTGACACGCCCGGCTGATACCGTTCGGGATGGACAATTTCCATCGTGACCATCTGCACCCCGGGTGAGCCAGTCAAACTTGGGATCGTGACATCTACGCTCCCTGGATCCTCCCACAACCTTTGTGCTTCCGCACATATCTGATCCTGAGAATTAATTCTTGGATCACTTGCCAAATCAACCCAACACCGCCCCCCCTGCCCCGATGGCGTGACTTCCACCAAAATCCTTGCAATAAACCCAGACTTGATATGCTGCGACCAAAATGCCACTACGGCCAACTGACACACCACCAACCGATACAACGCCGCCCGATTCTTACTCATCATCCTCCTCACCTCCTCCTCATCCATCTCTGCGCCTCCAGCACCCGTGACCGACACCGCCCCGACCTTAACAACATTCGCCTTGCGATCAAACGTGGCAAACTTCCCTCCTAACCCACATACCTGGACAATCTCATACCCAGGCGAAAAGACGTCCGTCGCCCGCAAGAAAATGATCTCCTCCCTCTGCCGGAGTCTCGCAATTTGCTCCGTTACATTTGGGATGTATATCCTCTTGTTTTCACACTTCCCCTCTTTCAACACCGATACGGGGACAAGCAGTGCCTCTGACGAGGGGGCCCCCAATGTGCCGGGCTTGACGCGCAGATAAACATTCGGAATAGCCGTCACAGAAAGTGGAATCGCCAGCCGATGGGACGGGTCACTCGATAAATGGCAGGGCAACAATGCCAAGACATATCGTGCCCCCCCAGCGGGGTCGGGTAGAAGCGGCAGGGTGATGTGCAAGCCCTTGTTGGTCATAGAGTAATCTGCCACGCCGGCGGGGGCATTGACTTCGGGAGATTGCGGGACGATGACGAACTGCATATTGGCGAAATCATCAGGGGAGCGGGCGAGGATGGGGGTTGCGCCGGCGAGATTTTCATCGCTTTCATCATCCGCTTCTTCGTCGAGGCAGAGGGCTGAGGGAGGGAGGGTGTTTGTATGCCGGGGTTTGGGACCTAGCAGTTGGTTGAGGATGCCCCATGCAAAAATGGAGTGGTCGTCGGAACGCTTAATAATCTCCTCTTGCAACCGCTGGAACGCTGCCTCGGCACCCTCGCCGTAGACAATAGGCATGTGTATTCCGAACAGGCCCAGCAAGGAATACGCGACATCCTCCGGCCTGGACGCCTGCCTCCCTGCTGCCCAGGCCAACCGCTGCGCGATACTCGCCTTATGCACCAATTTCGGCTCAATGAGCGTCACCTCATCAATCTTGGTCACCCTCGCCACATGCTTCACCAAACTGGACTTCGTCCCCAACAGTTTCCAACCCTTCGCATAAAAAACCAATTTTTTCGGTGCCAATAACTCAGGCAACGTCCACGCGCGCTTGAACCACCGACTCATATTAAACAGATCCAGCCACGTGCGATATCCCTCAATGTTATCATCTGCTTGCACGTCGGCCAAATAGGCGTAGCATATCCCTGCGCGCGAGTACCACTGAAAAGCAGAGTTGATGGCCTCAGACACGTCGGTGCTGCTGGTGCGGTCGATACACGCAGTGTCAACCCAAACGTATTCGAAGCCGTCCTTTTCGGCTTGCTCGACTGCGTAGAGAATTTTTTGGTAGCCAGGCTTGAGTTCAGCGGGATGGGGGCCAGTGTTAGTGGATTGATGGGTAGAAGCTGATGCTGCAGCTTGGGCGAGGACTTCGAGACTGCTGTACCGCTGGTGATGACTCTCCCCATTTCTATTCGCGCGCTCAATTTCGTAGGACTCGGAGTACCCGTTCGTCGTCGTGCTCGTCGTGTCTTTCAGGGCAGGCAGGTTCCTAAGAAGATTATTCCCGATGCTGGGTGATGTTTTCCCCCGAAAGGCCATTAACATGCTAGTCAGCAACATCAAACGCATGGTCTCGGTGCTGTCGAGCGACGGACGTCCTGTCGAACTATGCCCGTTGACGCCGTTTACCCCGCTGATCGGCTCATGGTGGTGATGGCCTTGTGTCAGTAGAGGGGCGTTGTTCCGACGGGCTTCGCGCTGGGCCTTGCGGTGCTGGGCGATGCCCTGCAGGTCTTGGGCCGTGACTTCATCATTCTCTGGACCCCAGACGTGGGAAAGGATAGCGTAGGGCGGGACCTTGTCGTCGTGGAACTCCTCGACCTCGCGAGTCAGCACGCTGATGAGCTTCATTGTGGTGTGGATGTTGTTGATTCGATCTCAAACTGGCCGTGACCAGTTGATGACCAGAGGGTGGTTTTTTTTTTGAGTGTGTGTCTGTCAGCTCCAGCCTAGGTCATGATCTGAATTCAGAGATGGCGGTCTGGTCTGATCTGTAGACTCCAGTCTCTAGAAAGGTGGTGAAGAACTTCTTGACTTTACGGACCCGTCACCGCCCGTGGATCCGCCTTTTGGTTAAATATGCCCCCCCTTCGCCCATTCCCCATCTCCCATTCCCCTCCGCCATTCCCATTCGCGGAGACGTTTTCCTGCATCTGCAGTCTCCAATGTGCCCCATCATAAGTCTTCCGGCCGTCATTCGCCTCGATGGCCGGTCTGCGGCTTGCGGGCGGCGAGCAAGCGGTGTCGCTCGCGTGCCCTGCCCTTGCCCTGCCCAAACGCAGTGGCACTAAAAACACATGGCCCAATCAGACATCGCTTTGTCTGCATCGCTGGCGCAACGCCGATCCCATTGAAGAGACCCAGCAAACCGGCCAAGCAGCACCAGTGTTTGGTTGGGCTTGATCGGGCATCGATTCCATCGCAAAGCGGGTCCACTTCAGTGATGAGGAGCATTCAAAGTAGGCGTTGGAGGATGCGGAGAACTGAGAGGAGAGCAGGATAGCCACCCGAGGGGAAAAAAAAAGAAGTCCTTGCCTTCTTGGGAGTGGGTCGGGCTGTTCTTGCCAGGGTTAGCATCAAGCCCTGTTCATCAGCCGGAGAACTAGATCTTGCCTTTTCTGTCGAGTCGAGGGATGGATGCTTCCTTCCTGCACTTTCACATGCATACAATCACCCCTAGTCGCCAATGTCGATACCACCGGCGCCAACGCTTGCTGACTTGTCCATGTCCTTATCCATTCTTCCATCCCCAACTATGGAAGGAAACCCCGTCACATTCCGCATGCACATCAACAAATTTCCCTCTGCCTGCTGCTGCCTCGCTAGCGTCTACTTAGCGCAAACTGCAAAGTGACTTTTTTGCGTGCCGATCCCGTCCAGTGGTCACTGTCGTTGAGGGCCTGCGCAAATCGATGGGTGACTTCCAATTCGAGCGTTAATCTGGAGAATCGCTGCGTCACACTGGTCACACTGGGGGGCTAATGGGCCATGCCGGCTGACGGGCCGCTCGGGAGCCGCTCGGGAGGGGACAGATGGCTGAGTTCCTGAGCGGAAGGCATGAACTGATGGCTGCATTAACTGCAGTGGCCCGTTTCTAAAGCGCTGCGCCCATCACCCACCGAAGGGAACTGGACTGCAGGTGCTATGGTAATTCTACACCTAAGTGCCCTGGATTGATAAGATTGATGGCTCCAAGTTCTGGTAGCGATAGATTGGCCATTGGCTTGGGATGGCAACTCACTAGAGACATAACATGTGGGTAAATAAGGATCTCGCTTGTGAGAGGCAGAATTGGCTCCCAAGTTGCACATCCATTTCCCGAAGACCCAGCACCCTCTTCCTCGTGTCTCCGTCCGGTTGCTGCGGGACGACAGATTTGTTGACTCGAAATTTGCCCCTGAGAGTCCGAGACACTATACCGCTACATAGGCACTCACACAACAGCATATCTTGTACACACCAAAAATGCCTTAGTGTTTTATCTACTAGCCCGTTGACAATTTACATAGTTAAACTGCCACTACAAATGTAGCCTATCGTACCTGAATGTTAAGTATGCACGCGCAAAGAAAACCCAAACGCCACTCATTACGGATCTATCCAGTCTTTTCCAATTCATGATCCCACCCACCAACCAAATCGCTTGCCATTGACATGCTTGACAATGCTTGAAAACCCTCCAGTCCATGCCATGCGATGCAGTCCGTAGCAAGTAGTCAATGTACATGTGTATCGTTTTCTTCTCTTATCCCAGGCCAGCCAATTCTTTCGTACTCCTTTCCTCTTTTATAGTACTCAATCAAGCCCTTTTCAACAGAAGTAATCCAAACAGAAAGACTCAAATGAAAATGCAACTGTAATGAATAATTAAGCCGTCACTGTGAGTACTGTTACGTAGCTGTTGTTGGGGTTGTCCATGGCGAAGAAATCTCGCTCTGTTGCTCACTCCTCTCATTGGGACTGACCTTGATCAAAGTGAACTGTGGTAGGTAAGCGAGACATCTTGGGTGAAGAGGTAGAGCCGTGATGGCTCAAGGTGCTGCGCGTCATCGTCGTCTAAACTCGAAGCCCTTCCTAATCTAAGGCATTCTCCCAATACCAGGGTGCTGCTGTCCATGAGGTTGCTGCGGTTGCATCGGGGGAGGAAGTTGTCCATGCTGCATGCCATACTCAAGCATTCTCTGGCCGGGCATCAGAGGTTGCTGCATAATCCCATGAACTTGGTGCTGAGGAGGGTGCATTGTCAGCCCGCCAACAGAACCCCGCGGAAGCGCAAGCGGACCACCAGTCAACGAAGCAGGGGTAGTAGGATCAGAAGGGCCGGCTGAAGAAGGGGCGCTGTCGGTATTGGAAGGGGCCTGGTTCGTGCCGTTGCCGTTCTGAGAGGTGTTGTTGTTAGAGCTATTGTTGGCGTTAGCAGCTGCACGCTCGGCCTTCTTGTTCGCCAGGGTAGTGCGACGCTTCTCGACGGCGCCTTGCATTTCGCCCGAGGCCCACCGACCTGTTCAGTGTTAGGATTGTGGTCACAAGGTCAATATAAGAGTAAAGGAGGAACTTACGTCTCATCGACCAACTCATCTTCTCACTCTTGGTCATCTCCGCATAAGGCTTATCGAAGTCCCCATTGACGACGCCACTTCCGGCGCTGGCACTAGCACCAGAACCATTCTTCTCACCAGTAGAAGCGGCAGCGGAGCTCTTCCTGCCCTTACCCTTCCCACCAGTACCATTAGCAGGCGTCTGCGCGCGCGAAGTCGACCCAGACGCAGAAGCCGACCCATTCGAAGTACCGTTCCCAGTCTGGCCCGGAGGATTGGTGATCTTGATCTTAGTAATCGGCTTCTTGACTGATGGCGGCGGAGGAGGAGGGGGTGTAACACCGGGAGGGAACGCGGGGCTAGCATTAAAGGTATGTAAGTAGGGACCTTGAGCAGGTTGATGGGCAGCTTGTTGCGGCATGTGCTCGACGACCATGGGGCCGGTCATGAAACTGTGGTAAAACTTCGATGCTGCAATCGGCTGTAGGTGCGGGCTGCCGGGGGCAGACTGAGCTGCAGTCTGGGCAAGTTGTTGGTGTTGGGGGTGCATCGGAACTTCAGGTTGATCTTGAGCAGCCGGCTCCTTGCGACGCTGACGTCTGCGAGGCTCGCCGTTGTTCTCGCTATTGGTGTCTTGCTTAACTGTGCCACGACCACGCCTGCGTGGTTCTATCTCGGGGTCATTTTCCAGCGCAAAGTTGCGCCTCTTCTTTTCTCTCAGCGAGTAAGTCGACTCGACGGTATCATTCGTGTGCTCTGACGACGCGGTGCTGGGTCTCGACTCTTGCTGCTGCTCAACAGTCTGTCCATACAAGGTCTCTTGTCCAGCGTTGGCCCCCCGACCGCGCTTCCCAAAACCAGCCGGAACAGAAGTAGGCGCCTCTTGCTTGGCAGCAGCAATACGACCGCGTCTGCGGCCCTTCGGCTTGGTCTCAACCTCGTTCTCATCCTCAGTCTGGTTTGCGTCTTGAGCCTCAGCCATGACAGACTCCTGATCGTCACGGTCAGCCTGGGCCTGAGCGGCAGCGGTGGCCGCAGCAACAGCAGAAGCCGGCGGACGGCCTCTCCTGCCCTTGCGAACGGGCTGCTCAACATTCTCAGCCGGCGCATCAGCCTCTTCACCCTCACCATCCAGCGGCGTGGCAATCCTCTTGCGTCTCTGCCTACGACCCCAAGGGAGACTCGGCAGCGGTGTACCTGCGCGACTGACATCCTTGCTTTCATTAACATACCGCGGCTTGCGCGTCCGCTTTCCCTCAATAACGTTATCCTCAGCCAGTTCAGCCCCCTTCTCAGTCCGCTTGCGCAGGCGATTTTCGGGCATCTCCCAGCGCTGCTCCTCGGGATTTTGCCTTCCGACCATCGACGGGTGGTTGTTATGCTTGAAACCGTAGATCTGGGCCATCAGGCGGTCCTCTTCACGCTGGTGTTCCAGGACAGGGTCATCGACATACGGCTTGGGGGCGCGCACGCCACGAATCTCGTAGGGAGTCGGTCCCTTGACAACATCGTCGAAATGACGGCGCCAGTGCGGCGGGTCGTCAGCCTTCTGGCGGTTCTCCCAGTTGACGATGGTCTTGTCGTTGGCCTGGCGACGTTTGGCGTTATCCTCGTCGTCGAGAATCTTGCGCAGCTCGTTGTACTCGCGCTGGTAGACGTCCATAGTCTCAACGGCGGCAGCAAGCGTGCTGTAGAGCTTGTCTGAGTCCATTTCTTGGTAGTTCTCGAGGGCCTCGACAAACTCGTTTGGATCGCGCAGCTTGGGGAAGAGGTACTGCTTGCGAGGCAGACGAGTGACTTCGATCGGTTCCACCGGGCTGTCGGGCTTGAGGGCGGGGCTGTTGGACACGGTCGCGGTGTCTTGTTCCTCGTCAACAGCGTCTTCTTGGTTAGCTTCGTCCTCAGCAGCGGCAGGGGATGGAGCGGCAGTGGGAGCTTGGGAGTCGTCCTGAACCGACTCCTCGACGTCTTTGCGTTTGGTTGCCGACTTCTTGGGCGCAGGGACTTCCTCCTCCTCGTCAGCCGGCGAGATCCCACCAGGTTGGTCAAGGTTCTTTTGTGCCTCGCGATACCGCTTCGCGCAGACGTTGTTGAACTCGACCAGTGAGATGGGCGGCTCGCCAGCCTCCTCACGGCGCTTCTTCTCCTGGCGCCACAGGTTGAAAAACTCGCTGACTTTTAACGGCCGGCGAGCATCCCAACTGACAACAGGCTTCGGCTCAGTCGAGACCGAGGCTGCGGTGGGAGTAACCACCGGCGTGGGCTCGACAGCCTTGGCCTTGTCGGCGGCCGGGTAGACCCATTCAGTGAATGGGCCGGGAAGAGCAATGTCCTCACTCTCGTAAGGGGTGAGCTTAAGGAGGGTGCCAAACGGGGTCGGCGAGGAGTAGATGGGTTCTAACGCTCGCATCCTCGCCGGCCCCGTCGACTTGGCAGCCCGGCGCAGCAACGGGCTAGACACCTCGGCCTGTGCAGCTGGCGCAGCGGCAGACCCCTCAGAGGGCTTTGCTTCGGGCGCAGGCTGGCCGCTGGCAGCGGCGTTTTCAGTAGTCGGCCGGGGGGCCGACTCGGCGGAGGGGGAAGGGGAAGCCTTGGGCTCGCTCGGCCGGGGGCTGTCCTTGGCGGCTGCAGCGGCGGCGGGGGGCTCGATGGTCAGGCGCTGCTCTTGCGTAACTTTGGTCTCGTCGACCGGTGAGTTGCTCGCGAGCGTGGCCGAACTGGCAGCTGACGTGCCCCACGACGCGTCAAGCTCTTGCTGGGGCGCCGGAGAGGTTTCTTTTGTCCGGCCGGCGTCCTTATCCGCTGACCGAATCGATGAATCAGAACGCGAATCCGTCTTCTGAGGCGACGACTGGGTCGATTCGGCACCAGTGTCGTCCATGGGCACCCCGACCAGGATGGTGTCTTGCACGTCGTCAGCCAACTGACCGACGACGCTGGCGGCGAGGGCGGGGGCGACTTCGGTGGCCGGCTTCTTGCTCGCCGATGGCTGCCGGCGGCGGTAGGAGCCCGCTGTGCGGCCCATCGGAGCAGGAGACCCCTCGGCCCGCCGGCGCTTGTTGGCGGAGCTAAACTCCTCGCGGTCTGACTCCTCCTCGGAGTCGTCGGCGGCACCCCTCCTCTTCCGACTGCGGGTGGTCGGTGTGGCAGCCGCGGTCTTGGTTATCGCGACGCCGACCTCGTCATCGATGACCTCTTGGGTGTAGTCGATGCGGGCTCGCTTGCGCAGTGAGTGCCCGCCCTTGGAGTGCCCCTCTTCTTCGACCGTGGCATCTTGAGGGGTCTCGATCAATGCCCGTGACCGCTTGCGGGTCGAGGGCGCGGGAAGGACGGCCGAATGCATGGCTGTGGATGATGTCGGGGACGGGGGCTGGTCATCAACAGCACTTGATGTCAAATTGCGGGCTGACCGAGCGGCAGCCGCAGTGCTTTGACCCGCGGTGGATTTTTCAGACGCGGGGGAAGAAGGATTGGATGCTAGCGGGGGGAGAGTCGTAGAACTTGATAATTGATTTAATGTGGTGATCGTCTTGGTCTTGCCTCCCTTCTGCGGCGCCGCTAAAGCAATTTTTTGATGAGGCATGACTAAGCTAGATGAGGCCGGTAGGTTTGGTTGAGCAAGGCTGGCGTCTGATTGTGAGGGAGACGCCGAGCTCTGGTCTTGACGCGGCGGGTCGGCAGGATTAGAGTCAGAATAAAGCTGTCCTTGAGAAAAGTCGTGAGCGGGAGGTTGAAAATGGAATTAAGGTTGAGCCTCGTGAGCTGCGTGACGTTGTGAGGCGCGTGTGCGATAAAATGACCGACTGTCGCGGTGCATGAAAACTTAGGATAAAGTCGAAGTAGAAGATCAAGAAGTCGCTAGCTCGCATAAAAAGTCCGAGACAGAACAGGTCGACGTTGTTGATGTTTGAGAGGTGTTGAGTGAGAGTCGTGAACTGAATGTTGCCGCGAAGGCTTGGCCGAGGCTGTGGTGGTGTAATTGGCAGGCCCAGCGAAGCTTGGGAATGGGGGTGTGTGTGAGTGAGATCAGCGCTGGGGCGAACAAAGACCCACGGCGAAGCAGGAGTCCAGTAGGCTATCAGGTATGCTTGTTAAAAGTCGAAAAGCAGCTGCAATGCCGTTCGAAGAATCTGAAAAGGTCTCTCTGCTTGGTTGGAAGGGCGCTGGCTTGGCCTGATGCGATAGATCCCGGCGAGAACAGCTGGGTAAGGGCGCGTCGGGACAAATGTCGACAGTAAGAGAAAATGCAGTTATTGTGGCTGGCTCGATCCGACAATAGGAAAACGCGTGCCCGGTGCAATGAAGGTTCTGCTCGCAAATCGAGGCTCGGGATAAGAAAAAGCAGACAGGGAGCGCTGCGAATTGCGTAGGCAGAGTGATGTTGACTGAGGTGTAGATCGACCTGTAGTAGATTTTCTTCACGTCAATTTCTGGATGTTGCCGAATAAGCCAGCCTAAGGGACCCAATCAGGATGCCCGACCAATCGTGGGCCATCGCCCGACAGTTTTCCCCTCGAGTTCCACCCACGCCAGGCGGTGCTGCCACTTGGCTCGCGTTTTGTTGTGCTATTGTAGCCTAAAAACGGCGAAATAACTGCTATTGAACTCGACTGCTGTTGTCTCCTTCCAGTTTGCTCAAGACAATTGCAATTGATTGAATCCTTTGGGTGTCGAGCCTTGCTTTGCGTAGGCGATGACTTGGGCTCAGTTAATTCAGGGTTAGGGTTAATCCAGCACAGCCGCACGTTCTGTTGCGGTTGGCGGCCTTGTTCCAGCCAGGTGGAGCAGCCGTGGATCTCGCCCGTGACGCAACTCGCAACGGCGGGCCGGGGTCCATCTCAAACGCCAAGCACCAAGTAGAGAGCGCAGCATTCGAGTTGTGGACCCAGAGTGCTGCCTCAGTGCCTCCTGAGGGAAACCAAGCAGAGCTCCGAGACTAAGACAGCCTGGCATCTCTTCTAGGCTCGTAGGACAAAGCTTGCTTCTATTTTACGAGATTGATCTCTGTATCCATCATTTCCTCCATTTTTGGAACCCTTTGCTTTGACCTTCCCCGTCATGTCCAAACGAGCCAAGGACAACAAGTCAGCGCCGACCGACGACGAGCTGGGTGAGCTCTTCGAGGGTATCGGCGACGACGCCAGCATCCGCAAGTCCTCATCGTCCTCGACTAAGCCCAAGACATCCAGAGCCAAGGCTGTTGAGGACGACATTCTCGCCGACCTCGAGAACCAGCTGGGCGAGGCCGTCGCTGACCTGCCCAAGCGTCCCCACACTCCCCGCGTGCGCGACGCCGCGGCGACCAAAGCTTCCCCCGCTTCGAAGGCTGCCCGCTCCCAGGCCCAGGAGGAGAAAAAGACACCGACGCCGCCTCTGCAAACTCCTGTGGCTGAGGGCGCCAGTTCGCAAAGCCAGAATGCTACTCCTGAGCCGCAGAAGAAGCATTCTGGCGGCAGTTGGTGGGGTGGCTTGCTGTCGACCGCCACAGCAGCTATGAAGCAGGCCGAAGCCGCCGTCAATGCCGTCAAGGAGATTCAGCAAGCTGAGGAAGCAAAGAAGTGGGCTCAGCAGATCACCGGCAATGTCGGTGCCCTGAAGGGACTCGGTATGTTCCCCTTCTCCCCCCCCCCCCCTCTCCCCCTTTGATCTGTGCCCATTAGCTGACCGTTTAATGAAAGGCAACGAACTCCGCCATCGCGCCCTCCCAACCTTCACCAACATCCTACATACCCTCGCACCCCCCATCTCATCCCACGAACGCCTCCTCATCCACATCACCCACGACCTTGTTGGCTACCCCTCACTCGACCCCCTTATATACTCCGTCTTCAGCCGCGTCATGTCGCAAGTCGAGGGCGGCGATCTGATGGTGATCCAGCGCGGCCAGGAATCGTCTCACCGCTCATCGTCCGAGCACCACAAGTCATCCTTCTTCTCCCAGCCCCCCTTCGGCTGGCGCGACGGCCCCTGGTGGAGGCAGGACGATTCCCCAAGGAGTATTGGTATTGTACCTGGGCTCGTGGAAGGGACTAAGCTGTGCCGTGCTAGTGCCGAGGCGTATGCACATGAATATTTTGCTGCCAACGGGGGGATCGAGGTGGCACGGCAACGTGCCTCTGAACCACTTAGCGAGAGTAACCCCGTTCGTAGCTCGGATATCTTTCTCTCTGTGCAGGCGATCTCTGTCCCGAGCGACGGAGCCCTCTTTGTTGGGTCGGCAGCCGCCGAAAAGGAGAAGGCAGCGTCGGACGTCAAGGAAGAGCAAGAAGACGCTGAAGGCGGTGTCTGCTTCGCTGTATACGTCTTTGACCCTGTGCACGAGATCCGCTACTCGACAGTCAGCCAAACCGTCCCAACTCGCTGGATCAGGTGGTTGGATGCCCCGCCCGCTCCTGCATCCAGGGAAGAGGAAGGCAATGAATACGAGAAGGAGTTTGGCCGGTTGCCGGAGGAGATCCGGGAGATTGTCGAGACAGGCGGGGTTGATCCGCGTGAGTGGGTGTCAGAGTGGGTTGAGGAAGTGCTAAGCTTGGCTGTGGGAATTGTCGCGCAGAGGTATGTGGCGAGGAGGATGGGTGTGGGCGAGGGGGGCATTGGGAAAGGGAAACAAAAGGTGGAAGATGTGGTACAGGAGGGAGGAAATGAGGCTGCTAGGGCTGGGCTGATTTGAACGAGAGGGGAGAGGAAAGCAAAAGGTTGAGGATGTGATGCAGGAAGAGAAAGTGAGAATGTCAGGGCTGGGCTTATTTAAATGGGGGGGGAAGGGTTTTTTGTCTAATGTTGGGACGATGCATTGAGCAAGTTTTGTTCGGTGCCATTATGGCGTTAAGGAGTAATGCCAATTGACTGGACTATATACCATGAGACTTTTTCTGTCCTTAAGAGGATTACTTCTCGTCACATTCCTAAAGTGAATTGTTAGTGTTCTACCACCCGAACCTGGTATCCAACTAAGTCTAAGAAATCCAAGACATAAGTCCATTACACTGCAAGGTCAAATACCTAAAACTCCCCACCCGAGCTTCCTTCATCAACCATTACTCCCCTTTTTTATTCTCGACATCATTCTCCATTTCCCCCTGCTCTCCTGACCCCTTCACCCCGCTTATCTTTCTGTTTCTCTTCCTCCTGGCCCTTTTCGCCCTTCGCTTTCTCTCCAATGCTCTGCTGTTCCTTATTTCCAACCTCGTTCTTCTCTTTTTGAGTCTCCCACTCCCTCATCTCCTTCTGCGCAATTTCAATCTCATCCCCCGCCTTTTCAAACTCCCGCTTCATCCTCAAAAAGTCTTCCTCACTCCTCTTAATGGCCCACGTAAACTTCCCCTCCACCTGTGCGATCCACTCCTGCTCCCACGGCTCCCTTCCAGTTCCCAAGTCCTTGGTAATATCAATCCCTACCAATAGCCCTCTATTCCCATCCGGATAGATCACGCTCTCGATCTCTACTACCGTATCGGTGTAGCACCTCGTACAACACAACGTCGATAACTTGGGCTCTGCAGAACTCCACTCCCTTTTCACCTTTTTACCATCGGCTGTTCTCAGAGTAAAGTTTACCCCGTCGGTACGAATCCTCTTTTTTCCCAGTGCCCATTGGCTCGTGAAAGAGAGTTTGGTGTGCACGCACGGGTAAAACTCCTGGAATCCCCGGCCGATGAAGGCGTTCTTGGCAAAGGTTCGACTAAACACTCCGGGAGGGGGTACACGGCCATTGGACCAGGCGGGGCCGAGATCGAGTTCGGCGAGGGGGAAGCAGAAATAGGTTTGGAGAAGAACTCGGCTTTGGATAACCAATGTGCGGGTGACCAATGTTAAGGGGGGATTGGTCGAGGGGAGGGTTGCTATGCAGTGGAGGGGGGAAGAAGCAATTGACTCGAGTGTGTTTGTAGGAGGATTATGGGAGAGCCACTTTCGAAATTAGCATTTCTCTGCAAATATGAAGCTATTAAGCGTCTTACCTTAACGTGGTAATAACCTAGATCCCAAGGAACTTCACAATGCACCCTCGGCAGTAATTCCGTCCATTTCGGCACATCCTCCCCCATATGCACCTCCGGAATGCTATATTCCTCAGGTATATCCCCACCAAGCCGCTTTTTCATCACCTTCCCAACCTTGCCCTTATCTTTCTCGGGAAAGAGGGATGCATCAAAGAAGATGTCGTGGTTCCGCGGGTTGTGGCGTTTGCATCCGTGGCGGGGCGCGTGCACGCAGGGGAGGTGGGCTTGCCATGGTCCTGGGGGAAAGTTGGGTTCGGGGTCGTTTTGAAGGGGAGTTACGATGGTTGTGGCTTCGCCGAGAATGGATGAGGAGTCCTTGGGGCGTTTGAGGAGGGCTCTGAGGCGGTTCATGGTTGGTGATATTGGTATTGGTGGTGTATGTCGAGTTCTGGAGGGGCCGAAGACCGTAACTTTCTAAGTATGCTCGCAGAACGAAGTTGTTTGCTAAGCCAAAAATATGGAACGCTGAAGAGATGCTCGTTGGGAGAGAATCAAGTTTTACAGTTAGCAACGAAGAATGTAGAAGCTAACCTGCATTCACATACGATGTCCTATCGAAGAGTTTTCTTAACTAGTCCTCCATCATCCCCTTATATCTCCGAGCCCCAACCCATGCTACGTCGCTTGTTCTTTGACCTCCTACGAAGAGAGGCCCGAACAGGGTCCATAACCACGAGGTTCGGTCAAGCCCAAACTCAATCGGGCCAGCTTGGCGAGCTGAAAAGAAATCTGGTGTTATGAGAGGTCAATCTTTGTGCACAGCCAGGAGGTTCTCGTTTTGCACAGCCTCTGCTTAGGGCCAAGCCACATCAGGCAAGGAATCATGAACGGGTTGGCCGCCGAGGGCTTGCTTGTATTAAGAATTGATGTCGCATGCTTTCGTCTCCTTTGGGAACACTTGAAGATTGCTTCGAGAAGTATATTGTGGCAGTGGAAAGAGGTTTAACGCCGGCAACGCCAGTCTAATGTCTAACGGGAGGGGACACACGTGACCGGGATACTTGGAATCGATGCATTGAGAGGTAACCAGCATGGATGCCAGCAAATGCTTGTTATTTGGTATCATTGTTGGACAGTCTATTGAGAGTAGCGTAGGCTAGCTCGTGTGTCAAAGACACAGCTCTTTAACAACCCAGAACTTAGGGCTTGCCAAGAGATTTCATCGAGATTGTTGAACATGTCACCCAATTAAATCATGCTTACTCGATCACCCAACATCCCAAAAACACAGAAAACCCAGTCAATTAACGCCACCTCTACCAAATCCACAACCAAAACAGATATCTACACTTATATTCCAATATGTATAGGTTCCCCTCGCATGTAAATTCAAGCAAAAGCCCCGACAACAGCCATCAACGCCGCTCCCCCGGCAACCGCGCAAAACGCATGTACTCTCCTTCTCCCCCTCAACACTTTATAACTCTTCTCCGACAAAAAGTCCTCCGCCAGAAGCTGCACCAACCCCGCAAAGAGTAACAACCCAGCTGAGATGGCGTTCATCACGCCAACCATCAGCAGCCCGGCTTGACTTTGCGGGTCGTAGAAGCCGTGTACTAGCAGGCCGATAGCCTGCCCTACGGGGGTGGTTGCGCCGAAGGCGAGGACCATCAGCCAGGGGCGGGGGGAGGAGCGGGGGAAGTGTAAGGCTGCGATGCGGGTTCCTAGGGCGAGGCCTTCGAACGATTCTTTATTCAGATTGTCAGCTTTGAGCAGGAAGGGAAGAGGAGAGGTATGGGGACGTACGATGAAAACAAATCGCGATCAAAAACACCACAAACGCTGGCCCGGTTGCAACCGACAGCGCCATGCCGATGAACACGCTATGGAACAAAATCCCTGCCTCGAGAAGCATGCACTGCAGCATCATGCGTCGCTGTTCCTCGGGCGTCGTGGGCACGGGCAAGCTACTCCCTGAGAGGGACGACAATGTTCGTGTATGTTTGCGTGAGGGGCAACTGCCGTTACCGTTCGGGCGTAGCTCTTCAAGGGTGACGTCGAGTTCTTCAATAGAGTCGCGGTCGTTAACATCGTAGGAGGAGATACCTTGTTCAGGCAGAAGTCTCGCTCGTGAAGGCTTGAGCGTTGGTGTTGATCCTGCTAGGGGAGACGCCCCTGCTACCAGGCCCTGTGTCGCTTCTAGATCATCAAGTGCTATACTCCTTCTCCCTGGCCGATGGTCATGCCGTCGATGGTATACCCTTCCCTCATCACTCTCCAACCTCACTTCCGGCGTCCTAGCCCCCTCATCAATACCATCGCCATCCCAAGTATGATGATGCGCACACGAGTTTGCAACCCCCCTCGTAGTCAAATACGACTCTAGCGCGACCACCACCAGCGCCGACACCATGGCAATCAGCCCCGCCAGCGGGGGATACTGTTCGTTAAATAACGGTGGGAGGCAGGGATCAGTGAGGGAAGTGAATGCGGTCGGGAGCAAATGGACGAAGGCTGTGGCGAGGAGCACGCCGGTGCCGAAGTGCTGGCAGAGGAAGATAAGGGTGCGCTGGAGGGGGGAAGAAGTTGTGGTTGAGAAGCGTTGGGAGAAGAGAGGGAAGCCGCATGCTGAATACAAACATCTCATTAGCTTTGAATGTTGATATGTAAGAGGGCAGAGTAGGGGTGACGTACCCAGTGTGCTAATAACTAGTACCAAGAACAAGGCAAAGACATGTATGCCCGTGTCGTAGGCGCCCTTTTCGCTGGAGCCGCAGGCTGGCCGCTCGCCGTCGGCAGCGCGGCGTGCAAGCTCCGCGCGGAGCAGCGACGTCGGGATCGAGGACCATAGGGAATCTGCGACGAACTGTTAACTCTTGAGTTGGGTTGAGAGGCCAATGAGGAGGGTTGGAGAAGGAAGAAAGAGCGCACCGTCTTCCCGCACGTTGAAAGTATCCATAGCAGGAATGATAACAAGGGAAGAGAAACTATTTATGACGGACTCTGTGACAGCGTCATTGTGGACTTTCGAAATTAGGCACAAAGGGTTGTTGGGTTAAAGATATCAAGGCTGGCTGCGGTGAGGTGTCAGATTTGAGATGATGCAGCTCGGAGCTCAGATCGAGCCAACCGCCAGCCGGCGATTTCGCAGTCCCATCTTTGAAATGGAAGCTCGCCGGTGGGCCCTGGAACGCTTCTGGCTAAGGTTGCCCGGGCCCATCAGCAACGCCTGTGCAGCTGAAGGTTGCCCCGGCTTACAGCCAGGCGCCCCGCTAATTTTAGGTGAACATGTATATCTGCAAACATTGGGATGACGTCGGATTTCAATTTTCATCAGGACCACAACGGTCAGCAAAGTGCTCAATGTAACTCTGCAACGTCCACATATTTAGGTATTTTCGACACATATTTGCATCAGAGTCGGATCAGCAGCCTGCTCATTGACAACCCCTCGCAGCTGAAAAACTCATAACTCCATCACTTGCGTCACCGGCCCTGGATGTCTCCACAAACAACCGACCGTTCCGACAGCATCGCTCTTCCTGCGTTTTCTCCCAGGATGCATCTCCATCAGCCCAAGTTCTCAATTCTTTCCCTCGGTCATGCCCTTGGGGGGCTGGTCATCGCCCGCGGGAATGCCGTCGTCAGCGACGACCCGTAGCTTCCCAGGCTGTTGAAGTCCTTGGTCGGCTGTGTGTCAAAGAAAATTTTTTGCACAAAGGAGAGGATGAACGAGCTGATCCAGCAATACCTATCAAACACCTAAAAGTGGGATAGGGGACTCACTATCCACTCAAATCGCTGTGACCTCCTCCCCTCACACTGATACCAATCCGCCCCGGAACTCCCAATCGCTCATAAACCGCCTTCACCGCAGGATAAATTTTTGTCGCTGTCCCCCTCTCGCATTAACAAACGGATCCGTCCCCTCATTAATCACTAATGCCCTTGGTGCAATCTCCGCAGCAATAACAACATGTGCATCATACGGCACATATTCATGCCTCCCGACAGAGCCCCCAACTTGCTATTACTCTACCATGGCGCCCCCTGCTTGCTGTTGTCCAGATTTTCGCCCTGCCCGCTCATGGTGAAGTACCGATAGGGCCCAAGGCCTTGCACGCTAGAGGACACGGGCATGGTTAGGGTGATGTGCTTGTCGAAGAGACCGGCGGCGAGGGCGGCTTTGCCTAGACGCGAGCAACCTATTACGCTGACACGCGTTTGGGTCGATCTCGGGGACGGTGAGGTTGATGGCGTCAAGCACCTGGTGGAAGCCCCAAGCCCATGCGGTTAGAGTGCCTTGACGATCAACCTCTGCCTGGCAACAACTCAGGGGGGTGGAGACTTACCAACGTCCCGTCCATTATACAAGCTCCATAGCGCGCCACTCTTCCCATTACTATCCAGCGCCACACTAGTATAATCAAACGTCGCGACCGCAATTCCGGCACTCAAATAAGGCTGCGTCTGCATCCAATATAAATTACCAATGGTGCCGGCTTGTCCCTCGTCCCCCCCGACAACATCACGCTTGCCCTAATTGTCGCCCTCTTCCCCCCCGCCTTAACCTCGATGTTCAAATTATTCCCGCTCCTCGTAGCCTGAACAGTCTCCTGATTTCTGTCTGGGTAATAGCCATACTGGTATTCCTGCAGCATTTGGATGATCTCGGGCTGGCGGCAGCGGTACCCTTCTTCGTGGGTGGTGATACGGTGGGGGGTTGGCCGGTCATGACTTGCTGGGCAAAGGCTTGCGAAGACCGACCGGCGGTGTTGTCTATAGTTGTGCAGAAGAGGGGGGGGTAGGGGTCGGGGTGGGAGGATTGTTGGGGGAGTTGTTGGTAGGTGGCCAGAGGGACGGGAGAGGGGGGTATTGGATCATGGTGTTACCCGCTTGGCTGGCGTCTAGGGGGAAGTATGCGACGCCACTGAGGGCGGCGAGGGCTGTAATAGTGATGGGACGGATTTGAGTGCATCTGATCCCACCTGGAGGTAAGTCCTGATCTCCAATACCCTCTCAGCAGCTCCTTGGCCAAAAGCCTAGGAGTCCAGCAGCCATATACCACTCCCAGTCCAGGTCTGATCCAAAAATATCCTCCGAACAGCGCTACATCTGATCACCCGGATCCCACCACACATGGTAGTTCACCATCCGGATCTTGCGGGGTAAAGTATCACAGCAAGGCACAACCGTCTATATTCATAATAGATCACTGTCCAACTGCCGGTCAGGCTTCAACTTGGCAAGATCTAACAATAAACACCCACGCTGTGGGATAAGGATGTAAAATGTAGCGTTGCGCCCAGGGCAACCACCAGGTTGTGATAGGAGGCATCTGCCATCGTGGTTGTCGCTGTAAATGTTAGAGAAGCCTGAGGTAGGTCTTGGACTGCAGCCAGCGGTCTTTGGTCGTTATATCTTGGGTTTACAAAGCATGTACTGCCTTCATTCCACCTGTGTATACTGTAAAGTTATTGTACAAAGATTAAACAGCAACGATTATAGGGGGTAACATGCCGTCCGGAGTCATTGGCAACTCGCTGGATTGACAATCGGTTAAATCGAGATCCAGTGTTTGGGGAAACTCTTCTGTCTTGCGTGGAACTTGGCAATTCTAGGTTGGGCTCTCATTTTGCCGTGCAAGTGGACTCCAGCCGGCAGTCTCTTCTCTACCGCCACACTGGCCCCACCAAAGGCCGGAACTACAGTCGAAAATTACAAGATTGGTTAAACACCGTTATACAGACGGTATTGCAAGCCTGCTTTCAGTATTCACTCTTCTCTTTGTGCCTTGCTATGAGTGGAATCCAAGACCGAAGTGCTCATTTAAGAGCCCCTCTATACAGTTGATCCTTCTACGGCGTTTGCTTCACCGTCATTCTTTAACCACGCATCCAAACCCACGTAAAAAAGAACATCGAAATTTCCCAAGCACCGAGAACCAAAAGAGGAAAAATGAGAGAGCACTGACAAGGGTGAGATTCGAACTCACGCCCCTTTCGAGACCACGGACTTGAATTAAGGGTTTAAATGCCTTAACGTGGCGCCTTGGACCGCTCGGCCACCTTGCCTATTCACCGTTTCCTGATGTGAAGCAGCGTCACCTGGAGTGAAGGGTGCATGGCGCAATTCATTGTGGAAAATATCTACAAACACGATGAACATCGCGATGATGGAGTTGTCGGAATAGTGTTTGAAAGTAATCAGACGCTAAATGTGCTTAGCCGCGCAGTCTGCGCGACTTGAAACATTGATCAACTTGCTCACTTTCTCCCTCCCGCTGTGGAAGTGGTCAATTCCTCTCCTACTCAGTTCTATGCGCGCTCGAAGACCGGGTACAACATTTGGACAGATCGTGCGGAATCTCCTCATCCACGCAACATCCTTCATCCCAGTATTCCGGCTTGCTTTCCGGCTACTTAACTAAGACATGTCTCCAACACTCGTAGCTTTACCCTCTTCTCTCGAGTCGTACCAAGTCTAATTAGGGCATAACAAGTTTGCAAGAAGCGCTTGAGCAGCTTATTTGGTTGGACAATGCGAGGGAAATTCCGTGCTGAAAAAGCTCGGAGAAGGGGGATGTCTCGGGGGTTTGTGGGTAGGGTCTTGCTGCTACTCGGAAGAGAATCGGGAGCTTGGAAGGGCAAGGGATGTGGATAATTGTTGGAAGGCGGGTAATTCTGGTATTTAGCGCGCCAACGTCGGTTTCTACTTGTCGATATCCAGGGTTCAGGGAAGGTTGTACTTCAAAAACTTTCTCCTGGACTGTTCGCCGTTGAGTAGGAGCTTGAGCTGTCAATCCCTTCATAGCATCTACTGTCAGATCCTTCAGCCAGTCAATATCAACCGAAATATGTTCGTATTACCGTGGCTTAGCTTTTGAACGATCTGGCAGTCACCACAGACTGCCTTAAAGTCCTAGCTAATACAAAGTGAGGAAGATATAGCAGTACAGCGTAAAATACTGTCAACGTGAATGCAGGCACGTGCCAATACTTACATGTTTTCGCAGATATCTTCGATTATTCTGATGAGGATTAAAGTTTGGCATCATCAACTAATAAGGGATAAAAAGAAGACATAAGTGGTAGGCCGTGGGAGTCTATCACAGTAAGCTGGTGTCCACAAAAAAGGAAAGTTCATGTTGGAGATGGCGATAGGCAGGTGAGACTCGTCGAGCTTGTCCAAGTTGCTTTTTCTCATGTCCAGTTTGAGAGCAAGTTTGCCTTCATGACCGGCCAAGTCGGGTTCAACTTCTCCCAGTGCATCTTAACATCGATATTATCATGAAGTTGAGAAACTTGTCCGAGCAAACGCATTGGAGACATGACAGCAGCCTAAGATCCTTTGTCACTGTTGATAACCTATGCAGCTCTCCCAAAGAGGCAATATCGGCTTTATGTAGACTGCCAACAGCCGTCAGCCATCAAGTAGTACGGTTTCACGCGGAACGCTCGGGGCTCTTCTAGGTCAGAACCGATCTTATGCGATATGGCGATCGGCAAGCTGCAGCACGGAACCAGTGCGCCATCTAAACAAACGCCTTTTTGAGGTTCATGTTAAAGCACAGGTAACTTTGTGTTGTGTACATGGCCAGCTAAGGGTAAGCTTAACCTCTGGATTCATGGTAACGGAGCTTGTTCTGAGTGGGCAAAATAGAGATACGCTGTAACGCTGCGCTATATTGCGAAAGAGGTCTCTGTAGAGCCTTAATGGCTGCATCTACCTCTTAGTGAGGTGAAGTTCAGCCAAGCATACCAAGCTCAGCCGCCTTTATCACAGCTTCTTGTTAGGAGCAAACAAGGTACGTCTCCAAGCATTGATGTGCTTTCCAAGACCCAGATCATCAACCGGCGCTCTTCGGGAAAGGTTTATGTGGATTAGCCCACCACTTTGGATACAGCGAGAGCTAAATGTGTAAAAGATTGTTTTCTTCCTGCTGTCACCTTATAGCACGTTTTACGAAGTCGAAATGACCATTGGACTGCGCGTGGTGTTGACCCGCAGTTGCAATTCGGACTGATCAGAAACTGAAGACAGAACCTGCCCTCAGCTGGTGTCAGATAGAGACAACAGCTGTATGGAACTGGTCTAATTGGTTGGATTAAACAGAAAGCCTGATGCTCTTGCTTATCTTCTTTGCGGAAGAGCCAAACCGGAAGACAAGATCCGCTGAGACATATGATGGATACCAAACACAACTTTTGGTGTGAAAGAACAACGTGCCTGCAGATCATCCCCTAAGTAGACCTTGCATCGTGCAGGGAATAGCCTAAGTCACCAAGCCAATAGAATGAGGTAGGATTCTCCCAGAGAGGAATGCCAGCTAGCAAGATGGGACAAGTCATCTCACCCTACGATCAACGTTGTGCAGCGATCACAAACACAGATCAAGCACCATTTGCAAGCCCTCCGCCAGTCTGTTGTCTGCTCGCTCGGGATATGCAAGCAGGCAGACCTGATGGCCAGCCAGCAACGCCATCGGGTGTGTCCCATCCAATCACGTCTCCTGCACAAGCCATACCGGTCTCTCATCTCAGCACCTGGACAAATCAACGTCCTCTCTCCATGAGTTGCTTTGCCGCCACTGCACTTCATCTCCCATCTGGTCGGCAGGCTCGGTTTAGTTGTCTCAGTTCCATGTGCTGAGTGCGTGTTGGCCTGGCCATACCTTTCGTGTGTGCTGTGATGGACGGGCGTCCCATGTATACAAAAGCTGTTTTGTCCCTGCCCTCGGATGTCTGTGATGCCTATGTTGGAAACTGTCTGGACTCTTCATATCTAGGAGACTGTCCCCTTATACCGTCAACATCAATCCATCTTCATAATCGGCAGACGGTAGACACAACATCATGGCCCTCCGCGCGGAGTCACCCGACTCCAAGCCGCCTGTCCTGGGCTCAGAATTCGGCACAACCCCCGACACCAAGCCTGAAGCGCGTTACGATGTCGTCGGCATCTGGTGGCTCACTTGGTGCGGTGCCTGGACACTCATCCTGGCCTGGGGCATGATCTTCCTCTACCGAAAGCGTCATACTCCTCCGATCCGTCTGCGCAGTTTGTCACTAACCTTCGCCGGTATCATTCTGCTCCATCTGTACTGGGTCTCGGTGATGATCGCGTACACGTACGGCCCGCTGGCTCCAGAGATCGCTGAGTATTGGGTAATGGGGATCTGGTATCCGTTTGGGATTGCGCTATTCCAGGCGAGTAATAGTCAGTTTTTGCATGTGGCGAAGGCACAAAGTCGGTTTGCAAAACCGATGAAGATATCTGAGAAGTTGGATGAGAAGAGGGAAGAGGAGAGGAAGGGATGGTTTTCGAGCTTGCGGGGGATGGAATATCCGAAAAGGATGTTTTTGTTTGTGACGATGGGGATGGGCGTTCAGGTGAGTTGTCACCGTGATGGTGGTTTGACAGGCCTGCTGACTTGTTGGTTAGCTTGTCGTTGTGGTAATAATCTACCTCATCTCGCGCAAGTTCCATCCCGAGTTTGGCATCCCGGGCACCGAAGTGTACGGCAGCACGCCGCAGGAGATTGCCATGAAGCAGGGTCGCAGCTGGGAATGGTAGGTCTTGTCCTCCTGATCCTGACAAAGTGGTACTGATTGCCCAGGTGGCCATCCATCGTCTGGCAGTTCATATGGGCGTGGATCTACGCCCCCATCATTCTCTGGAAGTCACGCGGCATCCGCGACACCCATGGGTGGCAGCACCAGACCGTTGCCTGCTGCATTGCCGGCCTACCAGCCGCCCCGATGTGGCTCATTGCCCTTTATGTTCCTGGCATGGCTCCAGTGAACCGCTACTTTGTCCCTCCTCAATGGTAAGCCCCTCTTATCCCCGAATCATTAACCCCACGATGCTAACCGGGTTGAAGGATCGCCACCTCGGTCTGGTTTCTCGAAATTTTCACCATCTTTGTCCCCTGCTGGCAAGTGCGCAAACACGAGCGCCTGCGCCACGCCTCTCTCGAATCCATCGCCAACTGGGAGACCAAAAAGCAATACATCAGCTCCCGCAAGAGCAGCACAACCGAGTCAACCTGCATCCCTCCCTTAAGCCCGACCTCCACGAAAGTCGCCGAGGGAGGACAGCAAACGGGTCCCGATGCATGGAAAAAACTTCCCTCCGTCGAATCTGGCGATAAGGAAACTAAACACCTCAGCTTCGACAGCCTTGGGCTCAATCTCCCAGACGAAAGCATTCTAACCATGGCCGCCCTAGAAAAAGTCCTCGACCAAAACCCCGAACCACTCCGCGAGTTCTCCGCGCGCCGCGACTTCTCCGGCGAAAACATTGCCTTCCTAACTGCGGTCTCAGAATGGAAAGCTTCTCTCCCGAAACAATTTGTCGACAAGCGGTATGAAATCAGCCCCGAGGTGTTGCGTCAGGTGTATACCAAGGCGTTGCGGATCTACACCGAGTTTATCTCTCCCAAGGATGCAGAATTCCCGATTAATATTGCCTGGGCGGACTTGAGAAAGCTGCAGGGCATTTTTGAGCGTGCGGCGCATGCCATGGCCGGCGAAAAGAAATCGTTTGTTGATGCGGCGACACCGTTTGCGGAGGATGATTGGAAACCTTCTGCGAGGACGGCTGTTACGCCTGTTGCCAACCGGAACTGGAAGGACTCGGAGTCTCTCATCCTCCCTCAGAGGGGCAACTTAAACAAGTCCGAAGCAGTTGGCGATGTGATTGCTCTCGGTTCGCCACAGGGTAACTCAGGGGAGTCTCTCTACCAAGGCGATATCCCTCAAGCATTCGACGCAAATGTGTTTGATGCAGCCCAAGCGAGTATCAAGTATCTGGTTCTGACAAATACCTGGCCGAAGTATGTGAGGGAGAGGAGAAACTCGGAGAGTTCGTCACGCAGTGGGGGTAGCAGTAATGGGAGTGGAGCAACTGAAAACGGAGAGAGGGGGAGACGACGATTTAGGGGATTCGGGTTAGGGTTTCTGAGGGGCCGGGGGGAGATTGCGGCGCATTGATGGGAAGTAGGTATGGTGCGGTTGTTCGGGCAGTTCGATTCATGTCAACGTGTGAGCTGTGAGTTTGCAGGCATTCATTGCTGCGATCGCCAGCCGAGCTGCCAGTTTATACCCGTTTGTACTTTTGTACAGTATCTGTTGTGTGATAACTATTCGAATGAACCAGGGTTTTCATTGCGTTATAGAGAAGAGGGCTGTGATTCGGGCGAAAGGTCCAATTCCTATGTAGGGTTGAGGCACTCAGCGGCACGAACTCACCAACAGTATACCAAGTACTGGATTTGGAAAATGGCGGTATATTGCTTCAGAATTGGCCGGTAGCATCTTACTATCACCTGCCCAGGAAACCCAATCTGGCACTAGAAACAATTCCTCCCCTAACACTTTACATAACAAACAAGAGGTTGACATCTAGGGAAGTCAGTGCACGTCTTGCATGACAAAGGAGATGCAGGCTTACCAATAGGATGGCTAGACGAGAGCTGAGGCTTCTGGGTATATTTCTCCTCGAGCAGATCGCGAATGCTGTTAAGCAGCTGCAGGTAGCTCGGCTTGGGGTTCTTCTTAAGTGAGGTGATGAAGGCCCAGGACATGGCACCGGTCGCCTGCGAGGAGATGGTTGCATCGGCCCTGTAGCCCAGTTAGTCCCTGTACAACATAACTGCTAGATCCAGTTAGATAACATACGAAGTCTGATCATCCTTGCTTCCACTCCACATAACAACATCGGCCGGACTTGTCTTTGTCCTCTTGGTGTGCTCATAAGCCTTATTCCCTTGAATCGCCGACTGAGCCAGCTTAAACACCGATCCGAGCGCACTGCCCACATCGCCGCGTGCATAGTGCCCAACAGCCTCGAGCAGACCCTGGCCAGCTTCCTTCGCCAGGTTTGGCTCTTTCAACACACCCTTTGTGCTGTAGATGTAGGGAAGGTCGAGCACTGAACCGGAGTGGCACGAGTCGAAGATGGCGGTCAGACGCACGCCTGCTTGCAGAGGGCGCACGACATGGTAGTGGATCTCGTCATCGACGATATGGCCGGCGGTCTTGAAGTCGACAGGGTAGATGACCTCGTCATAGCCGTCCTCTTCGTCGCCGTTTTCGTCTTCTGTTTGGCCGCCGTGACCTAAAAGCATCGTGTCAGTTCTGTCCTGAAAGGCAAGGAAGACGTTGGGGCATACCAGAGTAGTGCAAGAACAACGCATCATTCGGCTGGGCATCCGCCACAAGCCACTGCATCGCTCTGATGATATTCTCCCTCGTCGGCTGGGTAATGGGGTTAGTATTCTCGGGATCATCCGTCAGGATAACCATATCCTCCCGCTTATACCCATAATTCTCAACCAAGAATGCCGACAGATTCTTCACATCGTTGATGCACCCTTTCAACTCAAGCCCTTCCTGCCCATAGTAATTGATACCAATCAGCAGGGCACGGCGACGGCCCGTGCAGTTAGAGTACTGGAAGGTGTATTCCGAGGGAGCACCATGGCCGAACTGCTGCGCTCCGGAGGGTGGCGGCGGGGGAGAACCGCCCGAGCCACCGAAGTCACGGGTGCCGCTGTGGCCGGACGACTGCTTCGGGTAGCCATACTGGTCGAGATGTTCCGGGGGAGGATGCGATGGGCGCTGGTAGCGCTGACCACCGTGCTGTTGTTGACCGTAACTGTGCTGGCCGTAACCACCGTACGGTTGCTGACCGTAGCCGCCGCCGTACTGAGGGGCAGGAAGGTGATGGCCCCCGCCGCCGGGTCCGTAGCCTTGACCGGGGTAGCCGTACGACATGTCGATGGGAGATTTGGTTCAGAAGGATTGAGAATTGAGTTGATGAAGGAAATGTCGATACGAG
The DNA here is from genome assembly GCF_000221225.1 of Thermochaetoides thermophila DSM 1495. NCBI lineage: Eukaryota > Fungi > Ascomycota > Sordariomycetes > Sordariales > Chaetomiaceae > Thermochaetoides > Thermochaetoides thermophila. Next base: position 677,282 of record NW_006383039.1, read on the forward strand.
AGTTGAAGCTGAAGAGATCAGCTCCGAATTTGGGGTCAGGCAGCGTCCAGCAAAGAACCCGAAGAATGCCAACAACTGATTCCAGGAGGGGCACTTGCGTGCGGTTGATGGTTGGGTTTGTGTTCCTTGTATTGGAAGCCAATCAACAGTGGGGCTCAGGGACCGACAGGGTGGAACTGTCACGGAGCCGGGGACAGGGAGCCCGGATCCCTGAAATACTTGACCAAGATGTTGGTGGCCAGTGCTGCAGCAAAGCGGGTGGAGACAACCTGAGGCTGAACAGGTCGCCAAGAGGGTCGGCTCAGCGCCGTCAGCGGCTTGGAGCAGGCATTGGAGCGCACTCCAGCACACTGGCGGGTGTTGCTGCCCTATCGGACACCACTGCATGTTATTTATCATTCTCAAGTTATCGGGCTGCCTGACTGGATGGCTTTACACGCTGCGAGACTCCTAAGAAGGACAGTAAACAACCCCGCATGGAAAGAGCGTGTGTGACATCTAAGCTGTTAGTGAGGGAATGATTCATTGCCATACCGCTGAATTGAACCATTAAGTCTCATGCCAGACAAAAGAGACAAATGTGACGATCTGCTGGCTGGGCATTGTGTATGGTACACCAATTCCTTACGTCTTACGTGTATTGACAGAGTGGCATCACACCAGTAACACCGCCATATCTAACCCCTCCAATTATTCAGCGGCGCCATCAAAGCTCCCCTCATCACTATCTCCATCGCGGCTCCACTCAAGAGGGAGCCAACAGGGTCCCGCCAGACAGGCAGCCGCCGCGAGCACTTACACCCCACCCACTTTAGCCCCTTGCCCTTGCACTCCTGAAATAAAGCAGCTTGGTTGCTACGAAAGTAGAAAGCGCTCGGTCGACTCGGACTTTCATTTGTTAACTTCCCAAAGCAAACTTCTCAACCGCCAATAGCCATCCTCGATCACTGAACCATCGGGATCTAGACATGTCCTTTTTCAAGAAACTCGCCGATTTGGGCGACGATCTCGCCCGTGACCTGAACAAGTTGGGTCTTGGGAAGGACAAGGACAAGCACAAGGATGAGGCTCCTCCCCACAGGGATTACCAAGGTCAGTAACCGACCGTTGGCAGCATAGATCCGATCCTGATTCATGGGATTCGCCACACGGGAACCAACCCATCGATGGTTCATTCAACACGTGCATCGCTAACCAGGCTGTCCAGGTTACTACCCTCCCCCTCAGCAACAGCAATATCCCCCTCCCCAAGACTCCTACCCCCTTCCTCAAGGCGGCTACGGCCAGCCAGCGCCTCAGCCTTACCCTGGCCAGTACGGCCAGTACCCCCCCCCTCAGCAGCCCTACGGCCAGCCCGCGGATTACCAGCAGCCTCCTCCCCAAGGAGGGTACTACCCCCCTCCGCAGCAGCCCGCTTACTCCGGCTACGCCCCCCTCCCACTCATCAACAATCTGACTATGGTGCCCCTCCCTTGCAGCAGCAGCGTTACGGCTCATACCCCCCTCCCGGATCTGGTCCAGAGTTGGGCCATCGTGCCCCTCCCCCGCCTTACAACCCCCCTGCGGACAAACCCCCCCTCCCGGCAGGCTGGATCCCCCAGTGGGACGATTACTATCAGCGCTGGTTCTATGTTGAGGAGGCGACGGGACGGTCGCAGTGGGAAGCACCTGGGTATGAGCATGCTGCTGCTGCTGGCTATGGAGGGGATACACGTGGGCATGGGTCGGAGCAGTATGGATATGGTGGTTACGCGGTGCCGTATGGGGGTCATGGCGGGTATAAAGGGGAGTACGGGCATGAGGGGGAGTACATGGAGGAGAAGAAAAAGAAGAAGATGAGTAAGGGGAAGATTTTGGGCGCTGCGGCGGCTGGTGTGGCTGTTGGTGCTATTGCGGGCGCGGTTATTGCGCACGAAATTGGTATGTTTACGCTCTTCTTTCAAGTCTCTTCAGATACTTGATACTGATGTTCTTGCAGCCGAAGGAGACTCTAGCGACTCTGACCATGAAGACGGTCATCATTACGCCCCTCCTCCCCCTCCTCCCCCGGTCGACCATGACTCCTCCGACTCTGAATCTGATCACGGCTATTACCCTCCTCCTCCCCCTCCCCCTCCTGTGGAGTATGACCGTGAATCCATCAGCAGCAGCGAGGCCTCCGACCTCGAGGAAGCCCGCAAGGAGTACGAGGAGAGCGTGCGGAAAGCAGAAGAGAAGTACCAGGAGCGGCTGGAAGAGATTGCGAGTAGCAGTGTGAGCAGCAGTGATCGGGAAGAGTTGGAGGAGGCTCGGAAGGAGTATTACGAGGAGTTGGAGGAGGCGAGAGAGGATTATGAGGAGGCTTATGAGGAGGCGTATGAGGATTAATCTCAATCCAGGAAAAACTAGAGGCTGTTCTTGTGTCGGGACTCTATTGGTCCTCTGGATTTGTGAGATTTAGCGCTAAGTTGCATCTCTTTTCAAGCCTTTCAAGACATGCTTCGGTGGTTGTAAATTTCATTTTACTGAGGGATAACATTTCTGTGCCTTCATTATCTTGCGATTTGATCATAATGTTTCAGTCTCAGCATATCAACGCAATCTAAGTGCAATTGCATCAATTGTGTGGGTGACACTGTAACCAGCTCAACCTTTAGCCGGATAAGATAATAGAGAGGAGAACTATTAACTCCGGGAATGTACCGTGGCCAAACTGTACCATAACAGCGTTATCCCATCAACGTTTGGCATTAGCCTCTCCGTTTGTAATATGGGAGTGGACATGGATAATATACCGTGGCAATTAGAGAGCACTGTGCAGCCCGTATAAGGGGGCCCTGGACTGGTCAGGAGAGGACATTGTCAGGTGCCAACCCTCCCAACAGCAATTGGGGTCATCTTGAACGTACTCACTGCAGAGCAACCTGTTAGTCGGAGAAGTCAGGTTCACAACACACATACACTATGACCGTCTCAAAGCTCCAGCACAACTATCGCCACGGATATGATAGACATAGCCACAGTCCTTAGGAACACTGCCTTAAAATGGCCCGCCGCGAGGGCAGCTCCCCCTTATGGGCAGATTTCCCTGAGCCTAAGGCAATCTCACCATGAATTGAGTCAGCAGAAGTGTACCAGTTACTCCAGGAGCAAGAACAAGAACCATCCAAGCCAGAGGGCTTCCTGATCGTGGACACGAGACGGACAGATTGCACAGGAGGGACCGTCCGTGGGGCAATCAACCTCCCAGCACACAGCTTCTACTCCACACGTAAAGTACTGTACGATCTGTGCGTCCAGGCAGGTGTCATGAAGGTGACCTTCTATTGAGGCGAGTCTAAGACCGTAAAACAGACTCCTTCAATAAACTGATTTCCCACGTAAGCTTCATCCCTCGGCCGAGGCCCTCGCTGCGCAGCTTGGATGCAAGATCACATCGACTCCATCGGGATGACCACTCCCTCACATCGCAGGTCATGGTTGGCGGTATTCGCGGATGGGTTCGGACCTATGGAGGGAGCATGATGGACGGGTATGACGAGGTCTAGAGCAGAGCAGAGGAACTGTAGTATAACCGTGTGATGAGCATCCTGACCGTGATGGGGGTATCTCTTCTGCGCTTTAAGTGGGTGTTTGCTCTGACCGGAAAGCAAACTTGCCCTCGTCCTGCCCTGTCCTGTTATATGCAATAAACCTTTACACGTTTCCGCGATCATTGGGTCTTTGAATCAAAGCTTTCAGTTCCCATATCGTCGAGATCGAACGCCGTAACCTTTTTAGCAGGATCCCATTCCCGATTATCCCGGGGTAAAACGCGAAATCGAGGGCAGATTAATCGGCCATTGTGCAGTAGGGTAAAGCGAGGGGTGGCTTAACGGCCGGGACGATCATCGCCGATGCGCTCGAGAGGCTCCAGGATGACGACCGAGTTGCCACGGATGGTCTACAAGACTGATCAGCAGGAGCTCAGAATGTAACTTCTAAGGTCGAGTAAACATACCACCATGCCCAGCTTGACCTTCTCTCCGTTGGGCCTCTCCTCGACAGCATCGTCCAGAACAATGTTCAAGAAGACCTAGACGCGTCAGCAGCTGCTAGTTGTAGAATGCCTTGGAATTGAGCTTACGTCATAGCCACGGAGAACGCCAATAACCCTGCGGCTGCCGTTCAACTCAACAAACAGCCTTTTGTCAAGGTACTGCCGGCAGTTAGCATCGCAATTGAGGCAAAGACACGGTGCGGAAAGACACGATCGGTCGCGCCAATGCTCGGTCTTGTGAATTGCTTCTTCCTTGTAATGCATGGGGAACACACCTTCTTAAGTTCTGGTTGTGCGGGCGCCATCTTGTCTTATTGCGTCTCAGGCAAGATTGGAATGGGGATGCTGGCGATGCTGTCAAGGTTCCTGTGTTGCTGCGGTTGTCCCATATCGCGGCGCGCTGGCTTGCCTGGCTCCTCGATTCTTAGCCTCGATTGAAGAAGTGATGTCACGTGTAATGAGATAAGATAAAGTCTGCATGCTTAGATAAGATAAGCTTAGGTAGAGGTGGGTCTCCACATGCGCTGGGCCCTGCAGTGACATCGCCCTGGCGCAACTTCGCGCTTCGAACTTCTCGTTTGCTTGCACCTCCCAGTAACAATTGCTTGCTCGCCAACCGCAAAAATGGCCGCCTTCGGCGCGAAGCGCAAGCCGCGCATCATCAAGGCCTTCGACGACGATGACGAGGACCTCAGCCTCCCGCTAAGCAGCGGCGGCGAGGACAAGCAAGCAGGAGAAGGTAAGCTTCACCGTCTAAGTACCATCCCATGCCCCCGTCCCCAATCCAGTGTCCGTCCCTTGTCGCTGATCAGTCGAACCCGCAAGACACATGAGTCACAAAGAAGGAAAGCTGATGCGATCTTCGCGGCAGAACTACCGCCCCCGGCGCGCATCAAATTCGGCCGCACCAAGTTTACAAAATCGTCGGCGCTGCGCAAGAACGCGATGATAGGCAATGATGATACCGATAGTCCGAACGCTACTTCTGCTCGAGACGATGATGACGATGATGAGAATTCCGGTGCTCCAGTCGTGGTGCGGCCGTCCTCTGTTAACAAGGGCAGTTTGTCGAAGATCAAAAAGCGCCCCGCGGCATCCCGTCTCTCCTTCGGCCCAAGCGCAGGCGCAGAAGACGACGATGAGGAAGCCGAAGTCGTGATCCAGCCCCGCAAGATGCTTAATCAGCGCGCCGTAGAGAACAGCGCACTTCGCGCAAACAGCAGCCTCCCTACGCGCTTTGGCGGCGAGGAGAACCGACCCAAGTACAGCAAGGAGTATCTAGCAGAATTGCAAAGCGCAACGTTCAACACACCGCAGAACCTTGCCGATCTCAAGATCCACGATGATGATGAGATGCAGTTGGATGAGATGGAGCTCGAGGGGGCATTAATTGTTCCGTCGAACGAGGTTGCCGTCCCTGGAGCATCGACAACACAAACAACACACATCCCCACTGAAGCCGAAATCCGCGAACGCAAGGAACGCCGCGCGCGTCTCGCTCACGAAGCCAAATTTATCCCCCTCGACGATGAGTTCAACTCCGATAACGAAGGTGCACAACCCTCCCATCCCATCCTCAACTTACCGTCCAAGCAAAAACGGAGAGACACCCGTCTCATCCGCGAAGATGAAGACCTCTACGAAGGCTTCGACGAGTTCGTCTCCGACGGCAACCTCGCCCTCGGCCGGAAAGCCGAAAAGGCTGTTTTGCAACGCCACAGGCAGGAAATGGCTGAGCTGATTGAGGCCGCACAAGCAGAGGATAATGATGAGGCCGCAAGCGACGATAGTGAAGCTGAGGAACGAGCGGCGTATGAGGAGGCGCAGGTTAGAGCAGCAATGGATGGGTTGAGGGGGAAATATCGCGAGGAACATCTCGAGCGCGGAGGAGGGGCAGATCTATACGAAGGAAGAGGGCCGGATGATATACCCCGGATGAAGCCCCTCCCTAAACTGGGCGATGTTCTGCAAAGGATAAGGGAAGCCATTCAGGGCTTAGAGGGGGAAGTAGTGAGAAAACGGAGTCGGATTGAGGGTTTGGAAAAGGAGAAGGCCGAGATTCTGGTCAGAGAGAAGGAGGTGCAGGAGATACTGAACCAGGCGGGACAAAAGTATCAGGAAGTTGTGGGAGGTCTTGGTGTACACAATGTGCCGAAGATTGTCGCTGGGCAGTCGCCGTTGAGACCATTCCCTCCGGGGCTGGCCCGGGAGATGCCTACGGAAAGAGGTTTAGAGAGCTACGGCGCGACGCCCATTCGGAGATATGGAGGTGAGGAGGATGATGGCTGATGGATAGGGAGCCAGTTCATAGAATGTTCGGGTAATACAGGAGTTGATGAATGGGGCTCAATAAGTAATGCATCATTTACTGCCTTCTACCTCAAAAACCAACCAACATACCCAATACCAGCCGACGCCATGTACATATGGTACATTACCCCGTCCAGAGCCGTAACACTACCAGCCTTCATATTCTTATGTCCATTTCCATTTCCTTCATACCCCATTACCTTGACCATTCATTCCCATACAACCTTGGTTCACTTTCTCGCTACACCAGCCCCAATAACTCCCGGCAACTTCTCCTCCCCAACCTGGAACAACAAGCTAATACAGAAGCTGATCGCCCCAACCATGGTAACCGTGAAACCCACAAACAACAAAAACGGTACACTGATATCCTCCCTGTGGCACATGTTCCCCCCCCAGTGGATAGTTTTCTTGCCCTTGACCTTCGCGTCCTCCCCACGGTCAACCCGCGAAGCCTTGCACATACACGTGAAGCACGTCGGGCCCTTGGAATCGGTGGTAGTCGAGCTGCTGCCATACTTGTTGACGCACTCGCCGTGGCCAGAGCAGTTATTCGTTTGGTTCATGCAGCTTGCGTAGGAGGTGAAGCAAGACGGGATGGACTTCTTCAAAGCAAACGCGGTCGGAACAGGGGACGTGTTGCCTGAGGTGTTGGATGATTCGGTCTCGTACTCGTCGTCCGAGTCGGACTCGGAGTCAGTCTCAGCTTCGTTGGAGATGACAGTCTCTTTGGCGCGGCGTTTGAGATCGGCCATGTCATTGACTTGCAGAGAGGTGGGCAAGCAGGCGGCCGTGCTCCAGTGCCTATTCCAAGAATAGCGGGTTGATTCGGGGAGGGCAATGAGCAGAACTTCGATGTCGCCAGTGTTGACAAACTTGTGCAGGCGATGGAGGTTATCGAAGAAGGCGTTAAGGACCTTTGGATTCTACCTGTCTGTTAGCAGACAGATCCATGCTTGTCAGGTAGAAGCTGAGCACTGACAGTCTTGAGGTCGTACTTGACCACCGAGGAGGTACCGGACCAGCAGTTCTCCTGGTGGGGGTTGAAGGAAGCGGGGATCTCGCACTGCTTGGAGCGTGTGATACCGAGGTCCTGGAACTGGATCATCAATTCGTTGTTGGCAGATGCGGAGGGCGGGTTGGCGATGGTAAAGGCAAGGTAATCTCCTGCTTCCTTTCTCAGCCACTTGGACCCCTCATGAGACACGCCCTCCAGTATGATGACGAGCTGTAACGGATCGGCAGCGGGCTCGGCCTCGAACAAGGGTGTTGGGTTCTTCCCATATGTAGTGATCTGATCGATTGCGGTCTTGATATTAAGGCGGCTGGAGAGATCACACAGATCATCACCATATGGTTGCCTTGATGTCTACAGCCAGCACCGCATTAACGACCAGTAGAGCCTCTCCAAAGCAGAATCATTCTACCTACCCTTTGAAGGATGATGTGACGAACGATCTCCTTCTGGATGACCGGGAGCTCTGATGGGGGCTTTGACGGCGCATAAGTCTTAGTAAAGAGAAAGACGTCGGCAGACTGGCTCGCGGCAGCAGTAAGCCCCGAGAAGAGGGCTGCCACTGACACCGCAATACTGCTGAGAAGCCTCATCTTGTTGAGAAGTCAGACCCGCTGTCAGGGACCGGAGGATGGTATGAATGCCGCAACAGGAGAGCGGCGCAGTGCGATGCCGATCGATCGGCCTAAGTGGTTATGGCTGGCAGCAGCGACGGTTGTTTCTTTCAATGGCTGGCGAGAGTTCCAGAGGTCAAGCGGGAGGTCGAGGCTCCGTACGATCCACCTGTGTTCACCTGTTTGGCTGGCTGTTGGTTGGCTTGGCACCCATATTGCAATGGGTGGACCCATCTGCCCCGTTGTCGACAGCAGACCCGTGCGTCTTTCTTGGCGTTGATAGGTTTGTTTGGACCTGGCGCATAACCCTTGTTTTTGCGCTTTCGCCTGTTTGGCGGGTCTTGTCTTGGCGCCCAGTACCCGTTGGCAGTAGCCAGTCAAGTGCCAGGCAGCGACTGGCCGTTCCACCGTCGGCTGTGCTCGTCATCCAGATCGCGATGGGACCAGAGACCAGGGTTTTGAGAAGCGGAAGCAAGTCGCTGCGCTGCAGCATCAAGATTCTCGATCTACATCTGTCTAGAGGTCAACTGCCTGTAACGTGTGCGATACACAGCCAAGATTTATACTAGGCAACCGGCTTGCCCTATACATACAGATTTCGCACATACAGCCTTTGTCCCACCTGATCGCCGCATTCGCCTTCCATCCTCAAAGAATATTCCAGCGCATTGGCTTCGGTATCACTCCTCCTTTCTGATCCTTTCCACAGCATCTTTCCGGCGACTTAGTCTCCCCTCACCTTGCCGCGTCCACCACGCTTCCTGACAATTTCGCAGCTTTGTTCGCCCGCCGCTCGGCGCGGCGTCCCCTCTGGCCACCATGATACGCATACTGCGGTCCTTTCGGGTATTCAGGCCGCGCTGGAGCCGAGCCACGCGCGAAGTCAACGGTCAGGTCGTCCGTGTTGAGAAGGTCCGGATCCGTAAGGCCAGGCCGTTGACCCGGAACTTGTACGTGTCTGTCTTCTATACTGGAGAGCACACGGCATGCGCTGACCAGCAGCACAAGGGGAGCCCTTACAAAGCTCGTCGCCGTTGCCCCGATATTCCTCACGACTACGTTTATTGCCGGCTCCGTGTTGCTCGACGATGACGATGTCAGCCCTGATGGGGAGGAAGGGAGACCAGAGGAGGGGCCCCGCAACAGCGAGGGGAAGCATGGTGACCACTCTCATGGTCAGGAGGATGATGACGAGGAGGACGTCGAAGAAGTCGGTGTGTTTATTCCATTCCCCTTCACTATAACGCAGTTGCCCAGCCGGCATTACACTAGGAGAGAGCTGGAAGAGATGGCGAAGGCGTTTAAAGAACCCGGCTTCCATAAGAAACTGCAGGGTGAGTACCCTGCTTGTTCTCCTTCTGTATTACCCTTACTCACCTTCATCTTCAGAGGAAACAACGCGTATTGTCCAAAATGCCATCGCTCGTAACGCCTTCATCACATTAAGAATGGGGAAGATCGTGGGTGTATCCAAGACATGGCTGGAGGTTAATGTGCCCCCGGCGCCGCCGCCAAAGTATGAGGAGTCGGGGTAAGTCTGTCTCTTAACCTTATGTTGTGGTGACCCTTGCTGACCATATCGTTCCAGTATCTGGATCGGTCCGCACGGAATAGAATGGACGACAATACCTCTTGACTCTACCAGCGTAAAAATGCTACAGCGCGTTCTATATCCTCGGCCAGCCGCCCTTGCCACTTGGGCTTTCATCAAAGCCTCGGCTCAAGAAGCCAAGGACAGGTTAGCCAACTTTTTAGGCTTCTCAGGCCACCAGCAACAGTCAGCATCCAACGGGCAACCAGACAACAGGACTTTTCCTCCGACGATAGGCTTCGTAGGCAACCGTCTTCCCCCTGGCTTCCCCGGCAGACCCCACAGAACCAACCAATCCTCTCCGCAAAACATGCGCCAGTCTGCATCCCCCATTAGCGGCAGCCCGCCCGGTCGCCCATCCGACGGGCCTGTTAGCACATCCGAAGACCAGACTTCGTCCGACCAGCCCTTCGGCGTGCCCCTTCCAAGCCTACCTGAGAGGGCGAAGAGGGAAGCGCTGGAAACGTTCAGAAAAGAATGGAGACCATTGCTAGCTGACCCTCCGCCCATGAGCCTGTCCGTGCGGAACACCGTTCGTGTTGAGACGACTAGGGGGTGGGTGACGGTCGTGATTCAGGCGTGGTATAACACCAAGACGAGGCAGCTGGACATGCCGTCTATTCATATGCATTTCGCGAGCATTGCGTTGAAGTTGCAGTAGCTTGGGAGCTCCAGACGTGGTTAGTTTCCCGTCCTCAACGTCTGATTTTGCCCAGCTGGCCAGCTGCTCGCAGTGCTCGCCGTAATGCAATAGTGCCTTGCAACTTGGAGCATTGCATGGCTGGCTTGAGGTTACACAAGTGAAGGAAAGAAGACAAAAAAGAAGAGCTATTGCATACAGTCCGCATCCGGGCAACCGAGGAACCGTTCAGTATAACAGAGATACCATAGAAGCGTTGACATGGCACTTCCTCAGCTTATACATATTCTTTTTGTGTATATACATGCCGTGAAATTGTATCTTTGAGTATACATACACTCTTACTCTTGTCGTACTTTTCAGCATCAATTCCGTCTTCTGCTGAACAAGCGGGGCTCTCCGGTGAATTCAACGGGCTTGTGCCACCGGATTCGGTCCCACTTCGCCGAGCCCCACACGGAATCCGGACAGCTTCCAACGCAAACTTCACCAATGCTCTCCTCAGTGGGTATGCATGTGAATGAGATCAAGTTAATCTGGACTAGCTTAGTGCAGGGAGCAATTAAGATGAAACTGGAAGCAGTTGTCTACTCAATCTTTGTCTAAACCTTAGCGCTAGTGCTTGGGAAGCTGAAGTTTACAGCATTATCATGGAGTTACTCTTATGAGATGCATGTTCAAGATGGCAGATTATGATGTTACATGTATATTGTGAATTTCAAGATGAGTTTCTCACTTATACACGGTAAATGGACAAAGCATTGTGATAATATCACTGAGCGTCCTCTTGGTCCTGTTCATGATGTTTCATGACACTACTGGCAAACAGTCGCCGGTGACTGCTGATTCCTGAGTTTGTTCTTCCAGAACAATTGGACAACAAAGCTCCTAAACAATGAGCATTTATCCTATTTCAAGTCTTGTCTTGGAATAGCCACAAGTATCTTGCCTTCTGGGTGCTCCCCAATAAGGTCATGAGAAGCTCTTTGTTTTTCGACTCTACTATCTCAACTGGAGCCATTCAACCCAGCAATCTTGAGAACAGGCATCTTCAACCTATACCTGCTGGCTCACTTGTACTCTTAACCGCTGTGTAACCACTGTGAAGTCATGGCAGATCCCCCATGTCACACAAACTCTCGGCCTGCTAACCCTGACCCGACTCCCTACACACTCCTTGATTGCCCCAAATCCCATGCAGTCATCTTTGTCCCATCGCAACAATGGGATTATATCCATCTCCTACAACGGATATGTTCTGTCTTGAAAGCATCTGTTGATCATCTAACCTTGCCCCCATCACTCACCATCATCCCGTATATCTCAAGAGCCCATCATCAGCCTTGCCGATATGGCTTATGTGATCATCGCGCTCATTTATCAGGGCATCGGGATGGAATGCGGATAACTACACTCATGAGGAAGCTGTTCAACCATCCATCACTTACACGACCCTCCGCGCCTGCATCGGACCTTTCGAACGAACCTATCCCCTCGAAGAAGAACGTAAGTGGCTGACCTTTGGGCAATATGTCTCCCATGCCTATGCCTGTTGTCAGTAGAAGACTCAGGTTCTTCAAAGCACTAAGAAATATTCTCCTCTGGTGTGGCGTCGTCGCTGCTTTCCATTTTATCTTTGCCTACGTCAGCGAAAACGAGCCCTTCCTCCATGCTTTCCTCGCCCTCTTCACCTGGCGTTACTTGCGCCTTATTGGTAATATAATCGGTTTTTACTACTACCGCCCCGCCATCCCTCTCTCTAACAGGCTCCGGTACATTCCGTCTAGAGATGTCACCGTTGTCATCCCCACTGTCGATCCGAACGACAAAAACTTCACCGAGTGTGTCGAGTCGGTGGCCTTTAATCGCCCTGCTAAGATCGTGGTCGTTACTGTCGGCCAATCCTTGCATACTGTGGCCCAGGCTAAGGTTAACGCCCTGCGGTATCGGTTCAGAGACACTCAGTTTGTCGTCGACCACAGCAATGTCGCCAATAAACGTCACCAGATCGCCAAGGGCATCTCCAAGGCTGCGACCCCTATCATCACCTTCATCGATGATACCGCTGTCTGGGGTCCCAACATGCTCCAGTCCATCCTCTATGCCTTCGAGGAGGATCCCCACGTCGGTCTTGTCGGAACCAACAAGTGGGTGCGTCGTGTTTCTGGTCTCAGCCCCTGGGCTCGCATCTGGAACGTCCTTGGCGCGACCTACCTGATTCGGCACAACTTTGAGATCCGTGCGACCAACGCCATCGACGGCGGTATCTTCGTTGTGTCTGGTCGCACGTACGCCATGCGTGCCGAGCTATGCAAAGACCCGGAGTTCCTGGCCGGCTACACCAACGAAATGTTCTTCTTCGGCCTGCTGGGCCCGCTGAACCCGGACGACGACAACTACAACACGCGCTTTGCCGTCCGCAGGGGATGGAAGATCAAGATCCAATACACGCCCGAGTCAGAGATGATCACGACGATCGGCGTGACGAACGGCATGAGCAAGTTTCTGAGCCAGTGCTGTCGCTGGGCGCGCACGACCTGGCGTTCCAACGTATGCAGCCTCATTACCGACCGCTCCATTTGGGCTGAGCAGTGGTGGTGCATCTACGCTGTGTATCTCACCTCGCTAACCAACTTTGCCCTGATAATAGATCCTTTGTTGATCACCCTCGCTGCGATGGCGCCCGCCCTCCCTAACGTCATCACCCTCCCCTGCCTGGTAGGTTGGATCCTGTTCACTAAGGTGATCAAGGTCTTTCCGTATTACCGCATGCACCCGCAAGACCTGTGGACGTTTCCAGCGTATGTGGGCTTCGCCTACTTCCACAGCCTGATTAAGTTCTGGGCACTCGTAACCTTCTGGGACTGTGCCTGGAGCGGCCGCAAGCTCGAGGACGTAAACAAGCAGGCTGCTAATCCGCAATCCATTGAGCTACGCAACCTGTCGCCGCCGACTGACAATGCTGTCGCTTCTTCCAATGGGCATACCAATGGTCATACTAACGATTTATGCCAACAGCACAGTGGGCACTCCTCCTCGGGCTCGGCTGTTACCCCGGGTCAACAGCAGCAGCTCTGGTAGGTTGGGTCCCGAGCACCTTCTATCCGTTTGATCCCGACTGTGATCCCGACTGTCAAAGCTTCAGTAATAGGACAAGCCGCACTCGTGCCCGGTCAACGCAAAGTCTGCGACAAGTATCGGCAATGGCCGTAAGGAGGTCGCTGTGATTCGATCACTCGCTAGTCGTTTCCAGATGACTTGTGTAAGACCATAGGACAGGTAAGCCCACCCTGTTCGGTGTATCATAGACAATGGACATTGAAAGTGTTCGACTCGCTTGATGTCGGTAAGTTCCCCTGTTTTGTGCTTAATGTTAGTGTATGATCCCACGTCTCATCTTATGGTTGCATGATCCAACCCGATGTTGGATGAACACAAGACATCAGGCATCGAATTGAAGCAGTTATCTACGATTATTCATTAGTCCTGTAGAGAAATTTACACTCTGCCAAACGTCCGTTCCCGACTATGATCTGTATCTTCGCAGAGCGCCACCCATATCGTCAACGGTACAATTGCAAAGCAAGCATTCATAAAAACCAAAAACTTTAGACAAAGGCGCGAAGACTATCTGTCGCATCGCCCCTTAACCGGGCATGAATGCTGATTGGCCCGTATTCGGGTCCTGCATAGAACGGTCGGACAATCCATACTGACCGGCGTTTCCTTACGGGTACTGCAGTCGTTATTAGCATTCATCGTTCATGCAGGGGGCGTGGTAAAAGCAATACTTACTACCAACAAGAAACTCTGGTTCCAATGACCGAGATGAAGATGTGATTGGCCGGTGAGGCTCTTCGTGAGGAGGAGCCTCTTTCGGTGTGCTGTCTGGCTGATCGAACATAGCGTACCACGACTGGGGATTGTCTGACCATTGCTGCTGTTGCGGTTCAACAGTTGCCGGGAAAACTGTTGGCGGCGGGACCTGATCGAGTACGGGAACCGGGATTAAGGGGTTCGGGAGATCCGCCCATATCGGATCTTTGCTGCCTCCCAAAGGTCCCGCCCGACTGCTTCCTCCACATTCATCACTTTTCCTCTTCGACGAAAACCCCGATAGCCCAAAAACATCCGGCGGAATCTGCTCGTTCGACTTCATCTGCAGCTCTCCCCACACAAACAACTCGGCCTTATTCCACCTCATAGTCGCCGTATCAATGATGCGCTGCTCCAGCCCCTTATCGAGCTCAATGCCCAGCATCGAACCAATGAAGATAAGGTGATGCGCTAGCATCTTGCACAGCTGCGCCTTCATGGCAATCCACCGAGTCGGACTGCGTTGTGACTCAGGGGTAAGCGAGTTCAGGAGGAAGGACGGAGAGAACTCGGCCATTCTTGTGGGTGAGTAATACCCGACTCCCAGAACAGTCCCTAGGACAAGCAGAAAGAGCACTTGGCACGATTCACGATCGCAGCACGCCAGGAATTGAGGGGTGAGTATCCGATCAAGGCGCTTGATCAACCGGCATCCCGAAATCTGCGCCGCCGCTGTGATATCACGGAGCTTCGTGGACTGCCTGTCACCGTGCCATCCACTCTGCACCAGCGTCGTCGCGAGCAAAAACCGTTGGAAATCTACAATTAACCCTTGCTCGCCAACAGTCTCATCCTGGAATTGCAACCCCAACAAGCTCGAACAGCACAAGCCGACAATACTGCCACTGGGGAGTTGAAGATCGGGATCCGTGAGCCACGAGACCATTGTCTGGTTGAAAGAGGCCGAGTGAGATTGAAGTTTGAAGCAGGCAGGCGCAGCGACCCTGCTGAGCAGGTCGCTCGCCATGAGCATGAGCGTTTCCGTCCTCATAGCGTCTGGCGGTCTCGTCTGGGGGGACGAGGCGAAGATGTTGATGTCGCTGAACGAGGTCCTGATGCAGGAGGAAAAAGAGAGAGGTTGTCTCTCTATTGACGGGCCTCTAACGGCTGCTAGTTGAAAACGATGTTGACAGGGGGTAGCGTGAGAACACTATGGTTCGGTCAGTAAGGGGGATTAACACAATAATACAACGCTATCATAAACGTTTGTGGACAAACCTCTTCTTCCGGTCGCTTGCGCCGCAGACAAGTTTCTTGCCGTGAATCTTCCAGAAGTTCTTCGCGGTATTCTACTGTGAAGTCGACCCTAGTCAAGCGCCGCGGCTCGATACTTTCTTGGGAGCTAGGCACAGATGACTGTTGCGTGACAGCGTGGGGATCGGCGTGGAGAAGGGCAGGAGCGATAGCAGGATGAAGAGGTTCGGCCCGGGGAATTGCCATTTTTTTGCAATTCTTTAAACGGACAGACCCGAGAGTTTGGATACGCCACCCTCCAAGTTATGCAGGTGGCAGTGGCTGAGTTAGGGAGATGTAACTTGTAGAGCTGATCACTTGGTGCAAGGTAGCTGAACTGTGGGATAAATTTGAGAAACCATATCACATACCCCCCTGAACGCCATGTTGCCCAAAGTTCTGCACATCGGACCCACCGCATATGGCTTTCTTGTGGGAAATTCATCGAAATCCCGTCCGACTGATAGGCAATTGACCTGTGGTAGCTGCATACCTAGTGTCAGGCGTAAGCTTCAACAGACAACGAAGCAAACATCCCAGGGCTGTAACTTTGTGCCCCAGGGCGGAACCCACAAGTCGGAGCGCGTGGCCATCTATCCAGACATGGCGTTCCTTGGCAGGATCAGCAGGTCAGCCATCAATGCATGCATATCCGTTTTTCTCAGCGCCTCACAAAATGACCACAGACGACCAGGAATTATGTTTGTTGGGAAGGAGGGGCGCAGTTGAGAGCTGAGGACGATAGGTTGCCGATTTGGACTGGCACCCAGCGCGATAATCCCCACCCGCGGGCGGCGCAAGCCTTTCTGTTGTCGGAGTCAGAAAGAAACAAGCCTCGGCAAGGTCGGCGAATGTGCCGGAGACGGGTCCACATTTCGTGCGTGTCGTCACTGTTGCGGCTTTCTCATGGCAAAGATGTCAAAGCTTGGGAGATTTGGGCATGCGGCTCGGGCCAATGAGCGTGAGGCTCAGCCCCCAAAAGAGCTGAAAACAGGTGATATCCCACCCACGAGTCACCTTGACCAGCTGAAAAAACAGGCTCGAGATGTTGGTCCCGTGGTTCTGGAACCGCAGTTTTGGTCGGGGGAATACAGCCTAAGGCTGATGAACCTGGACCTTAAGCCGAGCAAATCCAGATCACAAATGTGGCTTCCCGCTCACTCTTTCTTTTCCCGCATCATTGTGGCGGGGATCGTCCGCAGGCCCCCGAAAGGCGACATATTCGAAGCTCGAAAAACCAGCTTTTACGCCCATGTGCGAACACAGAAAACGGAGAAACAAATCTCCTGTGCCCCCTGGCCATGCAGCAGGCAGCGGCGGCGACCAACAACAACCTATTTGTTGACGCAAACTTGCTGCAGCCCAGGTTGTTCAACGCCCTATGACCAGTCTGCAGTTATCTACTTTTTTAGGCTCGCCGCTCCCAAAGCAGCTGAAAATCCAGCATAGCATTTCGCCGCACGTCAGTGTTGTCCAAGTCGTTTTCGACCTTGAGCACCAGCAAAACACACTGCCATCTGCCAGAGTTGTATCGGCGGGAGGCTTGCCAACAAAGCCCTGCCCACGCCACACCACTTTATGCGTTGTATATCCGCTGGTCCGCGACCTCAAGATTTGCAGCTCTTCCCTCTTCGAGTCGGAAAGAATGATGTAAACATGTCCGCTCACACCAATGAGGATTCGACCCTGTGTGCTGCTGATGATTCGAAGGATTTTCGTTGCAATCCACTTCCCTATAGCGACCCCGGGGTTAGCCTCTCGGTTACAGCACCCCCAGAAACCCATTCATTCCCATGTTGACTCACTGCCAGGAGCCCTATAGTAATTGCTTCCACGAAATGTACGTTTCATCCTCAGCGATATCGCGGTCAACACGTGGACACCTCCATCTTGGTCGACCGTCTGAGCTTCCTGATTCATGAGGCTGGAATTTTTGGGGGAGACAAGAGCAATGATGCGTTCACCGTCGTTCGTGATGCTTCCTCCCGACTCCAGCTGCGCAATGACGCCCCCCCTGTACATTCTTCCAAGTATAGCCCTTGTAGTCCCTGTATACGTAGTAGGTGTTGTAGTTGTTCTCAGGGCCGTTTGGTCCGGCCTGTTGCTTGTGCTTTGTGTTCCTCGGTTCATCCCAACCTTTGTAGTAAGTACATAACATCGCGGTATACCCAAGTGATGTGGGGCAGGCCGTGTTCGTAGTTGATACCATTGGCACAGCGGCTGCTCTGGATGTTGGTCAAGTACGTGCCAACAAACTTGTACGCTTGAGTGTGGGCTTCTTAAATGTACAAATGCTCACTGCCGAGCTCTGCTATATCACCACGAAAGGAGAGGAACATGCCATCTCCTACAATTCCGAAGCGCGGGTACGTCACTTCTCCGAAGAAGCGATCATCGTGGGGAAGACCTGGTAGGTGATGCTCTGTTGGACTGAAGGCATATGCCTTCCGAGGAAAATCTTCTGGGTTCACAGCTAGCTTGTGCCTGTCATCGGTTGTCTGTGGATAATCGTTAAACACCATGACTTCCCAGGGTCCGTTGGTAGCTGTCTCCTGGCAAGATGCACATAGAGGGGCTCTCCGGCATCGCTGGATGGAAGGGAGCCGTAGTAGGTAACGTACGGTCAACCATTGAGCGTGATGATCGTATCTTGCTGGACGCGTAACATTTGATACGGCACCTCCGATGATCCAGATCAGGTCCCACGACCGAGATGACGGGATCGAACAAAGCGGAAGACATGGTGCTTCACCTGGTGCTCGAACAGGAAAAACCTCGTCGAGCGTTCACGTCGAGAGCTTGCGCTTGCAATAGTTTTGGGGTCCCGAGCTATCGTTGCTCTTGTCGTTATGCAGTTGCCCGGCTAGATATCCTACTAAGATGAGGTTGTTGATTCGTGGATAAACTGACTGCACGATAGATTCGCAATTCCAGGGCTTTACCACGAGTCTCACCAGCTCCTCCTGGGAGCATCTGACCTTAGGTAGCATATTTGTTGTGAGTAGCACTAGAGAAAACCCGCCATAATGTATACGCCAACTTAGCAAACGACAATGGCAGTCTGCACAAAGGGTTCAGCTCTGTCAAGAGCATGGAAGAAGAGCTGAAGAACCTACAAAAGGTAGACCGATGCCGAACGTCGGAATAATAAGAAGCAGGTTGTCACATTTGAAATGTTCGGTTAGATTGTTGGCTGTTGAGGAAACCTGCCACATCAGTTTCCTGTCGCCTGCGGATGGACTGTGCTGTGTTGCCTGACAGTGAACGTGGAGGTTGGAGGAGCCATGTCCGCGTTTCAGCCTAGGAATTGGGTAAACATCGCTCTACTCATCCTTCATCCTAATCCAGAACTACAAGGCATTGCATGCTGTATCTTGTCGTTCGTTTCAAGATGCTTGTACGTGATGCAATGGTCGGAGAAGCTTCCTGTTGTTTGATTCCCAACAATCCTTGGGTGGACTAGTGGAAGAGTCCAAGGGACACACATCCAAGGGTCCTTGCTCCCAGGGCTTAACCCCGCGCCCCTGGTTCTCCCCGCTGTGAAGTCCCACTAGGCCCCTCACCCGCTTTTGGCTTCCCAAAGTCTAACATTCGCACTGGTACTGGCTCTGGAGGCTGCATCATAGACTTTTGAACAGCTCCAAATATCCAAAACTACAGGCTAATCTGATAAATAAACACTTTTAAACTTTTGCTTCATTATGTTAATGTCGTGCCCGCCGGGATTGGTAATATGAAAGCAACTTGCCCTTGCGCACCATGGTTCCCTCTACTGTTCCTTAAGAGCTTGTCCCATCATGGCTCGACACCAACACTAGAAGTACACCTGGGGCAGCCAATTGTGTGCAGTGCGTCAAGGACAGCTATTGCAACTAGGTCGCACAATTGATAGCTGTTCTACGAACGGGTCGGAACAAATTGCTCTCTTGCATGTTCCCGCATGTCACTTCTTGACAACCTCGTGGCTTCCCGCCTTGGCGCCGGCATTATGGGCGAACGAAGCCGATGGCATGTTACAACAGTTCCTGACCATATCCACACCGATGATGCCAAAACACGGAAAGTGGATTAATGTTGCATAGATCTTGAGCACCCCTTGGGCGAGCATATTAGAACGGTCCGCCGGGTAGCTTCCAGCAAGAAAACCCGTACGTACCCTACTGTAGCATCGCGTTCTCTCCAGAATGCTCGGGACGTTTTAACGACATTCACGGTTAGCCTATTCAGAAATCATCATCTAATATGTGATGTGATGACAGTTAGGAACGATAATCCTGTCCAATGATTCCCCTCCTTTAGGACTATCCTTGGCAACCGGCGCAGCATGCTCATCAGTATTACCCTGATGATCTGCCAGTAGATGACGGGACCAATGCGTCTAACAGGTACCTCGACAGGCTTGTTCATCACAGGCATCTACGGCATCATTAAAGCAACGACGTGTATCTGTTTCCTGCTGTTGATGGCCGATTCTTTGAGGCGGCGGCGCAGCCTTCTCTGGACGAGTGTCGCGCAGGGGCTAGCGATGTTCTACATCGGCTTATACGTCCGCATTAGTCCCCATAGTGAAGAGGAGAGTGTCCACCGGCGGGGTATTTTGCTCTTGTATGTGTATTTCTCTTTGCTACGTAACTTTACCTAACCCTCCCCCATACCCGTATCACTAATCTTCTCTCCCTGGAACAGGTTGCTCCAATTCGGTTGTGGCCCGCCTGCTGGATCTACACAATCGAGATAGCCGCGGCCCGTCTTCGCTCCCTGAACGTTGCTAATGCAGCTGCGACGCAATGGCTCATCCACTTTGTTGTGGCGCGCACCGTACCCGCGATGCTGGTGACGGTTGGCAGTGATGGGTGTGGAACGTATTTTATAATTGGCAGCTTTTGTTTTTCCATGTTTGTGTTTGTGTTTTCGTGCTCAAGACGAAGGAGTTCACACTAGAGGCATGGATAATTTGTTCGGTGTTACGAAGGGGCCGAGCAATGAGGTTGAAGGGAGTGAGAAAAGTGCTATTTTTGCGAGGGAGGAAGGGGTGTGGTCAAGGTACGGGAAGGTGAGAGTGTATGAGCCAAGAAGACACCCAAGCCATGTATCATTTTCTTATCATAAGATATACATACAAGTCCAAAAATCCATGGCAACATTTTGACGTGGTATCATTAAGCTTAACAGTCATTGAGGTATCGTCTCTACAATATCCTAATCAACGAAACACAAAAGGTATGAGTAGTGGATCTCCCTTTCCCCTTCTCCATATAACCACCGAATATGCAGGCAATACTTGTTACTATGTTGTTTGCTATGTGCATTTAGCATTCGTTGAGCGGGCAAGCAATGTGCGTGCCGACAGTGTAACCATCGACCTTGAGAATGGTGAGTACGGCGTTAATGACACCACCGAAGCCCTCGCCAGCAATGAAGCCTGCATGATCTGTTAGTAATATGCTTAGGACGGTTGAGTAATAAAATACAAGGACTCACCAGCAGCGACGGCGTAGCCATAAATCTCCCAAGTGCGCATGCTGTACTTCCTCCAGAAGTGGGCGATAATGGCGCCGAGGAGGGCAGCGTTGGCGAACACAGGAGCGGGAATGACCCAGGAAAGGGCAATAGCACCCCAGTTGGGCAACCACTCGCGGTACTTCTCACGTTCACCGACGAGGTAAAAGTGGCGGACAACGACCTGGATGACGGAGATGACACCCATGACAATGGCGAAGATACCAGAAGACAGCGGGATGCTGACGTTGGGGTCAGTGACGGCCTGGGCGACGGCAGCCCAAGCAGAGACAGACGGGACGGAGAAGGCGCAGTGGTCATCACCGTTCCAGATGCAAGGATAGGCAGTAGTGAAGAGTACAAACAGACCGGGGCCGAGCCAGACAGAGACGAAAACACCAATGGCCTGGGCCACCCACTGCTTGATCGGGGGAGTGCCAATGAGGAAACCGGTACGGAAGTCGCTAACAAGAGCAGTGGCGGTATCAGCACCACCCGACGCGAGGGCACCAGCGACCAAGTTGAGCTTCTGGGCGTGCTCAACGCTGTAGTTGCCGTTCGAAGTGGCAGCACCGAAGATGAGCTGAGAGGCCTTGGCGGCAGCAGTAAGAGGGGTATTGTCCGTGACGGCTCCGATCTGGATAGCGAGGAAAGAGAAAAGGAAAGCGAGGAAGATAGCAAGGATGGTGAGACCGCCGTTCATCTCCCACTGGAAGTGGAAGATAAGGATACCGGCAACGAGGCAGGCAAGCAGACCAACAATCCACATCCAGTCTTTGACTTGCTGCTCCGGAGGGAAGGGATCCTCGACAGCGTGCTCGGACTTCTCCCTGGGGGCACCATGCTTGGCGAAGAAGGCGCTCTGCTTGCCGCGCTTCTCCAGAGCGTAATTGATGCCGCTGCAGGTGTGGTTCCAAAGGGACTTGACGCCGGCCCAGATAGCTTTATACTGGACGAAGAGCTCAGCCATGGAGGAGCAGACCATGACCATGACACCGGGCCAGAGAAGCCAATAACGAGGAGATGGGGTGACCTTGCCGAGGTTCTTCAGCGAGGCAAATGAGTAATAGGAATCCCACTTCGGGTCATCGGGAGCGAGCTGGATACCAATGCACTCGCCGTAGTGGACAAGGAGAGGGCCAATGAGACCCCAAGCCATGAGGGAACCGACGAACATAGAGATGGCAGGGTTAAGACCGATCAGGATACCAGAACCAATGAAGGCAGGAGTCCACTCGAAGTACCAGCCCCACGACTCAATGTTCAAGGCCCAGCTCTTGTAGCCGCTCCAGATGTGGAACCAGGTAAAGATGTGCCAGTCGTAGAGAATGCCAATTGCATAGGTCGAGACGACACGGTGAATCATCGAGGTAACGAAGCAGATAGCCAGACACTTGAGCTTCTTCATGGCCTCTAGGGAGCCAGCGGCACCAGCGTGCATGGAGCGGATGGTAAGCGCCACAGCGGTGGGAGTAGGAAAGAGCAGCTTGAGCTCGCGGGCGACCTGGACGATGAAAAAACGGCGAAGAGGAGTGACGTAGAAAAGACCAATGAAGGAAGCGACCAAGGTAATGGTGAAGATGGCGCCAATGTCATCACGAGGGGAGCGGCCCTCACCCATCACACCGAGACGGTACATGGCCGGAAGGGCAGCAACGAAGATACCACCAGTGCCACCGGCACCAGTGGCAGCAGCCTGAACGATCGAGTTTTCCTGGGGACCGAAGAAGCCACCAATGAGTGGAATCTTGCCACCGGCCTTCTCGAAGAACTTGAGGATGCCATAGCCGAAGATGGCACCAAAGATGTTGGCGCTGAAGGTGAAGCCGGTCTTGAGACCTGCACGAAGATGGTCAGTCTTTGCTCCATGGCAACTGGAGCCAGTGTCAGGACAAATAGGAGAAACGACGTACCAAGGTACAAGTTGGAAGCGCAGACGAGTGAACCAAGAATGCAACCGACGACAATAGCACGGACTGTGACGGGGTCATCCTCGTGGGGAATGTTGGCGTCCATCAGCAGGGGCTTGTAGAGGTCTTCTTCCTCGATTTCGCCCTCGGACTCGTTCTTGTCGGACTTCGCAGCCTCATCCTTGAGATCAGTCTTCTCGGTAGGCTGTTCATCGTGGGGGCGAGCCGCTGAGTCGGCCGCCCCCTGCTGGACGACCTCTTTCTCGCTCATTGTGTGTCGGTGCGTGATGGGAGTATCTCTCTGTCGGTAGAAAGGGGAAGCCCTGCGAGAACGGGAGCTCACTGCCGGTCAGGGGCTGGAGCGAGCTCAGAACTTTTGAAGGTTGTCGACGAGACAGACGTTAGGGAACGAAAACGTCAATGTAAGTAGAAGAGAAGGGAGTGAGCAGAAAACAGGCAGCCTGTGTGACGGGCAGGGAGCATTTAAGGGCAGCTCGTGGAGGGGCGGTCGCCGGTAGGTCTGTCAATGGGCCGAGTCCCGGAAAGGCTGTTGCAATGCAATGATGGGTGGATGTCCAGGGTGTATCTGCACGCCTGCAATTCTTCCTGCTGTTGACGGTTTGGTGCCACTTCACGGCCGCTGTCGGAGTAGTTCCGTGCAATTCTCCTGTCAATCTGGCCAACCGAAAGCAGCATGTGTGGGCAGTATGTGGGCAGCCTGGCCAGTCTTTGGCTGGATTCGGCTGGCAGCTGCCGTCGTGGGCAAGGTTCTCCAGAAATTGGCGTCATCTCCATGGTGCCATGTCTTCTCCAATGCTCACAATGCCTGGCGATAAGGGATGAAAACGTTCTGCCGGGAGCATGCCCCGTACGTGATCTGCAACTGCCCTGCACTGTGGCATGCTTGCCCTCAAAATACAGTGGGGATCGTCGGCTGGGTGTGATCCATGCACCTCCAGGCGGATGAGCTGCCGTGAACGTCTGCGCGCGCTGATTCGCCGGGATCAGAAATTCTTCCAGAAAAGGCAGGTGCTGGTGGCCGTTGGAGCCGCCTGGAGGCGTGTCAGTCCAGAGCGCAACGCTCGACCTTGCCGATCTGGCAAGTCCTTCTCGTGTGGAGAATTTTAGTCAGGCATCAGAATTAGAAACCATCAAACTTGTTTCATGCCCGTGTTTGCAGACAATCTTCTACTCTGGTGCTCCAGAAAAGCGAAGCAAAGCCACTCTCGAACATTCTCTTTGGAGCAGATGCCATGTATCATACAATGCCTTTTTTAGACTCTGCTCCTGCAGGTCCCAGAAGGCGACAGAGTTGACTGAGATACGATCGGCAGCGCGGGCTTGATTGGCACAGTGTGTAAGCACAGTGCCTGGAAACATCGGATAAATCTAAAAGCATCGGCGCGCCATATGATTGGTGCTTGGCCCGGCTGCGACTGTCGAAGAAGGCAGGTTGACAAGCAGCGACCGGTGCGGTCCGCAGATGCCACCATGCCGGGAACAGCAGGAAGCTTGATCAATGGAATAAGGATGCCCCGCTCAGTCTGACGAAGCCTGACGAAGCATCGACATCCTCGGATATCACCTCATTGACCGTAAAGCGACCTTGCACCCAGGCTACCTATGTGCCGCCCTAGCGAAACTCCCCACCTGACAATGTCTTCAACCTGGGTTGGCCACGTGCTGGCGACTTGGGGCATAAGGGTGTGTTTCGTCGGCAATAGGAAGAACGATGCCGGCTGAGCATAATGATAGCAATGTCGCCAACAACACTTGTTGGATGCTACCAAAAACTTGAGCTATTGAGCACCTTTGCACGTTGACTGCTTGATAAAGAGTATTATGCGCGGGAAACATTGTTCTAAACTGACCTCCATGATGCTTGACTGCAGTTTGTTTAGTCCGACTCTGTGCGTGAGACGCCTGTGAGAGATGCTACCGCAACCATCACCGTCGACACCTTGGCTCAGCTCGCAGGGTATTGTTGTGTCACATCGGACGATGCGTCGAAGACGGCACGCAGCTGTGATCCTTCGTTGCAGTGCAACTCCCTTTTCAAGCTGGGGAGGGACACCTGGCAGCTAAACGAGAACTGCCTAGCCTGAACGGCGATTCGGGAAGAAAATGTAGATTTGGGACTCCAGGTGTGATGTATCCAGGTTTCTGGTGTCATTTAAATTTGTTGTTACCGGAACTGACAACGAGAGGCTCTGGTGCTGCCTATTCTAGGTAGACCTACATCACCAGATCTTGACGTGCATCTAGTGGTCTCACCAGATCCTTCGAACAATGACAGTGGGGAGTGCGTCCCTTCAACGCTCCACCGCAGAATAGCGTTGGCTCCCACTGAGCCTTGGAGATAACTATCTCACTTGACCTAATCACTACTGAATAGATGCATGCAGGCTGCATGTGGACATCATGACTGACGATGAAAATCGATACAAGACTGACTGGTCAGCCTAAGCGGTGTTCCTCTGGCAGGTGGCTAGAAGTTAGGGGAGGTCTTCCAGTAGCCACATTTAAGTTGTGGAGTCATCCCACCAGAGATCGGATGACAAGAGGCTTTTATATGAGGTCTCGCGACCGAGCTGCAGAGATTTCGTAGATTGGAAGGATACCAATGTTTATGCGGTTCCATAGTGAGACTACCTCTGTTAAGGAGGTCGGTATGTTGTGCGATGCTCGTAAAATGACAATGTCTATTTACTGCACATCATCCAGGTCCTTTGAGCTGTGAAGCCCGTGAGATAAAGCTATCTGATTCAACCACAGCAGCGTCTAATGCGAGGTAGTCTACATTGTCCCTGAAATCCGAGCATCAATGTTGCAACAGGGAGATCTAACAATTGCCCAAGAGTCACCGAAGACCCACATCGGGCCTGAGCCCCAGACAAAACGGTGGCGTCGGTGTTCTAGCCAAGCTGGAGCCCAGAAAAGCTTATCTCCTGCCGTTTATGCGTCAAGCATGACTGCCAAGACACCTGCCCCGGATCCAACAGCCACGCTAGCCCGAACCTTCGCTCACGCCACCAGCCTGAGGGTCCACAAGAACTCGATCCTCCTACGAACATGTCCCCAGCAGCCACGACGCGCTTGTGTCAGGTGTTGATTTATTTTTGATCTAGAAACGACATCACACATGTCGAGAGAGCGCAGGCATGCGTTAATACATCGATGGCACAAATTTAGTGGTATTTTGTCATCCTAAACTAATCACAAGAACACCAAGCGCCTCATTTGAACCCTGGCCGAAGCAACGACCACAAGCGCCTTCACGAGAGATCCTTGGACGCCCATCCCAACCGTTTTTTGCCGCCGTCAAAAACCACAAAAGCAGCCTTGAGCGCCACGTCGCCAAAGATCGAAAACCCAATGCCCGAATCGGCCTGAATCCCGCCAAAGCACATCGTTCCGATCGAAGTGATGGCAGCGTACAGGATATACTCCCCAGGAATCGTGATGACTTGACCATCATCGCCGACGGCGAAGGAGAAGTCCGGAGGCGTTGGGCTGCACGGTAGCGTATACGCTCCCTGAGTAGCATCGTACAACGCGCCAGGAATCTGGGCATAGTACATTACCACGATGGTGCTGGGCAGAAGCAGCAAAGTCGTACCCGTGTCCGCGATCCCCATGATCTGCGTGCTGACCAACGCCCCTGTGCCAATTGCGTACCCCGGCGATGTCCATGTCCAGTATCCGTTGCTGTCATTGACCGACACATAGCTGATGTTACCAATGTGAGCGTTCTTATCGATGTACCCGAAGTTGTACGTTCCAGCTGGTCGTGTCAGTTCGAGATCGCACACGGTTCTGACGAGGTCGACTTACGTTCGCCGGCCTTGAGGTCGGCCGTGAAGATAGGGGAGTCCAGCTCTTGCATGATGTTCTCGAACCACGTCTTTTGTCCCTTTGGCTGCACCGTGTTGAGGCTGCCAAAGCCCAGGCCAAGCAACCCGTCGTTGTTGGAGTCCGAGGTGAACTCCTCCGAGACCTGGGTCGCGGCTTCAACTGCCTGCGAAGAGACCGTCAAGCCGCCCAACGTCACAGAATCGCGGTATACCACCCCGCTCGACGAGCTGCCATCTCCGTACGAAATCTTCCATGTATACCCTTCCAGCTTCTGCGCCGTCGAGCTCTTAGCCGGTTCATAAAGCGACTGCCCATTGACTAGGTTACTCGGGGTTTCGGAGCTGAAGACCCAGAGGTCACTTGACCCGGTATCAATGTCCAGGTGGAGGACCTGGCCGGGGGTGCCGATAGACACCGGCGTCAGATACTCGACATCATATGACTCCGGCTTTGTCACCTCGTTGCCTGTTGACCGCTTTCGCTTCTCCAAGCGCAGTCTTCCCAGTGCATTCTTGAGGTCTTCTGGGAGCGGCACGCCGAACTTCTTGTAGGCCTTGGCCAGCTGGTACGGACCCGAGCGGATGAAGTCTGGGTTGCTCACCTGGCGGACTGAGAAGGTCTTTC
Source organism: Thermochaetoides thermophila DSM 1495 (assembly GCF_000221225.1). Taxonomy (NCBI): domain Eukaryota; kingdom Fungi; phylum Ascomycota; class Sordariomycetes; order Sordariales; family Chaetomiaceae; genus Thermochaetoides; species Thermochaetoides thermophila. The sequence continues at coordinate 704,467 of NW_006383039.1, forward strand.
CGCCCCCTGTGTGGTGTGTGTCGTCGCTTCTCAGGCTGGTCTCTAGAGGAAACGTGCCGGTCATGTACCCCAACACTAGGGCAATTGTGAAAGTCACGCGGACCATGCTTTCGTCTTAGATATCGGAGTTGCACTCCTGTAAATCCGTCGAGATCGTAGGTCGAGCGACAACGGCTAACCAAGTGGGTATTTGGGGAGGGAGGAAGGGGAGAAGGCCCAGAACTGCCTCGCTTTCCATGATTTTAATTTTAACTCCTGCTCTTCGCAAGCGCTTCCAGCTCGGCTTGACATCTTTCTTACATCTTCTTCCATACGGGAGAATGACGTGTACATCATTCAAAGCATTATGTTGAGATGTTGGGGACGTCTACGACAATGTTAACTCGGGGGAAGATATAGACGGATCCCTAGCGATGGTAAACGATGCCTCGGTCTTCTCCGTCCAGTTTCATGTTGCTTATCCTTCATCTGCTAGTGTACTTGGCTAGGCAATAAGAAGTCTTGATGAACAAGGCATTGCAACTCTGGTTTCTTCCAAGCTATGATCACATGTTGAAGTTGGGGTGGAACTCAGGGGTTACTGTTAATGCAGCTGAGAAGCATGTGCTAGAGCTTCCAGCAATCTGTGCTTCAGACGAAATTCAAATGCAGATTCCCAACTCTCAACTCTAATGATGCATCTACTATCCAACAACTTGCAATTGTGCTAAGGGAAAGAATGTTTCGTCGCAGAAGTCATGGGGTTTCCAAGTTGTAGCGATTAACGAGCGACTTTGTCCAAATCTCATAGCTTTATCCCTCCTAAAAGCAAGCGAGAGACCTTTGATGGCAAAGCGCGCATTACAGTATCGCTGCCATAGTGCAACACATTTACTGATAACGGCTCTCATGGAAAAGGCCTTTCAAGGCTGGGTTCAAGTCGAGTCTCGCTTATTCCTTCAGCCCCGTGCAAAAATAAACAGGTCGTGCCCGGATTCGAACCGGGGTTATTGGAAGGCTGAGGAGGAACTCTTCAAAATCCAATGTGCTAACCACTACACTACACAACCTTCAGTGGTAGTGTCTCTGATGAGAGCTACTATGTTACTACATCGAGCCAGGAGGTCATCCTGGCTATCGATAACTTGTCTCTTGCACCGTTTAGGGTTCAGATGATTTCACGTATTTGTTTGGTGAAAGTCAGAAACTATCAGAAATTTTAAATGCATGGCATATCCTAAGATCCTGCCTAAAAAAACGGCGACAGAATGAACCCGTGTCGCAGCTCAGGAAAAGAATCATACATGAGATGGCAATCTTAAGTTTGCAGTCGCGGTTCAATACTGGGGTTCATTCTCGTCAGAAACAACAGTCTGTATGGTATGTTACAGTATTCAACTTGTTTTCTGCTTGTCTATTCATCCTCCAGCATGGGAAATATCACCGGGAATGTGTCTTTTTCGTTAGACGCTGCGGGGTCTTCCAAAGTAAACGCAATGATGCAACGGTCGTGAAACTGAAGAGACCCAAGAGTATCTGTCGCCTTTGCCTTCAATAAGGTCCAGCCCTTTGACGGATCATTGGGGGATTTCAGAACGCCGAAAATAAGTTTCAGTTCCCCTTCTTGGGGGACTGGCGTGGTCTTTGGGGGAGCAATAGAGGTCGTCAACCCGTTTGGGTAACGTTCCCGGAGGATGGAGACGAGCTCTTCAGTGAGCTGCGAAAAGCTCCAGTCACGGGTAGTGGACACAAAAATGGTGTGGATTCCGTGTTTGAAGCGAACCGTGAGGTCCGGATTGTCGTAATCGTTAAAGACTTTGGGTGACTGCGCTGGAGTTAGTATACGGTGATATGAGATATACTACGTCAGTCCTACCATATTGACTCCTCAGGGGCCGATTAAGCTAAGAGAAGGATCAAAATCTAGATAGGTAGGTAGCTGTTGCTTCCACGAGACGTTTGCACGGTACCACTCCGATCTGCTGAGAAAGCTGCGGTTGGTGGGGTACCTAATGGGGTCGGTTTGGGACCGCAGTGCGCTGGTAAAATACAAGTAGGTCTTGGTATAAGAATCGACCCCTCCAGAGGAAGTGTGCTCTCTAACTGTAGATAGACAACACAGCAATTAAAATCTTTAGCTACCAATACATCGTTTATTTTCTCAAGCATATCATGTCTTGATCGGGGGCAACGCGGCGCATGTGCTTCTCTGACAACTCCTCGTTACGTAAAGAATTGTAACAAACAGTTGAGACAATACCGAGCTGGAGCTCGGACCATCACCAGTTTCTGGCGGGTCTCAATTTTCGGATAACAATTTGAGCGTACGGCCCTTCTTCAAGCTGTCACCAACATTCCTTGAGACACTACGAAGTCTCTGGCCACGGTTGGGCATAGAACATGAGCGACAACAGCAAGGTGATCGCGACCGAAAAGGGACAGCTGGTCAAGCCGACGTGCTGGCGGGATCTACCCGCCCCGACGATGACGAGGGAGGAGATCGAGCAGCAGTACTTCGCCAATTCTCGACTCTTTCTCCCAGCTGTCTTGCGTATTCCCCTGGCCTCGACACTTTCTTTTCTCTCCGGATTTACTCTTGGCGCTGCGCATGGCGGCAAGATGTCTGGCTTGCAGTTCCGAGCAGAACATGCCCACAAGCTGCCCGCGACGACGACTGGTTGGTACCTCTACCACAAGAGCAAGAATTACTATGCCGCGAAGGGTGCTGTTCGCAACGGAATCAGGACGGGGATGCGTGTCTCCCTCTGGACTACGTCCATGTTTGCCATTGAGCAAATGTTCGACTCGTACCGAGGCACGGCCGATCTGCTCAACACAGTCACGTCTTTTGTCACGGTTGGAGGATGGTTCAGCTTGTGGAGTGCGTATTTTCCTCTTGTCGCGCCGGTCTTGTGCACTGTGGCTAACGCGGTGAACCCATTGCAGATCGGTTTTCGCTGCCGGCAACCGCGCGGACGGCTAAGTTTGCCCTTATTGGCGGCCTGATCTATGGCGGACTCCAAGATATTCTTGGGGCCCTTCGAGGCCGTCGGATCGGATACGTTGAATGGGTCAAGGACCGACTGGGCAAACAATCGGCTGAGCATCCCAAAGGCCAATGAACTGGCGGAGAGATTATTCTCCCGTCCTTCCGGTACACCGGTACCCCTCTGGAGCGGGCAGTCCTTCCTATGGATCGAAATAAACGTCCCCCTCCATCACCAATTCGCGGAGGGCCACCGAATGGCCAGGATGCGGACTATCGCCCCCGACCAAGTGGTATCTTGCTTTGGTGCGCAATGCATACCGCCTAACCACTCCGACGTGGCCCTCGACCAACAAGCACCGATATCAACCGACCTCGGCCCCCCTGCCGGAGTCCAAGACGCTGGGCCCTTTGTGAAGATCAATACTAACATCTGCCCTTCCGCTGCGCAAGCGTCGGCTCTTGCAACCAGCCAGGCGCCGGGTGACGCTGAGCCTCGTGACTAGCGCACCTGCGGTAGCGCGCCACAATCCCTTTCCTCCTTGCTCGGTTGGGCGGTTTAGCAGGGACTGCTCCTGCGGTGTCGGCAGACACTCGAGTCTCCACAGAGCGGCTATCTGCGGCCTTCCACAGCGCAGCGATAAGGTCAGCAGCATAGCATCATCGCCCGTATCCATGGTCTTGGACAAAGCAGTGCTAGGAAGACAAGATGCAGCTCAGATTGGCATCCAGGTTTCCAGCTCTTTGTGGATTGGCTGGGCATCGCATCTTTTATTCAAGGAAGCTGCGATACCGGCGCCAAGCAGCGCACAACTGCAGCTAGTTCGCGAGAGATTATCTCCACCTTGTTGTCTTATATACTCCTCTTCGCCTATATGTGGAAGATCTCATCCCGACTTTCAGCTCTTACCAGGAAATTCTGTTACCATAACCTCGTCATCGATAAATGCTCTTGATCATCAAGAGTTCTGGTGTGTCTAGAACTGTCTTACCTTTAATGCTCGCAATGTCCCTCGTCCTAAGACTCTCTTACCGAATGCCTTTGATCCAGCTTCTCGTTGTGCACATCCCTTCAACCAGGTCACCGTCCTCTGCTGTGTCCGCGTCTCTACACTTGCGACGTACTGTGCGGCTCTCAAGATCAATGTCAACTAGGTCTCTTCACTCTTCGTCCAATCAGTCATCACCTTCTGCCGGCGTTGCCTTAGACAGCACCGAGTCAATGCCTCCGTCGACTCTTGCAGACCCCCGTCCGGTCAAGATATCTCAAAATGCCCCTTTGGCTGTGTTACCATTGACCAATGTCCTTCGGTCTTTGCTGACCACAACCATTTCATCCTCGCCAATTCTCTTGCGCCCATCGCTGGCCATCATGTCTCTTCTCGCCAGCACAGCCCACCCAGTTCTCAACCCCGATGTCAACCCACTTCTCCGCGTATTCCTCAAGAAAACTTTCTATGCCCAGTTCTGCGCGGGCGAGAATGTTGCAGAAGTCCGGCAAACCATCGCTTCTCTCAAGCAGATCGGTTTCGCCGGTGTGATCCTTGGTTATGCTAAGGAGGTGGTGCTTACAGACTCGCAAATGAAGGGGCTGGAGTCGTGCATTTCTGGCTCTGTGGCAGAAGAGTGCGTTAGGAATGAGATTGGACCGTGGGCAGCTGGGACCAAGGAGACCGTCATGCTGGCTTCTCCAGGGGATTTCGTCGCGCTCAAGTTCACCGGCGCAGGTCGTCAGGCTCTCTATGCTCTTTCCAAACGCCTTCCTCCTCCAGCCGCTCTGGCATCTGCGATCGACGACATTTGCGAGCTCGCGGTATCACGAGGCATTCGTCTTCTCTTTGACGCCGAGCAACAGGCCCTTCAGCCGGGTATTGACGATTGGAGCTTGGAGTACATGCGCAAATACAATACCCTTGACCGGGCAGTGATCTTTGGGACCTACCAAGCATACCTGAAGGCGACACCCACAACACTCAGCCGACATCTTGCTGCCGCCAGCCAAGGAGGGTTTACTTTGGGTGTCAAACTCGTTCGTGGCGCTTATCTCGGCTCTGACCCCCGGCATCTTATTCACGACACGAAGGCCGACACGGACTCGGCCTATGATAGCATTGCAGAGGCTTTGATGAAACAGCAATGGAAGACTCCTCTTCAGCCTTCATCCAGTGACAGAACGTCTTCGCCCTTCCCCAACGTTGCCCTCGTCCTAGCCACACATAACCGGGAATCTGTCCTCAAGGGCCGCACTTTGCTCTCTGAGGGTGGCATCAAGACGGACGTGGCTTTTGCCCAACTCCAGGGCATGGCAGACGAAGTAAGCTGCGAGTTGTTGACTACTGGCAATGAAGAAGCGAATGTGGAGAGACCACGTGCGTACAAGTACCTCGTTTGGGGCACCACGGGTGAGTGCATGAAGTATCTGCTTAGGCGGGCGCATGAGAACAGGGATGCGGTGCAGCGGACAAGATCGGGGAGGGACGCCATGCGGACAGAACTGTTGAGGAGGGTTAAGGGGTTGTTTGGGCTGGGTAATTAAATAGCATGTTCTATCGAGGGTTGGGTATCTGCGGGTTTGGCTGATGTTTTGGGTGACAAAACTTCAAGGCCTGTTTTGCGCATGGTTTTTACTTGGCACGAGAGCCAAGAGCTAGCTGCTGCAATAGACATCTGAGCATTATTGATGACAATTGTACCTTTCCACGTCCAAACTCTGTGAATGACGGGGCTAGCGTTGCATGGAATCGCAGCACCCAGATTGAGAGCTGTATCCAGCCTTTCTTGTCTTTCTCTCGAGCTCAAGCCTTACCTTTCTTATAGATCGCAGCTGGGTGCAGTTCACCCTCTCAACATCATTGGCCTCACCATGTGCGGTTCGTGTTGCTGTACGACTGAAGCCAAAAAGCAACATAGACAAGCGCGATCACCTGGATTGAATTGCCTCAGAGAAGCATTTCATCATGATTACCAAGAACGCCTGCCATCATAAGCCGCGCAAGGCCATGCCCATGATGGCGAGCTGTTCCATTTTCCTCTGGTGCTCTGCCTTGTCTGCGACCTTTTCTAGTGCTGGCACGCCATTGAGTCTGTAATATTTGCGAACCTTAGGCCAGTCCGTCGCCTGAGCAATCTCCGAGTCCGTCACTGGCACGGGTTTGCCCATGACGTGTTCTGTTAGGTGAGCCCAGATAGCTTCTGGCGTGCGCGCTGAAGTTGCCGAGAATCCATTTTGTCCTTCTGCGGTGGGAGAGATGATCTTCACTACGATAAGGTCCTTGGTTTTTCCTGGCGTTATGCCCCATCTTCTGTACGCATCGGCAATCTAGAAGAAGGATCAGGGATCAGCGCTGGCTGAGTACCAACACCTTACTTTGAGGGCGCCCGTACATTGTTGTTTGTGTTGAACGACGTCACGATCTCTGAGTGGACATTTGGTGTCCTCAATGCCCCGACTAGTAATGTGTTGAGGGCGCTGTAGACGGCTGATAGGAGATGCAGTCGCGAGATGACGGAGGATGCGTCGATAAAAGCATACTCAAAGTCCCTGTTGCGGGACAATAATTGTTGGTGGAGGAAGTCGGCATTGGTGACATCACGGAAGAAGCCAACGTAGACACCGTATCCTGAGGGGACGTGTTCGAGCGCAACGTTTTCGAGGGCCATTGCGTTTGTTACGACGTCGAGATGAAGGAAACGGGGAATATAGGGACAGAATAGACAGTTGAACTTTGATCGCGTTTGCTGCGAAGTTGAACAAGAGTCCTCGACAGTGACAAATGCTCTAGTTGGCCAACAGAATATTGTAAGTACTTTTGTCCTTGTTCAGGTCGTCTGTCGGCTTCCAAGTTGCTGGTTGTGTACGGAATCCTTGCAACTTTGTCCGTGGAGGGGCAGCGCGAACCACGGGGTTTCTTGACCGGGCATCACTTGAAATTATGATCCAATGTGTTCCCACAAGGCTGTGGCAGTAAACCCTAACCCTGAAACTCTCGAAATTGATATTCTCCCTTTGTCACGTCACCCGGCGCTGCGCGTCTGCAGGACGCATCAATCACGGCGACCTGGCGAGGTACATCGGTTCTCCGCAGGCGGTCCCTGTGCCGCACCGTCTCATCACATAGAGTCCCGCTCAGACACGCCGCAATTGTATTATCACTGGCCCCATAGCATGAACTTCCATACACCGTTTTGACCACGACGAGAGCACGTGCAGATGTTGGTTGGCGTCAGGGTCATGCCATCTCGTCTTCCCAACAACTAGGGCATTGGGACACCAGCGATACTTGGTTCAGATTTCTAGACTGTGCATGTGCATCTTCGCTACGGGTCTGCGCCGTGCACCGCATCTGCGCCAACTCCTGTCGTTCTCAACTCGCTGTTTCTCCGCTCAATCAGTTCTTTTCCGCGCTGCAGCTGTCGCACTCCGTCCACAACAATTGCATTGCCGTCCCGGTGAGACGCTCCTCTTCGTCCCGTCGCCGCACGTGCTGGCGCGGCACAGCATCTGCCCCAACTTGCAACCTGCCGGTTGCCGACAGTCACCAGCATGCCTCAGTCCCGCCAAACGAACAAACGTCCCGGAACCGCTGGTGACACTGCCCTCGCCAACGCCGAGTCAGCGGCTCCCAAGCCAAAGCTGCCGCGAGTTGAGCGTAGCCCATCAGATTTCTCCAGCGTCGTCAAAAGCAAGCTACAGTCCTACACGCGCACTGGACAAGCATGCGATCGGTGCAAGGTACACTCCGCGTGTTCTGAAGAGGGATCATAAATGTGTTTGCTGACAAGACTTTCCTACCCAGGTTCGCAAGATCCGTTGTGATGCCCTCCCAGAAGGGTGTTCTCACTGCACGAACCAAAACATTGAATGCTATGTGACAGATCGTGTCACTGGCCGCACTGAGCGGCGTGGTTACTTGCAGCAACTCGAGCGCGAAAAGGGGGCAATGCTGGTGCATATCCGTGAACTGGAGAAGCTGTTGGAAAGCAACGGCATCGAGGTTAGGCCATGGCAATGGCCCGGGTATACGACTACATACCCTTCAGCAGTCACGTATGATGCAATTAGCAACCCTGTGCAGAATCCGGCATCAAAAGACGAATGGACACAAGTTGGGCTCGTGTGGGTGAAGAACTACCGGCAAAAGCCCCAGATTACTTTGGGCGATTATATCCCATTTTCTGCGCTAGAGTCACGGCGGACAGACAGCTACCTGGGGGTGGCCGAAGATAATGCCCTGTTGAGCTCTATCAAGGGAACCAAATTGTCCATTTTGGGAACTGTCATCGACATCGCATCATTCGAGTCTCCAGACACGGACGAGCCCCCACCGGAAACGCCCATTGGATGGCCGCTTTATAATAAATCCGTCATGGCTTTTCTTCAGTCTATACTGCGTGTTAACCCTCCTCCCGAGCACATTGAACTTCCCCCCAAACCAGACGCCTTCACCTATGCTGAGTGGTACTTTCTGGCTGTCTCGCCGTTTCTCCCTGTTCTCCATAAGCCCTCATTCTTTCGGCTTGTAAGTCATGCATACCCTGTGGGCGCATCGTTCACTCTCAAATGCCCATGCTGATTTGCGGCGCAGTTGACTCGTATCTATGATGAAGGTTATAAGCCAACAATACCGGAGTTGGTCACGGTTCATATGGTCTTTGCTACCATGTGGTTCCAATATGGCATCAGAAATCGTGAGGAGCCTGAGAGGTATGCACAACTCAACGAGCTCTCAAATCGACACTACCATTGGTGCCTGAGCAAGTTCTTCGACCTTGCCATCTCGCCAACTTTGACGGCTGTTCAGGCTTTGGCCATGATCATGGTCCACACACGAAACTTTCCCAAGCCCGCTTGCTCTTCAACGATTGCCCAGTACGCCTTCATTAAGGCCCTGGAGTTGAATCTCCACCGGAGAGTTAAGATGCCCAACAACACCACTACCTTGGAAAACGAGATGCGGAAGAGAGTTTGGTGGGTTATCCTGGCTGTCATGGTTACTCTCAGCGGCCGTCTCGGCAGACCCATGCCAATCTCTCTTCACGAGTTTGACGTCGACTTTCCTATTCCCATTGAAGACGAATATCTGGGCGAGGAAGGTATTTTGGATCACTCCCAGGTTGGCCGCTGCAGTTGGCACGTCGGTCTCATGGGCTTTAAAGTTGTACCACTGTATATGGAAATGTACACCAAGATCTACGGCGTGCGATGTGACCCGAGGCGTTATGTCCAGGTAGTCCAGGATCTTGACGCTGCTATGGATAAGTTTATCGAAAGTTTGCCTACCGAACTACGGCTGGAAACATATCGCGACCCGAACCGCCAAAATGACCCTGGTATGCTCTTTGCAATGTATACTCGAGCCTTTTGTCTCGAGTTCAAGTTATGTCTAAGACATCCTTCAGTCTGTATGTCCAACGATCCCAAGGTTATTGCTGAAAACTCGAGGATATGCGAGGAAACGGTCAAAGAGCTTCTGAAGGTCGTCAAGGAAGTACAAAGGAAGAAGTCTCTCGATACGACCTGGTATCAGCTTGCCGTCTATCTCGCTGCTCTTTTCTCCCTTCTTGTTGCACATTGGCAACGGCGCTTTGATGTTACAGAGGCCGAGGTAGCTGCTCTCCGCGAAGATGCAAGGGCGTGGTTGAGCATCATCGCCGAAATTGGGCGGCAAATGGGTATGTGTTTTACCCCAGCAGTCTTCGATCTTCTCAACTGACGTTACGGTTTCTAGGTGCTGGAAGCCGCCTTGCCGCGGACGTTGGCGGCATTATTGATCGTACAGTTGGCTCGATTGAACAGGATATGCGCAAGCCAGGCCCGCCGTCTGACTCGTCCACTGGCACGATGAAATCGGAGTCGCCAGCACCATATCCGCAACCAGTGGCAAGGCAAAACGATCCCCCAGCCAACTCTGTCCCATCCACTGCGACAGCTCCCATTCCCAGGCATCACGTACAACGTGACGCAATAGCAACAAATGGAAGCAGTTATTATGATTCGAACATTTCATCACCACAATACGCTTCTGTTGCTTACAGTTCCCAAGCAGCTTCTGGAACCCCCTCCCATCCAAACCCCAGTAATCAGGGAGGATCAATTGACTCAACACAGTACCTGTACGCAGCAGCGTCAGCTGCAACAACTACAGCAGCGCCAACGACTACCGCTGCAGTCAGCGAATCAGCAGTACAGGCGACGAACCCCCTTATTGCCTTTGCTTCGCAGGCCACGCAGCACGTCGCTGGACAAGCTGCAAACAACTGGTCCGCTCAAACTCAGTTCATGGCGCAGACTGCAGCAATCACAAACGCCTGGCACGACTGGGCTGCTGCCATGACCGACAACCGGGCTACGTCCATGCCCGGGAACCAAGATCGGTTCAGTGCAACTACCCTGCTCACTCTGGGGACGGGAAGACCGGCAGATGTGGGTGCCTGTACGATGGTTGAGCACGTCAACCAACCTCCAGATCCACAAACTGGGCAGTGGCCACTGCTGTTGTTTCATAACGGCGGTGGTTCGGTGAGTGGGTCTTGAAGTTTTTCCTTTCGGTTATTGAAATCAGGTTTGTCTGGAATAACCTTGCTGTGTGTTGTCTCTTACTCTGGGCTGGACCCATCATGTCTCTATACATTCCTGGGTCCCTGTTATTGACTGTTCTGCTTCTTCGTGGCTTTTTGCACAACTGGGATGTTGTAAGAGGAGGAGTTAAGGCGCTGAAGCAGGCCCAGGAACCCTCTGTTTCTCGACCAACAGTTTTGGGTAGATCTCTTCAGGGATGGGAAGGATGGTTATCTGGATAAATTCGTCCTGGGTGACAGGCATATGAGATGTGTATCACCTAATGTCAGCACATATTGCATACTAATTTGCTGAATGTTGTCTTGTGACAAGTTAATCTACTTTAGGTCTTTGGATACGTTTAACATTCAGGCATGAAATGCAAGGGTATACCTAACTCAATCCTCCCTAAACTTGCCCATTCCACTTTCAAAAGAAACAATAAAGCATGGAGAATAAGACAAGGACTACCAAAGCTTTCGCAATGATGTTTTGAAATCTATTGGATGTGCAACTTTAGCTATCTTTGCCATTCATTCATGGGGATCCCCGTGCACTGTTATGAGCCTTAGGCTGCTCAGCAGCCGCACTTGCCAGTAATTCTACAAGTAATGGCTGTTGAGCTCCCGCACATTCTGTGTTCTTTGGATAACCTGGAGGAGTGAGGACTTGAACACATGGAATAGGCTCCTTGCACGCCGGAAATTCTACGGGCTCGCTCTTTGCTCCAGGTACACTTCTGGTTGTCCACTCATTAGATCTGATGACGCTGGAGCAATACTGCGGACTTGGTTCTTGTTTCGACGGATCATCCAGATAATGATAATCGCCGTCATGCATATTAGAACAAGACTACCGACTATGCTATCGACAATGGCCCCAATATCCACTCCCTTGCTGTCTTTCTCATCCGAGTCTGGTAGTGGCGAACTAGAGGAGGAGCTTCTGTTGACCCCTGGGTCTGATGATATTGTTGCAACTGGAGAGCTTGTCAGTATGGGATCTGAGCTTGATGATGGTGACTTAGAAGTTGAATGCAAGGCAGTCGGCGATGTATATGGTGTTGCATACGCGAAGAGGACCTTCTCTGTAGGGCTGGGTCCACAGTTGTATTATGTGTAACGGGTGACTTGGTCTGGTGCAGGCAGGGATCGACAATGTGTCAAATGGGTTAGATAATAGCCACTGACGATGTGTGGTGCACAACAAAGTCAATTGCTACGTGTAATAATCTTTCTTGGTCCTCAGTGTCCTTGTGTTGGGGGAGGAAGACCAAGAGAAATCCTTTATCGTGTCCAAGTAGCTCCCTTTACAAAATTCGTTTACCCTTGTGAATACCTCGCGGTTTCCTGGGATCTTTAGGAGTTTTCTCATCGTGTCAAGGTTATCTAACTCATTCTTGGCATCCCTTATATTTCCCGGGCTCTACCAATCAAATATGCCTTTGCCCTTCTCAGCTCTTGTGTCACCGGTGTTCTATATGTTGGCTGTCAAGGATATTTCTTCTCCTTGAACTGCCGTGTCAATATGACATTTTGTGAACCTGTCAAGGTTGGAAGTAAGAGTCAGGTATCCCATATTACAACGTTGGCCTTCGTCGGTGCTACAAACCTGTTGGTAGGCCCATGATACATGGCGACTTAGGAAAGATAGAATGATTGGTTAGCATGAGGTACCAGAAAGAGTTGGCAATGACTTGTCCGTAGGTCCGAATATACCGCACAATTGAACCCATCAATACACACGCCCTCCAGTTAACAGTCAGTGTCCTGGTCATTACAAATACCCTAGATGTGATTTGGAAGTCGACTCTGAACTGCGACCCATCTACTGCTGTTATCATCTGTAACGAGAGACTTGGTCTGGTGCAAGCAGGGATGACAGTGGGTCAAATGGGTTAGATGATAGACAATTATAATGTGAGGTGCACACCGAAGTCAATTGATACATGTAATAATCTTTCTTGGCCCTCAGTGTCCTTATGTTATGGAGAGGAATAATCCAAGAGAAGTTCTTCATCTTGTCAGGGTACCTTCCTTTATGGAATCTTGCCCTTGTGAGTGCCTAGGCCTTTCAGGCTTTCCAGGGGTGTCACATGGACACGGCAGTCCAAGGAAAGGGATGTCCCCGACTGCCAACACAAGGGACACCAGAGACAGGATGATTGTGAGCGGCACAAATACGTGGTGATCCCGGAAGATGTCTAGAGCCGGATGACCGATGAGAATGAGCCATATGGCCGAGGCATGATGAGGATTCTATAAAGGAAGCTGCCCGGTCATGATAGACTTCCCTTGGTTCCTCCTCTCCCTGACACAAGGACACTGAGGACCAAGAAAGATTAATACACGTAGTAATTGACTTCGTTGTGCACCCCACATCGTCAGTGGCCATCATCTAACCCATTTGACCTATTGTCGACCCCTGCCTGCACCAAACCAAGTCACCCGTTACAAGGGGTCTTATCTTCATGCATTGGCCATCTAGCTCCTTCGGTCCTGTGGCTCCACATATCTTCGGGATCAACTACGTATTTGTGCCGTTCACAATCATTCTATCTCTGGTGTCCTTTGTGTTGGCAGTCAGAATGCCCCTTCCTTGGACTATCGTGTCCATATGACATCATTTGATCCCGATCGCCATTCTAACGCCTTCGATACTGGAGAGTGAATATTGGCTCTCTCGTCACTCATGCTGGAGCTGTCTCAGTATTATCCGAGGTTTGTGTTTTCGAAACCACCAGTGCGACGCCCTAAACAATTTGCCAGAGCACCAGCACGCTGAAAATGAAGCATGTCTTTGTTTGAATCAAAGTCATGGAGGTGGGCGAGGCTAGAAGGACGTTGTTGCAGCAGATAGAAGCAACCAAAATACTGAGTCAAGGTAAGGGCAGGGGTTCGAGAAACATCTTCAAGAGGAACTCAGAACAACAGGTCAAGTTTGATGAATAGGGCACCCGCTGAGAATGTAAGGGAAAAAGTATTTCGACCCGGCCACGTTGATCCTTTGCTGAGAATGCGCACTGCCAGTCATTGGAACACAAGAGCCTTATTCTTTCATGCAAAATGGCAGTTTCTGGCGAAGTTCCTTTCCAGACCGTCTGGTTTGAGAGTTCTGGTTGGCGAAGACCTTGCGGCTTTGGTCCGACGATATCTTAAGCATCACGCCTTCCCCTATCTTACCAATCACTTGGAGGCGTCTTCCATAGCCCCATAGTGTTGAGAAATTTCCTACATCGTCTTCAACGCGGAAAATAAGAAAAAAGACACAGGAACTACACAGCCGATGAGATCTCGATACGGAAAGAAGGACGTGGCGTCATGGCCAAATCCAGCATTCAACCTAGGGAGAACTGCTTCAGCTCAGAGTAATAAGGGTTGGATTAGCCCCCGATGCTGTGGACTGCTCCGATAACTTTTCCTGCTGTGAGTGCTGTGCAACCTGAGAGCCAGGCAAACTGAGCTCCTGGCCTTGCTCAAGCCACCTTACCTTGTAAATATTGCACACTCAGTCTCAACACCATATACATCGATCGCAATTTCTATCGTTACTACAATCACAATGTGCCCAATTTCAATGCAAGTTATAGCAGACTTGGCTAGAAGCTTTTGAAGTTATGGTGTGTTAGTCCAGGGGGAACTCGAGGTAGTTCAGGGGCTGTACTGCCGGCTTTAAACCCTAACCCTGATATCAAGGCTCCGGCGTATCAAGGGCGACGATTGGATGCCAAGGCGGCCCTTTCACCCTACTGCGGACGTTTTTCTCCAAAAACAACCATCTCGACTTTCGATTTCGGTTTCGTTCGCCTTCGCATCGTTCTGCTTCTTTCTGTCGCTCCTTTTTGGTACATAATATCCTCTTCCTTCGCTCCCTTCCGCAATCCCATGCCGGTGCCGCTGCCTTGATGACGCGCCTGTCCCCGACCGCGCTCGTCGGCCGCGTCCTTCGGGTGCTCGCGCCACTGTCGCTAGTCCTGACCGTGTATTTGTACCTCTACCCCATCTTCAGCAACTGCGCCTTTCCACTGCCGCCCTCGCAATCGGTACAATCGGCGCAGGCCACGAAAAACTATGGATCAACATCTGCCGCAAGCTCGAGTCGTGCCGCCTTCATTGAGACCGCAAAGGGTCACTGGGAGTCCCTCGCCACCGTCATCGATGCCAACTTGAACACGACATGGTCGCAACGAGCTCGAACCGTGTTTGTGCCCTCTCAGCCCCTTGCTCCCTTTCGCCTGCTCGTCTTTGGAGATCCCCAACTCGAAGGTGACACGTCGATTCCGACTGAATACCTTGGCGTCTTCCCCCATGCAAAGAACCTCTGGAAGCATGTGACCTTCCAGACAGAACACCCCTCCGTGCGTCAGCGAATCCGACAGTCCTTTCATGAGGTGGTGGACATACTGTTTGAGGATGCCTTCAATTTCCTTGAGTCGTTGCGCAAGCGTATCGACTTGGTCGGAAACGACCTCTATCTTTCCCATATCTACCGGACAGTTCATTGGTGGACGCGCCCGACTCACGTCGCTGTGCTCGGGGACCTGTTGGGTAGCCAATGGATCAACAATGATGAGTTCTACCGCCGTGCCGATAGATACTGGAATCGTGTTTTCCGTGGAGCAGAGCGCGTGCCGGACAGCCTTGCTGCATACCCGGCTGACGAGTACGATCTGGCCGGTTTTTTGGGAAGCGGTGCGTTCAACGAGTCTTCTCCGTGGTCCCGCCGCTTGATCAATGTAGCCGGCAACCACGACATTGGCTATGCTGGGGACATTAATGATGAGAGGGCTTCGCGCTTTGAGACTGCTTTTGGCAAGCTTAACTACGAGCTGCGCTTCGAGCTTCCCCTACTCGAAACTGCTGTGGCTGTGTTCGACGACGCGAAGCATCCTAATCCTCACTCGGACCGATTAATGCCCGAGGTGCGCATCGTTGTCCTCAACGACATGAACATCGACACCCCCGCTTTGTCTGCTAAGCTTCAGGATGACACCTACACGTTCATCAACAAGGTCATCAGCACTTCAGCCTCGGTCGACTTTAAGGGCCACTATACCGTGGTATTGACGCACATACCTCTCTACAAACCCGAGGGCGTCTGCGTTGACGACCCCTATTTCGACTTTCACGAGCACGACGGCACACTGAGATCGCAAAACCAGCTCAGCGCCGCCGCTAGCAAGGGCTTCCTAGAGGGTATCTTCGGCATGTCGGGCAGCACGGCCGGTCCGGGAAAAGGCCGCGGTAGGAGAGGCATTATCCTCAACGGCCATGACCACGAGGGCTGTGATACCTGGCATTATATCAATCAGTCCATCACTGAACCTAAGCATCGCAAGTGGGAGGTTAAGCGCTGGCGGCAGGCCAACGTTGCTGGCATTGTTGGCCAGGAGGGTCTGCCTGGAATCCGGGAGATCACGGTCCGCAGCATGATGGGCGACTATGGCGGCAATGCTGGTTTGCTAAGCTTGTGGTTTGACGTGGCTTCTTGGGAATGGAAGGCGGAGTACGCAACCTGCCCGCTCGGGACGCAGCACCTCTGGTGGCTGGTGCATATCTTGGATCTCATTGTTGTCGTCAGCATTGTGCTGTTAACTGTTGCTTCCATTCTCTTGCCTCTGGGCGTCGATGTGGAGGGTGCTCAGTTGCGGCTCATGTGTTTTGGGCGGAGGAGTCACAAGGTTAGAGACACTCATGGTGTTCCTAATAGTAGGGGATTTGGAAAGAAGGTCGGTTCTGGATGATACTTGTATATGCTGCCCGTGGTACTATTTTACTACTATATAATATCATGTTGTTGTAACCTTCTTCCGGCTTCACTTGATTCTGATGATGAAACGTCGGCATATTTGGAATACACATGCTCTTGAGAGCTGCCGCTAGGTCAGCCAGGTAATAAGGGTGAAGGAGCCACATCTGTGACCACTTTAGATCAGTAGCCACTGCAAAAACGCGTTGTTGGTCTTTTCCATTTCTGCAGCAGTTTTATTTTCCCCACCATCACTCACTGGTGGAACAAGTGAACTGGTGTCCATGGCGCAAGACATCGCGTCATGTGTAATCCAGATAACAATTCTCGTTGCTGGCTTGATAGGTCGGAAGGCCACGAGGTTACGATCTTCTAAGGGGCCTTTCTCGCAACCTGATAATCATCTGGAATACTTCATGCTAGCTTGTACATGTAGCTTTTCCAAGGGGGAATGTGACCTCAAATCTTAGATGCCTCAAGCGGGGCGCCATGTTAAAGGACCGGGGAAGGAAAATCCCCTGCATGTGCCATGCTTCGAGGGAAGACTAATTCCAGACCATCACCGAACCCATTTTGTCTAGAGTTTTGCTGACACAGCACAATATCTTCTATAACTCCTCCCATTTTGGTCAAAGCTCTACAACGTATGTGGATCTTGCGAGCACCTTGGGGGGATCTCTCTCCTGACGTGAACGCGAGTGCTGTCGCCTTCTTAAAACCACCGACTATTACCTGGAGCCCTACGGTCGCCCGGAGCAATAGCACAGATGGGATAAGCGGGCCGGGACCTTAGACTGGCTCACTCTCCCTCAAGAGTTACAGAGCAGGGTCGACAGCTTTTAGCGATGCTAATGGAACAAAAGGCCTAATGGTCCTCGTTGAAGGACGAGGGTCTTATACTTAACGATTATCCTGGATCATAGCAAACTCTAAGTCTGCACACACACCCAAGTAGTTGGAAGTCTTGAGTAAGATGTCTGGAAATATCGAAAAAGTAGATCATGTTGTGAATTGATCTTTTGCTTAGACTCATGGGGTAACCAGAATCAAGACAGTTCTGTTCTTCCAGAATGGCACTCTACTGCCTATGTTTTCCCGCATGTAACACTGCTCAGGTGAGCAGAGAACATCGCAGATCTTCTCAACATATCAAGTGAACAGCTTACGATGTTCAGCTACTCCTTCATGGGCCTTTTCTTCGTGCAAATTTGATTACAATGTGAAAATCCGGTTGGAGTGAAACATCGCGCCATGTTCTCCAATGGTCAAACAAAAAGATCCAATGGAACACTAAACGCGATCATGAACAGCAAGCTGAAGTGCTCGACGATCCGCGGAGTTCCGGAAGTTATGTCCAGTGGTTAGCGCCGACAGCCGAGCCCCCCACACTCACAAGCTGCGTCGAAAGGGACTGAGTCATCTCCACATTACGGAATCCGTCAATCCGAGGATAGCAATGAATGTATAAAAGGAATGATTGACACCCTAGAATCTCCATGCAGAGTTGGCACCCTGTTTTCTCCAACTAGGCATTCGGGGATTTCTGGACTACACCTCGCCATGGCCAACAAGCTGCAATCCATTGCTCTTCGTGGCGCCCTTTTGGCCGCCTACCCCTGGACAGTAGCCCCGCTCATTGTCAGCGCGCCGATGCGGGTCATGTCCGGGCCGGATCTTGCTGTGGCCGTGTCCCGAGCCGGCGGACTCGGCTTTATTGGCCCGGGAGCTAAACCAGAGGACACGGCGGCGGACCTGGAAACAGCGAGAAAACTCTTGGCCGCGTTTGAGCCTTTTACTGCCACGCAGGCGTCTGTCTTGCCGATAGGAATCGGCTTCCAGGTCTGGAACGGGAACCTGGATGTTGCTGCATCGACCGTGGCTCAGTACAAACCTGCTGCCGTATGGCTCTTTGCACCACGAAATGGCCAGGCTGATATTGACAATTGGACAAAACGACTCCGTGGGGTTTCTCCAAGCTCCAAGATCTGGCTTCAGATTGGCACCTTGAAAGAGGCACTAGACGCTGTGCGCAGCGCAACCCCTCCTGATGTCCTCGTTGTTCAGGGTGCCGAAGCTGGTGGGCATGGTCGTGCCAAAGATGCCATTGGCTTCATCACACTCCTGCCCGAAATTGCCGACGCCACGAAAGATTCGGGCATTCCCCTCATCGCAGCGGGCGGTATCGCTGACGGTAGAGGTGTAGTGGCGGCTCTGGGGGCCGGCGCAGCTGGTGTAGCGATGGGAACGAGATTCCTAGCTTGCAATGAGGCACGCATCAAAAAGGGGTATCAGGATGAAGTGGTAAGGGCAACAGACGGCGGGGCCAACACGGTGCGGACGCATTTGTACAACCACCTACGCGGCACTTTTGGATGGCCGGAGCAGTGGAGTCCACGAACCATCATCAACCGCAGTTGGCTGGAACAGCAGGCAGGAATGCCGTTTGAAGAGATCAAAAAGCACCATGACGAGGCAGTCAGCAAGGGAGATGCCGTGTGGGGACCGGATGGTTGGACAGCGACATATGCTAGTGCCAGCATCGGGCTAATCAGGAGTGTTGAGGCTGCAGGGACGATTGTTGAGAATGTCAGGAAAGAAGCATCCGAAATTGTCCAAATGTTACATGTTTTATTCCGCTAGACTGGAATGGAGAGGCTAGTGATACAATTACAGCCGATGCGTGAAGGTTTATTGTTTCAGCACTTGCTCCTAAGCGGTGCGTCAAGCAGGGCCAGTGCAGCCTTCTCTTTGTCTTGTTGTCCCGCTTCGTGCTGTTCGATTTCTGGTCCCCAGCAGACCCGTTTCTTATGCTTAGAAGCGACTTGGAGCAAGCCCTGAATCATGGCGCCCGATTTTTTGACGCCACTCCAAGCATCAAAACAGATATCGTCGAGAGAAGGCAGTTCCTTCAACACGCCGTCCAAGAGTTGCTTGGAAAAGGTTTCGTAAAAGCCATCTGCCTTGCGGAATCCCTTGAAATAACCATCGCTGGGATCAACCTGCACGAAGATGGTAAGCTTGCGAACATTGATGCATTCATAAAGTCCCAGGGTGTCATTCACGACCCAGCCCTTTGGAGGCTTAGCCCAGCCGGGGCCCAGCCGCAGCTCCAGCGAGGTAAGTTTCTGTCGTTGCCACGGCTTCAGTCGAGCAAGTAAGGGCCTCTTGGTCTTAAAGAAGCGCCCTGGTTGTGTGGGGAAGATGCGAAATGTGTGTGTGCTGTAGAAGACATGGGAGGCTTCTCGGTATATTGTCCTGCATGTCCAAAATATGCGCATCTTAGGGTAGATAATCTTGTAGTTGTCATAGTCGAGGTCAATAACGCGGTCCCCAAGGTCGAAGTAATGCTTGTAAATCTCCATGCGCAGCTCGATCGGGAGGTCCATGAACCGAAACGGCTTCGTAGTGCTGGTGGCCTGCTTAGGGGCTATATTGCCCCAGGTCTCGCCATTGGCGGGGCTGGAGAAAGTCATTGCCTTCGATGCAAGGCTGGAGAGCTCTTTGTCCACCTCATCCTCGGCATCCGAAGCATATGTGGACGGACTCGCAGAGCGGGAGGAGGGCTCGGAGGTGGGGGGCACGGGGGATGGAGCTGAGTGGTGCCCGGCTGCGCGAGACACCCTTCGTACGGCTCGTCGAGCAGCCATGGCGGTAATAAAAAGGAATTGGACTGGTTATGTGCGTCTCGAATGCTCTGAAATTTACAGTCAGTCGCTGTATGGAACGTATGGAAAAGTCAGGCATGCGCGATGTGGAACAAGTTACGGACTACTGACTTCAGCGAGGACTCAATGGCAAAGCGGAATGATGCATAAACCGGCCTGGTACACTTGAGTCGTGGTGGCGAGATTGTCAACGTCAGAGAGGGTGGTCCCATGGTGAGCATTGATGATACACGACAGTAGGCCACCCTCTAAAATGCATCCACTGCGGCCATTGTAGGCGAGTTCTTGATGGAAAGGTTGGTGGTGGGAACAAAGGGTATCATGGACCACGCAACCACGAAGCCACAAAAAGGGTTTGGAAGGTACCAAGGTAGAGCAACAGACGTTCCAGGCTTGTTGGCTCCTGAAGACAAGGAGAGAGGGACCCTTAGGTAAAAATGCCGCGCTGGTTTGCAGAGAGGCGATTGTGCAAAGGAGAGAGGGGAGGGGAAAGGACCGGTTATGTTTGGAAGATGCAAAGTGTTCCACAGCAGTTGGAGAGGTAGTGGAAGCGACTTTGTGTGTGGCACCATGGTGCCGTTTTGCGTTATGGTGTGCGCTGCAGCGCTAGTCTTTGCGGGAAGATGAAGCCCGCGACTCAACTGGGGAAGCCGAGCGGATTCTCCGTGCGGGGCCCAGCTGAGCCAATGGCATGACACCGATCGATCCAACATGACGAAAGATGGTTCCACTACTTGCGCTATTCCAGATATAGCTAGAGATAGTGGGGCGACCTGTGGTTCGCCAGTCGAAAAATCCACCGCCCAAGCAGCGAGAGTACGCCTGTGAGCATGCACGGCAACAGAAGATCGCGCGACGGAATTTTTTTGAGCCCAGCCCATCAACGCCGCACCCGACATCAACATCAGCGACAACAGTCGGGGCACATTGAGGCACCCACTGGATACTGCTTGCTGGACGTATATCGGGTCCCATTACCGTGTGCATATTCGCAGCATCTACCCTTCCGCACCATCTACGACATACTTGGAAGCCTGCCTCTTCTATCCCGTCAGCTCCAGCACGGTTACCCGGTTTGCCATCTCCGAGCATATCACCATTACCCTTTAACTCAGAATAATGCTGTCGCGAGCTGCAATGGGGCCACTTGGCCTGCGAGCTGCCGCTCTGGCATCCTCATCCACTATTCGCTCCTGTGCCGTGCCCGCAGTCTGGTCCCGGTGCATGTCGGCGACGAGGGACAGCAAATCAAGATTCTCCAAACCCCAGAACCCACCTGCTCAAAAGCCATCACAGCCCGCCTCTAAGCCGTCACCAGAACCTTCACAAGACGCTCCTGCTCAGCCATCTGCGGAGAAAGAGACTACTCATGACGCCCCGCAAGAAGAGATTCCTGACCTCTCTAAGCTGCCGGACCTCACACAAGGCATCCCGTCGACTCTCGAGTATGAGACCGCTGGTGCTACCGACAAGTCTTCACTGCACCCGTCTGAAGAAGAACCGCCAAAGACTGGTGGGAAAAGACCGAAGGGTGAGCTGCCTGCTTCTGCCTACGTTTCATCCACGGAACGTCGGCGTCAGAAGATGGCCTGGTGGGCATTTGCTTTGACCGGTGTTTTCACGGTTGCTGGCACGGTATACCTTGGCAGGAACTGGAGCGAGGAGGAGCTGGCAAAGAACCCAGAGGTGCCCAACGGCTGGAGTCTCACTCTCTGGTGGAAGCGTGCCATGGCTCGCATGACCGACACCGTCGAGTACTACCAGGAACCCGCCTTCGAGAAGCTGCTGCCGGATCCCGATCCGTCGTTCGAGCGCCCGTACACCCTTGTTATCAGCTTGGAGGATATGCTGGTCCACAGCGAGTGGACCCGGGAACACGGCTGGCGCATTGCGAAGCGCCCTGGCGTCGACTACTTCCTCCACTATCTCAGCCAGTACTACGAGATCGTCCTTTTCACCACTGTTCCCTTCGCTACCGGCGAGCCTCTTGTACGCAAGCTTGATCCCTACCGCTTCATCATGTGGCCGCTTTTTAGGGAGGCTACCAAGTATCAAGATGGCGAGATTGTCAAGGTATATTATAGGTCAACCTGTTGTCTCATACCCTTTGCGATGTATGACTTGTTTGAGAGCTAACATTGAACTCACTCCAGGACCTGTCGTATCTCAATCGCGATCTGTCCAAGGTGATCATCATTGACACCAACCCCAAGCATGTCCGCGCGCAGCCTGAGAACGCCATTATCCTCCCCAAGTGGACTGGTGACCCGAAGGACAAGGAGCTGGTATCTCTTGTACCATTCCTTGAGTTTATCCATGCCATGCAGTATAGCGACGTGCGCAAGGTCCTCAAGTCCTTTGAGGGCACCCATATCCCCACCGAATTTGCCCGCCGTGAGGCGATTGCTCGCGCCGAGCATAACAAGCGTATCCAAGCCAAGGCCCGTCAAAGCGGCATGAGCTGGCTCAGCAGCCATCTCGGCTTGAAGCCGAGCAGCATGAGCCTGATGGTAGCCCCTGAGGGCGAGGAAGACCCTCAGGAGGCCTTCGCCAAGGGCAAGATGCTCCACGATATCGCACGCGAGCGCGGTATCCGGAATTATCTGATGCTTGAAGAGGAGATCCGCAAGAACGGTGAGAAGTGGCTCAAAGAGGAGCAGGAGGCTATGGAGAGGGCACAGAAGGAGGCCATGAAGAACATGAAGTCGTCTTTCTTTGGCTGGTTCACCCCGTCCGAGAAAGAGGAGAGTGTCAGCACGCAGTCCAAGCGCAGTTAAACGGCTGTTGGGATAACATCAACCCAATACATCATCAGCATGTATCACCACGTTCATAAACTCCACTATTCATTCCCGGCTGGAACTGAGGTGTCTGCTGCCCTGATTAGTTTCGGAGTTTCACATATGGAGCACCGGGTTTAAAGAGGGAATGGGATTGTATCAAAACATTGCTCATCTTGGGCATAAAGGACAGGGGGTTTGTCAGAGCTCTGTACAATACAATGTATTCTTGGAAGATTGTTGGCACTGTGCTTCGATTAAGTAGAGGCTGTCAACAAGCCATAAAGACTATTGCCGAAGTGAACATGAACAAGTGCTCAGGCTGCGGAAGTTCTTTCCAATCTTTGCATGTGCTTAGAGACTGAACTAGGCTTGACGACGACACCTCAAACATTCTGAAGCACAATTCCGAAGCACGTCGCTGGGGAGCAAAGCGGCACGAATTCGAAATTGCAGCGAGTTAGTTTTGCCGGCGCGTCTTCAATTTTACTGTCCGGAAGTTACGGGCCCTAGCATGGCTACCCGAGGTAATAGAGAGATCGTAACGTCCACTTGTCCATCTACCGAAATAGAGTACCTCTCCTTACCGCACATCGCGTCGGCAGACCTTGAAAGAACACAGTTTGGTACTAATCTGATATGGTTTGCCATGATACATGCTGTTATGGTAGACTATCCGTCCAGCACCTTCAAGATGTTGAGTTGGGTCAGCTCAATTGTCCAAGTGCTAACATTGGCTCGTTATATGTACAATTGGGTGGTTAAGTAGAACGTGATGCTTCTAATTACTCAGTCAACACGGCTTTCCTAATGTTATACAGAGGTAGGGATCTCTTGGCGCTTGGCTCTACAAGTATACTTTATGCAGCAAGTAGGCCGTCTATTTATACTTGTTTACATTATTTTGCCTATAAAAGTTTCCTTCTCTACCTCTTCCCTATAGATAGAGTGTGACAATTCCACACCTTCTAGAGATGGGTGAGAAGGTAGTGGCCAGGTTGTAGAACCTGAGGGACCAGGGTCTTCACACAGTAGTAGTGTACGCTATTTACTGTGGTCACCAGCTGTTGGTTGGCAACTGTTTCTATTGCTGATTTAGAAGTCCTCATCATGGCTCTGGGAATGGGCGACTCTACATCCATATTAATGTTTACATCATTGAGGTGCTTGCCATGGTGTTGAGATCCTTGCCAAGCATCCTCGTCACCGTCGTCGCTGGGTGATGACGGTGAAAATCTTCCCTCCTTTCGATTGATCACTGCCCATTCTTACCTGTCTATTAGCTATTTCCTTTATGCCAAGTGGGCTCTCCATTGGCTTCCTATCGCACCGCTGAGGGGCAGCTGCTGAACCACACTTCTAACCGTAACATAGAGCATTCTCTAAGAATAAGATAGTGTCCATCTTCCATTCTGATTACTGTTTCAGTTTACTATATGTCCATTACGCTTGTCAATCCATCCATCCATCGGCTTGCGTGACACTAAACCAGGCCTGGCTGCAATGCGTTCATCCAGATCTCCTGCTCTAGAGTGATCCAGATATGTGCTTCTGTTCCTTCCTCAGCAGTCCTGGCACAGTTTTGGAATCCCGACTGCGTTATTAAGAATAGGAGCCTGTACGTTTGGTGCTGTCATGGAAGAGGCCCGGTTTATCAACCAGGAATCCGTGGCTGTTAGTACAGCGTTATCCCGATCTGCTACTGCAGCCGCGGATACTGAGGCTGCTAAGGCAGCCAGGGAGAAGAAGGTAAGATTGAAGAACGTCGTGATCAAGAACAAATGTTTTGAGAGCTTGTTGAGGGAAACGAGTAACTCTTGCCGTACTTTCCCCCTGTGAAAATAGAGGCTAGGAGAGCATCATATATGTGAATCGGTGCGTGCAGAAGGGATGAGGTCACGTCATATTAGACGCGAGTAAGAGGGAACTATACAAGCAATTTCACCAAACGCGCAAAAGTCGTAGCTTCTTGTCATTATCCATACTGTCATTGGGTGGTTGGACCAACGGTTTAGTGAGAATCCGAGTCATGACCTCAAACTGGTTGCGGCCGAAACATTGAGAATGCATCATGGGGGCCGTCCTTTCGGCTAGATTTGGAAGGCCAATCCAGCATAGGACATCTCTCAACAAGCGGAAGTGTTTGTTGGTAAGCAGCCATCATGATTGGATCAGATGTGTTCTCTAGCAAACTCCGTCAGGAATGCATGATGTTTCGGCGTCAAACTTCAAGGGTCTTCGTTCTACCTTTTCATTTTGGGACTCTTATTGTCTGCACTATCATTCTGCTTACATTCCCTTATATCTCCCCACTCGCTGGGTCATTGTGCCGTTATTTCGCCGATATTCGCATCAAGCCCAAATTCTGCGTGATCTCGCAGATACTGGAAGGAGGCTCCTTACTTTAGATGCCTTCTGTTGTCTCGACGATCTAGACTTGGAACACTGTTTGAGCTTCCTTCAACCTTCTTGCATTTGTCCTACCAACTTGCTATTATGCTCGTATGTCTTGGTGTGCATTGCTAACATTGGGAAGGGAGGGGACTAATTATTTGTTCAAAGTTCCCTTACCAGAGTCCCTCAGAGTTCATCCCTGAGCAACTCTTTCACCATAAGCGCATGTTGTGTCAAAAACACGATTGTTCCTGCCTCGAGAGGGTTAAGGGGGTGGAAATTGTATAAGGCGCTAGCTGCTTTGTATTCCTGCCTGGAATGAATGTAAGCAAGCAAAGGTAGAAAGAAACAAGAGAATGTGCACAAGTTTGGTTCTCGCTGCCAAAAAGCTTAAAAATGTGAGAGTGCTTTGGGGGATTTGTAAACAATTTCTCTACTCTAGTTGCATGAACTTGACTTGATCGGAGCGGTACAGGTAACTGACCCAGGAGAATTGTCTGACTGCTGGAGGATGGCCTGGCGGTTGCGGGTTGAGTTCTATGTACCAATACTCATCAACCACAAACGAGAACATTAGCTTGATAGGATGGGGTGAGAAATTACAATTCAATAATTCCTCAATGATTTTGGTGGCTTGTATACATAGTTCACTGGCCCAATAATAATTTAGATAAAGTAGTTTTGGGATCTTGATAAGATCTCTTGATATGCTGTCAATAATGGTTTCCTTCCACTGACACCTCACCATCGCTGCAGATGTGGATGAGGTGCTCGATTTGCGGGGGATCCGTTGTTGATCCCAGCCCTTGACCAAATACTGTCAGGGGTCAGTTACCAGCACCACTGCACTGCGACTTCCCAAGGTGACATGGAGGGGTGACATAGCGGGTGGGGTATGAGACGATGGGCATTTCCGGCCATTCGAGCTTCCTTTTGCTTTCTCCAGTGTGCGCACAAAAGGGCTGGGTGCCCACAAAAGATCCATAGGTGTGGCCTCTTCGATCGGCTTGTCAGCAAACACAGATTTGGTCTGAATAAATGGAAGATGCGTTTCTTTGTGGACACTCCGTCGGTAAGGCTTGTTTGCCGACGTGGCGAACCTTGCGAGCTTCTCCACCACACAGGATCTGCATGCGTGGCTATCAGACTGCATGGCTTGCTGCAAGGGTCCCGCTTCCCAACCGGCTGGGATGCAGCTTGAACCGTAGGATAACCAGCTCCGTTTTGGAAGAATCAAGCCGATCTCTCGCCTGTCTTTGTCCATGCCCACACCACCAACAGCGCTATCACCACACCACAATGCCTCCAAAAAGGGCCAAAGATCGAGATTTCAAAACACAGATTCGGTCGGGAAACTCGTTGCAGCTGTCTAGCTGTTGAGCCATCATGCGCCTAGCGGCAGTTGCTTTCACCGAAAACACCAGAGAATGCAGGATAATTTCCCCTGTGGGACTGGCGGCTGGTGCTCGGTCGTGCTTGTTTCCACCGGCGCCTTCTGAAGCCATGCCAAGTAGACCACGATGAGTCTCCTGCCCTTCTGTCAGTTTTTCCATGCCTGCATAACCCTGCCGGCGGGGCCTGTGAGCAGCAATCGGCGTTTTAGCTATGCGTGGAGCTTGATAGAGCTAGTGGGTTCTGGGAATAGCATGGGAAAAAAGGAGGACTCCATCTGATGGAGACTCGCAGCCTAGCACGGAGATCGTGGGCCACAAGGTATTTTACCTTTTGGGAGCCCGTCGATTTTTGTCCTCTGTTGAACTTCCGAGTTGATGTAGAGCTTGATCGCTGCCGTGTACCACGTCATACCCCTTGGCACCAGGAAACAGTTTGCTCGCTTCTCCTCCCATGGCTTCCGTCGACAATACCTCGAGACCCGAGCAGTACGCCGCGCCGGTCGACGTTGACCCGAATCAGCTCGCTGCCCTTCCGCACGATGATTCCGGCCCCAAGCTGAACGCCGTCATCTGGACCCTGACGGCCCTGTCAGGACTCATCCTCGCTCTCCGCATCTACTGCAGGTTTTGGAGACGTAAAGGTCTCTGGTGGGACGATGCTTTCCTTATTGCTGCTTGGGTATGTCAGCGTTGATGCTGCCTCACTTATGCCTTGTCTAACAAAAATATCAGCTGTGCATCACGGTCGAGTCGGCCATGTTGACCAAGGCCACTACTCTCGACTACGGCAAGCACATCTGGGACTTCGACATGGCAAATATGCGTGAGCTGCTGCTCTATATCAACATTGCTGGCAGCTTCTCGGTCACTGCCGCCATCTGGGCTAAAACTAGCTTCGGTATCACCTTGCTTCATCTCACCGACGGCTGGATCAAAATGGTCACCTGGGTCATCATCATTTCCATGAACATCGCCATGGGTCTGAGCGCTCTTTTCCCCTGGGTTAACTGCAAGCCGCTTAAAAAGTCGTGGGACTACACCATCGATGGCACCTGCTGGGCACACGAAGTCACTGTTCATTACAATATCTTCTCTGGCGCCTACTCCACCTTTATGGATTTTGCCCTTGCGCTGCTCCCATGGGGATTTATCTGGAAGCTTCAGATGCGCAAGAAGGAGAAGTTTGGCGTCGGCGTAGCCATGTCAATGGGTATCTTGTGAGTAAATTTTGCAGGTTCGGACTTGCTACTAATATGGTAGCTGACATTTTCTTCCAGGGCTGGTATTACTGGCATTGTGAAAGTCAGCAAGATTCCAAACATGTTGTCTAATGACTTTGGTGAGTATCCCGAACATAGCAATTTTTTATCTAACCGACATTGCTGACTCACGATTTTTGCAGCCGATGGTGTTGATCTCTGGTCCGTGCCAACCGTATCCTGATTTGTGGATCTTGTCATTCGCTTTTGTGTGCTATTACTAACTTTTCTCGCAGGTGCTGGGGCAATGCGGAAACGACTGTTACCATTATTGCAGCTAGTATCCCGATGCTTCGAGTCATCATTCGTGAGGCTGCCGGCTCCAGGCAGACCTATGGTGCCGAGTATTATAAGGAGGGCATGACCACCGGCAAGCGCAATGTCACTGGGAACGTCACCATTTCTCGCGGCGGACCTATGGGCAGCGACGTTGAGATGGCAAAGCAGATCAATGATGACAGCAGCAGCGATAAGGGTATCCTTGACAACTCCAACCAGGACACCTTCAAGATGGGGCGCATTGTCAAGACCCACAACTTTACCATCGAGTATCACTCGAGGGATTCTCATCAAGGTGGTCATTAGCATTGTCCAGCTTATTTACAGCAACAAACGGCGGTTTGGAATATTGGTCCTTCGGACGTTGTTCCCTTTGTGATACTTCTACGGTGTGTTTTACGAAGACTACAGTGTGCGCGGATAGTGTTCTGGCTGTACTGGCGATGATGCAGTTTCTGTTATGGTCATGGACAACTTGACAACTGCTTGGATGTTCTCTAACCAGCTAATCAATCTATTTTGGAAAAGTGCATGTTCAATCAACAGAACCTGACGGAAATATGGACATGGTGTACCATTGGCAAGGGCATGGCGGCTAATGACAGGTTAAGATACGACTGGGGGTTCAGAGATGCATTCCTAATTTGACTTTTGCGCTGATTGACCCGGTTTCAAACCACTAAATATCGCATTCAAAATAGAGAACAAGATCGAGAAGAGGCAAAGCTTTACCTACCTGGAACAAATGGAGACAGGATCGTGTTACTTTGCATGCAGGGGGGACTATGTGCCTACAGAGGTCTTGGCTTCATCATCGATGTCAGCCCCCACTTCCTTCCAAATCCAGCTTTGATGTGGATTCTCATTGGTTAGGCTCCCAAGGGCCTCGTTGCCAGGGTTGAAGATTGATGGTAAATTTAATGCGCAGGCAAGCTATCTGAGGTCTTAATCATCGATCCCCTTCTGTTGTCGGTACTCATAGACCATTTTCTGCCATACCGAGCAGACAGCTCTACGGGCGACTCGGACATGGCGCTTGAATCTTGATGGCCGACTGGCAGGATGCTCTGCTTTTAAGCCCGAAGCAGTGAGATCTAACTATCCTCCTCCAGGGAGGTTGCAAAATGTGTTCTGAACCATTAGGCAAGCAATTGCTACATGTGATATCATAACTGACGGAAACATCCCGCAAGGGAACTCCTCTTCCCAACACCTGAACGCCGGTTTAACTCGCTAACTATTGGATAACGACATGAGAGATTGTGAGCAGCGAAGTAGGCTAAGAGATAGTTAAAAACCTTGTCGAAACCTCTGGTAGTATCTCATGGCTGGGGACGGATGTGGCACCGAGTCGTACGAAATCGTCTTTCAGGCTAGTTAGCGGGTGCGGTCCTAGAATAATGCAAGCTCAGGCATGAACTTAAGGGAAAGTGATGATCTGGGAGACTTACAGTTTCGCGTCGAACCAGAATTTCCTCTTGCGATTCCGTAGCCTGAGACGTGCAGCTAGCACCCGTTTTAACACTACGGGCATTGTCATTGTGGACTGGAGTCAGAGCCACGCTATGTGCACTTCTCGCACTTTTGCCAGCACTTGATACTTGTTTCTTCTCAACACCTCGGTATTCCCCGTTTCCAGAACGGCTCTTGGAAGCGCGTGCTCGAGCGGTAATCAAGACTTTGAAAGCCGGTAGGGTACCGACAAGAACAGCTGCATTCGGGCGGTCAGCTAGTGCATAAGAGGAAAATGTCCAATGGACAGAACTCACATATTGACGCCGCCAATGTCGACCAAATAAGCAGCAATGTCAAGTGGACGAATTCATTCTGGGCCAAACTCTGGTTTGCCCTAATGATGGCAAATGTGATCATGACAAATCCAAGGCTGAACACACACGCCAAGCCCAGCTTCTGACTGAAAGAAACCCTGAGGTTGTAAAGCAGGCGAAGTGGCATCGCCATGATACAGAGGTCGGTGAAAACATCAACGGCGGTGCTGAAGTAGACACTGAAATTACTCCGCCGCACATTGTCCGATGCGCCGCACTTGTAGAAGGCAAAGAAGTTCCGGACATCGGAACCACACGACACGCTCAGAGTGGCAATACAGCCTCCATACGCCAGGAATGTGATGATGGCCAACACAGTCCAGGCGCGGCGATACCACACCAGGTCACGGAACAGCCGCCAGTAAAGCGCGAGGAAAGCGGCCTTGATGGACCAAAGGACAGTCCAGAACAAGATGACAATGGGAAACTGGTACCGTAGATAACGTTCTGTTTGTGATATGATGAGCTCGGCGGTGGTGATAGGGATGGTGCCTCGCAAGACGCTGGTGATGTAGTAGAGGCTCGGAAGCTGGATGGTTTCGAGAATGCAAAGGGCGAGAAGCGCGGCAAGCCCTAGGAAGATGAAGCAGTCTTCGAGGGGAGTGACGTGGTGCGTCGTCGGGATCCGGATGCGGATAATGGTTCGCAGGGCGACGAAGAGCAACGCGGCGGAAAAGGAGACCCAGATGAGGACAATGAGTGATTTGTGAGATGGATTGCCAGATTTGCCCGACGCCATTGTGAACAGTGAGATAGTGAAAAAAGCTACAGACTTGTCCTTGAGGCTTGAGCTGGTACCATGACGCTCTCCGTTCAAGTTGGACAATCCGTGCTGATCGGTGTTAAAGACGAATGAACGGTCTGAGGCAAATACGACAGCATCTGTCGTCCTTTTCTATATGAGCCACCGAGACAGATAAAATGTTTGCTTCTCTGAGATTTCCATGCTTGCTTTCGGCACATTAATAAATGACACGATAAGAGACCTGCGGCAATGGTACTAGTAAGGGAACTGAAAGCCAAGACCAATACAATGGGCCAACAGCGGCGCAGACATTGTGAATTGTCGGGTCTTATGGGGCCGTCACGATTCTTGACTCCTGTTTGACAATGCCATAGGTTCGACAATGTCCAATACTCGAGCAGTCAAAATTGCGGAGGGAGCCTTGGACTGACAGGCTACTGACTGACGGGACTGGGCGACTGCCCAAGCCGCGTTTGCCACTGACTGGCGGCCTTTGTTTAAGGCAGGCACACAGTCTTGGAGAATCGCGTTGCGGCCTATGATTGGCTGACCAGCGAGGTAGCAAGCGCCTATTAGAGTGCGCAGTGTAGCCCTACCAGACGCAGCCTCCGATCACAGGACATAGAGCGGCAGCCAGTCTTTGCTACCAATGTCTCTCGCAAACTATATTATGTCGCTGCCGTCGCTCTTTGCCGTTTGTCGACTGGAGTTTGTGTGTCGACCGGGACTTTGCAGGCAATAAAGGGTGGAGACTGGTCGCATTTGGGTCAATGCGGCCCAACCTGGGGCCAAGCTTGACCCTAATGGCACGTGCGTGGTTCCCATCGAGCCCTCCAGTCGGAGCTGTTCCTCGGAGTGGCGGAACCCGGTCGGTGCCAAGCTCGGTCAGCACCTTCTGCTTGGTACCTGGGCAACGTCCCACGGCTTTTGAATTTTCCGATCCGCTCAAGATCTTCGCTTTCCACCCCCGCGTCAACCCCACTCTCGGCATGTCGTCGCTGGCACCACGGCACCTCCGGATTCGTCCTCGGCGGCGTGGGAGCACTGGGACTTCGGAAGATTAGCTAAGTTCAGCCAGCCACCCGTCCGGCCCATTGGCAACCAGACCAGCCAGCTCACCGTTTTCCGATCAGGCTCGACATCTCTTAAACAGAGCTCCAGAATGCCAACCCACATCGCCTTTGGGGAAAGAAAAATGCACGGTCGGCTGGGCAGCAACCATGTTCATATTCACGAGACATTTGCGCTGCTGAACCTTGGCACTTGGGTTGTTCTCCCGGGGAAATTTTCTGATTTATCAGCCAGCAATGCCGCGATACCGCCGGTACGCAGCCTCGCAGCGCTGGCGGTTGCGTGACACTGCTTCGCTGTCCGTTGCGGCGTTTTAGGTTCTTTAATAGGACCCCGCGATATCGGCAGCGGAACCCCCGGACGCGTCGCTGAGTCGCTAGCCAGCTATGCAATGTTGACCATGATGACGCTCTTTTTCGCTACCCGTTCCATCATGCATGAAATCGTTCTCGAAGGTGGTTCGCAAATGGCGCCCGAAACCCTGGTGGATTTCGCCTTCTCGGACTAGCGCGCCGCGTCCGTGGAAACTGGAAACCCGGGGGTTGGGTTTTCCGTTGCCATGATTTGCTTGCTGGGAAGAGTCTGCGCTGCATGCTGTGGTTGACCGCCACGTTGCCGAGACGATGAATTGGGCCCAGTTTCGGGCCTGCGGTGAGAGACAGGATAAAAAAACCTCGACGTCGGCTGCAGGTGTCCATGGCGTTGTAAGTACATAAGCTTGTTGTCTTCCCTTCCGTGGGGCTCTCTAAGGACTGGGGAGCAAGCGAGTATTGGGTTGCTGCAGACAATGCAGATCGCGATCCAAATGTTTCGCCCAAACTTCATCCTTCTTGCCCTCGGGTGGGCTCTGCTGCAGCAGGTCCACCTCGCCAATGCCTGGCCTACACCTCACCAACTGTCCCAGTGGCTGCCGCATTTCAAGAGCCAACGGCCGCAGACCCAGCCCGACTTTGCACGCCGCAACTTCGAGACAATGTCGCGCATCTACAACCTCACTGTCTATCCCAATCAGCTCCCCATACTTGGTGGTGGCGGAGCTGCTGCCCCCCCCGGCCTCTTCACGCAGGACGTTCGGGGACGTGTTACTCCTGTCGGCGACTTCGAAGATTTCGAGCACTCGATCGAGTACTTTTTTTCTCTGTCGCCGGTGCCACAGGGAAATGCCGTCAAAGGTGCCATTACAGGCTACCGCATCGTTGAGTTCAGCTCTCAGTGCCCAGAGATTGCTGCCTCTGTGGTCTATCTCTACTGCTCTGTGGTAGATCCGGGCAGCCCCGATCATGGAAGGCCTTTGCCTGCCCTGAAGCAGGTCGCTTTTTGGAGATTTGATTCGCAGGGTACCGTGGCGTACTACGATGCTTGGATTCCCAATCTCCACAGCTGGGTCGAGTTGACGAACGGTGGTGTCCCTGTCTCAGATCCGCAATTCCAGGCCTCCAGTATCACGCAAATTTGCACTCTTACGCAACTCCGCTGCCACGGGGAGAACCGCCAGTGGGACAGCATCGAGCAGTGCATCGCGGATTTGAGCCAGAAACCATACGGTAATTATGATGAAGCCTGGGGCGACAACATCGCTTGCCGTAGCATCCATCTGGTTCTGACACAGGTTCGCCCTGATGTATGTCTCTACAGCCTCTTCTATGCACTTGCCATGTCGAGCATTGCATCTGACTGTGTGAACAGGTTCATTGCCCTCATGTCGGGCCCACTGGAGGCGGGAAATGCGTTAATGCTCCCTATGCCGAAAGGTATTTCTCTGACGAGTCTCTCTTCGGCTCCCCCTCGGGAGAGACGTTTGTGTGCAAATAGAGGGAAGACAACATGACCCCGACATTCTCTACATAATTAGACAGTTAATGTTATAGATTTTATAATCACTCACTTGATGTACGTAGACACCTGCTGGCAACGGGCCATGAGTTTTGACCGAGATATAGACATGTTGATCTAACAGCTAGGACATGTTGGTTAGACATTCTCTGCATGACGGGGTTTTAAGCCGTTTTTGAGAGAATGATATGGCAATAAGGGTTGGTTTTGTCTTTCTCAGAGTAACTTTGCTTCAATTTGAACAGCACCAACTACCTACTGTATCCAACAGTCTGTTAGATACCCCGTGACTACTGCATATAGAGCCTTGTGCATTATGTCTATCACTTGCTCGCTGGCAGGCCATGTCCTAGAATTTGCATTAGTGGTCACCATTTCCCTTTCCCTCCTTTCCAGACAATCACCGTGTCTTACCATGGTGCTGCACCAACACCGGTCCAGTTCTCGAGAGTTTGGTCAACCAACAGCCGAAAACCGGTGAACATGAAGTCAGTAAAAGGGCCGCGAAGCCCAAGGTAGCTGGCAAGGCCTCGGACGATAGCTGTTACTGCTCCTTGCCCATAATGCATGGTCATATTTAGGTACCAAAGTTGTTTACGCGATTCTGGGTTGACTTTGATGATCCGTGCGAGAGTATATCCCGGGACTTCTGAGCTTGGTCGCCTTGTGAAATACTGCTCAACTTTCTCACCAACCGTCATCCTAAGACATCGGTTAGGACAGGGCCAGTTTTAGTTTCCCAAGATTCAACACTTGAGGAGGGTAGCCTACGCAGCCACGCCTAAGACACCGGCGCATGCTCCATACATCAGCGCTGTGCCTCGTCCCATGTGGGAATAAGGACGAACTGCGTCTGTTGCCCGGCGAGACATATTGTCGCGTGAGCTAGCTTGGGAATGGTGATGATGTGGTGAAACTCTATGGGGAAACGTTAACGGGGTGCCATATTTCAAATAGCAGAGCACTTTGCTGTCTGTGATGCAACGACGTCATCGACTGGGAACCGAAGGAAGTGTGAGTTGGATCATGTGACTCTTTGCTCGGTTAGCAAGGGTCAATGTTCTTTCCACTCCGCCAAGATCAGATCAAGTCACCATCAGAAAAGACTAGGCAAAAGCCGTTAGAATAAGGCATAAAAATATTGTTCCAGGGAGCATATGGAAAATCCGAATTTTGTTGGCGTTAGCTGGAAGAGAGTGAAAATATGCTTTATTAGTTACCGGGCCCCTGTCAAAATCGAATGTGAATTTTTTCAGCAGATGTTAAAAGAACAATTCCGGTTAGTATTGCGGTTCCTAAGGTACTATAGGCCTAAAGCCTCGAGTGTAAAGAAAATTCCTCTTGCTATTATGGGATTCTAACTCCAATATGGCTGGTAATGTAGTGATGTGCTTTTACTGAAGTCTTGATGTTGTGTATGTGTCACGACCAACAATGACCATCTGGGAGAGTAGCTTCCGTGCAATTCACTGTTTGGAGTAGAAGGGAGTTGTGACCCATCAAAGTCGGATATCCGCCCCTAACAACCAAACATTGGGAAAGTGTTTCTCAACACCCAAGGATGTTGACTCTCAACTGTCTGCTGTTGAGGAAGAAGGAAGGGAAGCCACAAGAGTGCATAAGATGTATATAGATTCCAAGTAGGGCCATCTGGCCCAAGAAACTCTCCAGTCAGCAATACGACAGTTGCTTACCAACTAGTGACCACAACGGGCACTTTGGTTGTGTAAGAACTCCTGTCTCTCAATCCAGCAGCCTGGCAACCATCGAACCCATCTCAGGAGGTCTGTCTGGATCGCCACAGTATGGTTCAAGATTACTACCGCACGTGTGACTACACTCGTTATTACGATCTGTTAACGCGGTAATTCCTTGTTTCTTGTGTTACAGGGCGCGTTTAATGTTTATTCTTTTATAATTTTCTTCTCATCTTCTGGTCTTTCTTCCATTCCCATTTCCCTTCACTATCTATTATACTCGTTTCAACGAGATGTGATATCGTTATTTGACCATGATCTCTATACAGTACTTAGGGTCCAGTTTGTACAGTGCGAAGAGACTGTTTCAAAATCAATGTAATTGTTGGACAGGACTGTCAGTAGTTATCTTCAACCATGGTGTCACATGGACACGGCAGTCCAAGGAAAGGGATGTCCCCGACTGCCAACACAAGGGACACCAGAGACAGGATGATTGTGAGCGCACAAATACGTGGTGATCCCGGAAGATGTCTAGAGCCGGATGACCGATGAGAATGAGCCATATGGCCGAGGCATGATGAGGATTCTATAGAGGAAGCTGCCCGGTCATGATAGACTTCCCTTGGTTCCTCCTCTCCCTGACACAAGGACACTGAGGACCAGTAAAGATTAATACACGTAGTAATTGACTTCGCTGTGCACCCCACATCGTCAGTGGCCATCATCTAACCCATTTGACCTATTGTCGACCCCTGCCTGCACCAGACCAAGTCACCCGTTACACATGGCTTGTACACTGAAAGAACATAGAATGAACTTCCGGAGCCCATGAGTTGCCTTGTCCAATCAAGGTTTTGGTCTCAGCGCATAGGCATAATAGTAGATGTCCGGCTCGTATGGATTAAGCTTCGGCGTTGGCAACTTGCTGACAAGTTCAACATCGAAAAGTGTTTTAACCCCTTCGTAACGTGATGGAGAGAAACTGAGTGATAGCCACAAGCCATCGTCTTCAATGTGACGGCGAATCGCTTCAGCAAGCAGGGAAACAGCCTGGTGTCCACCACATGCGATAGCATCAGAGGTGGACTTGTCGATAAAGACTCTATACTTGTCAGGTAGATCCATCTTGGTCGCGTCGTTGACTATGTAGGTTGTCTTGACATCCCCAAACCGCTTCCGTTCAAGCTCCTGACCTCGCTCGAGAGCAAGTGGCTCGTAGTCGACATTTGTGACATTACTAAACCCACAATCTCTCAGATGGTTGTGCAAGTCGCTGGTGCCGGAGCCGAGATGGAGAATTTTCGCAGTTTTAGGAAGTGGTCTGAGATAGAGCGCAAAGAGCTCCAGAAATTGCTCAGACGAGGCCAGCCATTCGAACGATGTCTCAGACGCAAACCGCTGATGCCAGTAGTTGCGGTCTTCGTAGTTGGTGGGCATAGTCGGAATGGGAGGGTGAGCGTATATGCCATTCAATGGCTCGCTAGCAATTTATCTGGTCCGTGGCCGTGATACTTGCGGTTTGCAGAGCCTTGCCAGTGTGCAAACAATCGAAGAGGAGGGCACACTGTATGGAGTACGAATATTTTCGCCGTAGAGTTAGGGTTAGGGTACAGGTGTCTGTTGTGAATCGCATACAGAAAATTCAAGTAAACAAGGAAGCTGTGATACTGAGATCCAAGGATCCTACAGCGCTAGGAAATAGCACTAAGGACTCGAGTTTTCCGTGCAGCGACCATTATTTTGGAGCATGAGCTTGTCCATTTTCTGCTTCGAGCTTTGAGTTCACACAAGCAACTCCTTTCCTGCATGCCACTATTGTCTCCCGTTTCGTCGTTTGAAATGATTGGTAGATTCCCCCACTCTTTGGTCCAACCAACTTGGCGACCCCGAGGAGTCCGACCCTAACCGTACAGAGACAGCAAACCCGGCACAATTATTTTCGACCGGGACCACCCTGAGGGTGCTAGGTCGTGCCCACGACGACGGCGAGCAATAGCTACTGGACTACCTATATACATGTAATACCGGAGGAAAAGCCTGCACTGGGGCAAAACTGGTGTGAACCAAGTGGGCTGGGGCGTTGTGTCCTGGATTGGATGGGGGGGTTCACACTTGTACGAACCCGGGGATGTGGATCTCCAGCTCCGACTCCGACTCCGATGAATCGATGTCGCGGTCAATGCCCCTGTGGGGCTGGGATCCCGTGCGTAGGGGGAAATGGCGGGGTCTCGACGTTGGGATAAGGCGCCCCGTGGCGACATCACAAGCCTGGCCCCAGAGCTCGATCTGGAGGACCTGGATCTGAAAGTTGGAAAGAGGACCAGAACGTCCTCGGGCCCAGCCTGCTGGCGAGCGGGTTGTTAAAGGTAGCGAGGGGCAGGTGAAGAAGTGGCCTCTAGACACTATTCTGTCACAGGGGCACTTTTTCAGCGCCCCTGGGGGGTGGTTGAATCGCACGTGCTACTCCGAGAAGTCGCCATGGCCCGAAGCCTCCGCTAGCCAGCGGGAGAGACACTGCTGGAAGAACCTTTCGAGGAAAGGCTTGGCTGTGTGTCCATCCCAAAGAGTTGAGGCAGGCTTGTTAGCCCGCCACGGAATCAAAGAAAAGAGGGAAAGATTGTAGTTGTACTATAGCGCTGATAAAAAACTACATCATAATGCATTTTCACATTTATCAAGTTTGAAATCATCCTTTCTCATTGTGCTGCTTTTAACTATATACAAAGAAGTCAAACCATTGTATAGAGAAAAATCTTCTAATCTCCCCTTTCATGCAGTTCTATTCTTGCGTTTGTCTTCCACTCCTGTAAATGCTCACTCGACTGGCAGACAGTATTGCTGTGTGCATGCTCCATCAGCAGGGGCGCAGATTCCACAGCTAGAGTTGCAGCAGACAAGACCCTCTGCGCAAATTGTCTTTCCACATGGTTGCGTTGGTGTCTTAGGCGGGTTGACAACACAGAGCATCTTATGACAGCCCTGACCAGGCTTGGTGCAGATGCCACAGCTTTCGTTGCAGCATTCATACCCAGGAGCACAAAGTGTAGGTCCGCACTTCGTTGGCTTCACCGCTGGGAGTTCCGGCTCCTCAATCTTCACAATGTCCTCCCTCTTGTCGACCGTAGGAGCAGGCTCAACAGGCTGTAACTCGATATCTGGGCAGATTTGCTGAGTGCACACGCCGCCGGGCTTGGTGCAGATGCCACAAGAAGAATTGCAGCAAACGTGGCCAGGGGCGCAAACAGCCTTGCCACATTTTTGCTGCCTCGAAATGGGTAGGCATACGGGTTTGCCGTTGATGACATTGCAAAAGGTATTGGTGCTGCAGGTTACAGCGGCGCAAGGGCTGATGGGTTCGACAGGTGTAGCACTGGCGCTGAAAGCCAGCAGCGCGACAATGAAAGCGCTCTTTGCAGAAAGGTTAAACGCCATGATTGTCTCACGTCGATGCGTTGAGAGAGTTAAAAGGCGGGTGGTTTTTTTTGCGTCTTGACGGCTCTGCATAAGATCTGGAAAATCTCCTATGTTATATACTTTTTTGATTCATAATTCTGGGACCCTTTCCAAGGACTCAGCATTTGCAGTTCTCAACGCCGGGCCGACTACCGT
This sequence comes from Thermochaetoides thermophila DSM 1495, assembly GCF_000221225.1. Classification (NCBI taxonomy): domain Eukaryota; kingdom Fungi; phylum Ascomycota; class Sordariomycetes; order Sordariales; family Chaetomiaceae; genus Thermochaetoides; species Thermochaetoides thermophila. Next base: position 743,296 of record NW_006383039.1, read on the forward strand.
TCAGCACATGCCTGAAAACTAGGAATGGTGAACAAAATTGAGCTCATGGTTTCCGGGTTTGGTAATGACGGAAGTTAAGTCCATAAATAGAAGCAGTGGGTCGAGAAAAGGTGTGATCTGCAACTAGCGAAATCGTCCCGTATAGCCTAAGATCAAATTCACGAGCGCCAAGCTGTCCGCCCAGAGGATTGGAAACCTGTCGGTTGTCGGAATGCTACACTGCGGTGCGTAGTCCGGTGCAAAGACCAGCCGTATGACAAGGAAAACTTGGTATGTGTTGAGCTGCATATGTATGCCGAGACTCAATGGCGAGCAAGTTGACAACTTGTTGGGGAGATATCGATCATCGGCCTTCAAACCTTGCCAAATTGGTCTGGTTGTGGAGAGAAATCACGGAGGGAGATGGCCATGCTCCGTAGGTAGTGTTACAGACTCAATGTGCGTGCTCAGCGGCTGTTCGTGAGTGTTCGGAGCAGACCACAATGAGGGAAGTTAGGCAATGGACTCTTTCCCTCCGCCAGTACATCATCAAATTCTCTGTCGGATGATTGGGGTGTAATGCTGTGGCTTGAATGAACAAATGGATTCTATTTTTCGACCGGCTCCATCACTGATGGTGCTGGGTCGTGCTCACAGCAACGGCAAACAAAAGCTACATCACTAAATCATGTACATGATGCACTGGAAAAATCCTGAAGTAAGCAGCTAAGAGAAAGAAGTGCTTAATTCAGCTGTTGACTTAAAAGGTAACAACAAGGTTGGTCACGACGGCTTCGAGGATATTTCTTCTCCTTGGACTGCCGTGTCCAAGTCACAGGAGTACTAGATCTAGCTCTGGGGCCGGAGACAGCCTTCGCCGAGTTTGCCCACTGGACCTCGGATTACAGAACCCGCCCGATACCCCCCCTCCCCCGAAATTGCTATCAAGAAGCCGGTTCGACGAAGCCTCCGCTCTCCTAGAGAGCCTTCTGCCCCAACCGAGGCAAATCCTCACCTTGCAAGACCTGGAGGATTATGCTTGGGTAGTCTATGACGCCTCAAAAGGAGTAGTTGGCCGTTTCGCTCTTCCACTTGGCCCACACACAAAGAGCATTCCATGGTGGTCTGAAACGCTCCAGGCATCCAGAGACCATCCTGCGATGGCGCAAGGGCTCCTCGGACGACCGCCCATCGGTAATTTCAGTCAATGGGCGTTCCATCTTGAACGTAGAGGAAATAGCAGCTTACCTTGCCGCCCAAGCCTTCCGCCCAGCTGGTTCGTAGTCCGGCCCCAGACCGCTAGGGTCCGGATCAAGAATCACCCCAGATTTACGGATCAAGTTAATACCCCACCCTCGGACGTTGAACTCACTGACAGCTTCCTCAGGGCGGCGTCTACCACTCCTGGTCCCGATGGAATGCCTCTAGCATTTGTTCGACACGCCTGGGACAAATTGCTATCGATCGCCCGATGTCTCTCTGAGGCCTGCCTCCGCCTCGGCTACTTCCTTTCGCATTCAAGTAAGCAACTGTGGTTACTTCATCCAAACTGGGCCGCGACCCCCGATCATACAAAGGATGGCGGCCGATTACCTTATTGTCTGTCCTTTTCTAGGGTTAGGGTTAGGGTTAGGGTTAGGGTTAGGGTTAGGGTTAGGGTTAGGGTTAGGGTTAGGGTTAGGGTTAGGGTTAGGGTTAGGGTTAGGGTTAGGGTTAGGGTTAGGGTTAGGGTTAGGGTTAGGGTTAGGGTTAGGGTTAGGGTTAGGGTTAGGGTTAGGGTTAGGGTTAGGGTT
>NW_006383040.1:0-1603 GCF_000221225.1 Thermochaetoides thermophila DSM 1495
TGTCAAGACTCTGTTATCTGATGGGCGAGTTGAACCGGACCGACAAGATAAATATGGGCGAACGGCGCTGAGTTTGGCTGCAGAGAATGGCTATACAGAGGTTGTCAAGACTCTGTTATCTGATGGGCGAGTTGAACCGGACCGAGAAGATAAATATGGGCAAACGGCGCTGAGTTGGGCTGCACAGAATGGCCATACGGAGGTTGTCAAGACTTTGTTATCGGATGGCCGAGTTGAACCAGACCGACAAGATGACGATGGGCGAACGGCGCTGGGTTCGGCTGCAGAGAATGGCCATACGGAAGTTGTCAAGACTCTCTTATCTGATAGCCGAGTTGAACCGGACCGACAAGATAAATATGGGCGAACGGCGCTGAGTTTGGCTGCAGAGAATGGCTATACAGAGGTTGTCAAGACTTTGTTATCTGATAGCCGAGTTGATCCAGACCGACAAGATGACTATGGCCGAACGCCGCTGAGTTTGGCTGCACGGAGTGGCCATGCGGAGGTTGTCAAGACTCTGTTACGTGATAGCCGAGTTGATCCAAACAGAAAAGATATCTATAACCAAAGGCCGCTAAATTGGGCAATACGGAATGGTCATACCGAGGTTGTTAAGACTCTGTTAGCGAATGGACGAGTCGATCCAGACCAACAAGACAACGGACAAACACTGCTCGGTTGCGCTGCAGACCATGGGCTTAGCGAGATTGTTAGACGTTCGTTATTAGTTGACCGATCTGATCCAAACCCACATGAAGATTCTGGCCAAACACTCTTATTTTGGGCTTCAAGGATGGGCCACATAGAGGTTGTTAAGACTCTGTTATCTGATGGCCGAGTTCATCCAGACAGACAAGACAAGTATGGCCGAACAGCGCTGAACCTGGCTGCAGAGAATGGCCATACGGAGGTTGTCAAGACTCTGTTATCTGATAGGCGAGTTGATCCAGACCGACAAGATAAATATGGACGAACGGCGCTGAGTTGGGCTTCACAGAATGGCGATACTGAAGTTGTCAAGACTCTGTTATCTGATGGCCGAGTTGAACCGGACCGACAAAATAACTATGGGCGAACGCCACTGAGTTGGGCTGCACAGAATGGCCATACGGAGGTTGTCAAGGCTCTGTTATCTAACGGCCGAGTTGAGCCAGACCGACAAAATAACTATGGACGAACGGCGCTGAGTTGGGCTGCAGAGAATGGTTATACGGAGGTTGTCAAGACTCTGTTATCTGATGGGCGAGTTGAACCAGACCGACAAGACAACTATGGCCGGACGCCGCTGCGTTTGGCTGCACGCTATGGTCATACGGAGGTTGTGAAGACTCTGTTATCTGATGGGCGAGTTGATCCAAACCGACAAGACAACTATGGGCAAACGCCGCTGAGTTTGGCTGCACAGAATGGCCATACGGAGGTTGTCAAGACTCTGTTATCTGATGGCCGAGTTGAACCGGACCGACAAGACAACTATGGGCAAACGCCGCTGAGTTTGGCTGCACAGAATGGCCATACGGAGGTTGTCAAGACTCTGTTATCTAACGGCCGAGTTGAACCAAACCGACAAGATAACACTGGCCGAACGGCGCTGAGTTGG